>NW_028123559.1:0-461247 GCF_965194805.1 Balaenoptera borealis | reverse complement strand
AAAGAAATCACATTAGGATTCTCTATTTAAGCTGTTCCTTAAAACACTAGTGCTTAGGAAATCTATTGGAGGCAGAAGCAGTCAAGGGTAGCCTAGGGTTAGGGTTAGGCTTAGGGTTAGGCTTAGGGTACGGCTTGGGGTATGGGTTTGGGGAGGGGTTCGGGTACGGCGTAGGGTATGGGTTAGGGTTAGGGTTAGGGTTAGTGTTAGGGTTAGGGCTCGGTTTAGGGTACGGGTTAGGATTAGGGTACGTGTTAGGGTTAGGGTAGGGGTTAGGGTTAGGTTACGCGTTAGGGCTAGGGTAGTTAGTAAACCTATCCCACTCTCTAGCTCCCCCTTAGCACGTAAAGGAATATTATTTGGGGGTCCAGCCATGGAGAAGAGTTTAGACACTAGGATAAGATAAGGACCACACCCATTATAAAGAAATCACATTAGGATTCTCTTTTTAAGCTGTTCCTTAAAACACTACTGCTTAGGAAATCAATTGGAGGCAGAAGCAGTCAAGGGTAGCCTAGGGTTAGGGTTAAGCTTAGGGTTAGGTTTAGGGTATGGCTTAGGGTACGGGTTCGGGGAGGGGTGCGGGTACGGCGTAGGGTATGGGTTAGAGTTAGGGTTAGGGTTAGTGTTAGGGTTAGGGCTCGGTTTAGGGTACGGGTTAGGATTAGGGTACGTGTTAGGGTTAGGGTAGGCGTTAGGGTTAGGGTACGCGTTAGGGTTAGGGTAGTTATTAAACCTATCCCACTCTCTAGATACCCCTTAGCACGTAAGGGAATATTATTTGGGGGTGCAGCCATGGAGAAGAGTTTAGACACTAGGATAAGATAAGGAACACACCCATTATAAAGAAATCACATTAGGATTCTCTTTTTAAGCTGTTCCTTAAAACACTAGTGCTTAGGAAATCTATTGGAGGCAGAAGCAGTCAAGGGTAGCCTAGGGTTAGGGTTAGGCTTAGGGTCAGGCTTAGGGTACAGCTTAGGGTACGGGTTCGGGGAGGGGTGCGGGTACGGCGTAGGGTATGGGTTAGGGTTAGGGTTAGGGTTAGTGTTAGGGTTAGGGCTCGGTTTAGGGTACGGGTTAGGATTAGGGTACGTGTTAGGGTTAGGGTAGGGGTTAGGGTTAGGGTACGCGTTAGGGTTAGGGTAGTTATTAAACCTATCCCACTCTCTAGATACCCCTTAGCACGTAAAGGAATATTATTTGAGGGTCCAGCCATGGAGAAGAGTTTAGACACTAGGATAAGATAAGGAACACACCCATTATAAAGAAATCACATTAGGATTCTCTTTTTAAGCTGTTTCTTAAAACACTACTGCTTAGGAAATCAATTGGAGGCAGAAGGAGTCAAGGGTAGCCTAGGGTTAGGGTTAGGCTTAGGGTTAGGTTTAGGGTATGGCTTAGGGTACGGGTTCGGGGAGGGGTGCGGGTACGGCGTAGGGTATGGGTTAGGGTTAGGGTTAGGGTTAGTGTTAGGGTTAGGGCTCGGTTTAGGGTACGGGTTAGGATTAGGGTACGTGTTAGGGTTAGGGTAGGGGTTAGGGTTAGGTTACGCGTTAGGGCTAGGGTAGTTAGTAAACCTATCCCACTCTCTAGCTCCCCCTTAGCACGTAAAGGAATATTATTTGGGGGTCCAGCCATGGAGAAGAGTTTAGACACTAGGATAAGATAAGGAACACACCCATTATAAAGAAATCACATTAGGATTCTCTTTTTAAGCTGTTCCTTAAAACACTACTGCTTAGGAAATCAATTGGAGGCAGAAGCAGTCAAGGGTAGCCTAGGGTTAGGGTTAAGCTTAGGGTTAGGTTTAGGGTATGGCTTAGGGTACGGGTTCGGGGAGGGGTGCGGGTACGGCGTAGGGTATGGGTTAGGGTTAGGGTTAGGGTTAGTGTTAGGGTTAGGGCTCGGTTTAGGGTACGGGTTAGGATTAGGGTACGTGTTAGGGTTAGGGTAGGCGTTAGGGTTAGGGTACGCGTTAGGGTTAGGGTAGTTATTAAACCTATCCCACTCTCTAGATACCCCTTAGCACGTAAAGGAATATTATTTGAGGGTCCAGCCATGGAGAAGAGTTTAGACACTAGGATAAGATAAGGAACACACCCATTATAAAGAAATCACATTAGGATTCTCTTTTTAAGCTGTTGCTTAAAACACTAGTGCTTAGGAAATCTATTGGAGGCAGAAGCAGTCAAGGGTAGCCTAGGGTTAGTGTTAGGCTTAGGGTTAGGCTTAGGGTACGGCTTAGGGTACGGGTTTGGGGAGGGGTTCGGGTACGGCGTAGGGTATGGGTTAGGGTTAGGGTTAGTGTTAGTGTTAGGGTTAGGGCTCGGTTTAGGGTACGGGTTAGGATTAGGGTACGTGTTAGTGTTAGGGTAGGGGTTAGGGTTAGAGTACGCATTAGGGTTAGGGTAGTTATTAAACCTATCCCACTCTCTAGATACCCCTTAGCACGTAAGGCAATATTATTTGGGGGTGCAGCCATGGAGAAGAGTTTAGACACTAGGATAAGATAAGGAACACACCCATTATAAAGAAATCACATTAGGATTCTCTTTTTAAGCTGTTCCTTAAAACACTAGTGCTTAGGAAATCTATTGGAGGCAGAAGCAGTCAAGGGTAGCCTAGGGTTAGGGTTAGGCTTAGGGTTAGGCTTAGGGTACGGCTTAGGGTACGGGTTCGGGGAGGGGTGTGGGTACCGCGTAGGGTATGGGTTAGGGTTAGGGTTAGGGTTAGTGTTAGGGTTAGGGCTCGGTTTAGGGTACGGGTTAGGATTAGGGTACGTGTTAGGGTTAGGGTAGGGGTTAGGGTTAGGTTACGCGTTAGGGCTAGGGTAGTTAGTAAACTTATCCCACTCTCTAGCTCCCCCTTAGCACGTAAAGGAATATTATTTGAGGGTCCAGCCATGGAGAAGAGTTTAGACACTAGGATAAGATAAGGAACACACCCATTATAAAGAAATCACATTAGGATTCTCTTTTTAAGCTGTTTCTTAAAACACTACTGCTTAGGAAATCAATTGGAGGCAGAAGCAGTCAAGGGTAGCCTAGGGTTAGGGTTAGGCTTAGGGTTAGGTTTAGGGTATAGCTTAGGGTACGGGTTCGGGGAGGGGTGCGGGTACGGCGTAGGGTATGGGTTAGGGTTAGGGTTAGTGTTAGTGTTAGGGTTAGGGCTCGGTTTAGGGTACAGGTTAGGATTAGGGTACGTGTTAGGGTTAGGGTAGGGGTTAGGGTTAGGGTACGCGTTAGGGTTAGGGTAGTTATTAAACCTATCCCACTCTCTAGATACCCCTTAGCACGTAAGGGAATATTATTTGGGGGTGCAGCCATGGAGAAGAATTTAGACACTAGGATAAGATAAGGAACACACCCATTATAAAGAAATCACATTAGGATTCTCTATTTAAGCTGTTCCTTAAAACACTAGTGCTTAGGAAATCTATTGGAGGCAGAAGCAGTCAAGGGTAGCCTAGGGTTAGGGTTAGGCTTAGGGTTAGGCTTAGGGTACGGCTTGGGGTATGGGTTTGGGGAGGGGTTCGGGTACGGCGTAGGGTATGGGTTAGGGTTAGGGTTAGGGTTAGTGTTAGGGTTAGGCCTCGGTTTAGGGTACGGGTTAGGATTAGGGTACGTGTTAGGGTTAGGGTAGGGGTTAGGGTTAGGTTACGCGTTAGGGCTAGGGTAGTTAGTAAACCTATCCCACTCTCTAGCTCCCCCTTAGCACGTAAAGGAATATTATTTGGGGGTCCAGCCATGGAGAAGAGTTTAGACACTAGGATAAGATAAGGAACACACCCATTATAAAGAAATCACATTAGGATTCTCTTTTTAAGCTGTTCCTTAAAACACTACTGCTTAGGAAATCAATTGGAGGCAGAAGCAGTCAAGGGTAGCCTAGGGTTAGGGTTAAGCTTAGGGTTAGGTTTAGGGTATGGCTTAGGGTACGGGTTCGGGGAGGGGTGCGGGTACGGCGTAGGGTATGGGTTAGGGTTAGGGTTAGGGTTAGTGTTAGGGTTAGGGCTCGGTTTAGGGTACGGGTTAGGATTAGGGTACGTGTTAGGGTTAGGGTAGGCGTTAGGGTTAGGGTACGCGTTAGGGTTAGGGTAGTTATTAAACCTATCCCACTCTCTAGATACCCCTTAGCACGTAAGGGAATATTATTTGGGGGTGCAGCCATGGAGAAGAGTTTAGACACTAGGATAAGATAAGGAACACACCCATTATAAAGAAATCACATTAGGATTCTCTTTTTAAGCTGTTCCTTAAAACACTAGTGCTTAGGAAATCTATTGGAGGCAGAAGCAGTCAAGGGTAGCCTAGGGTTAGGGTTAGGCTTAGGGTTAGGCTTAGGGTACGGCTTAGGGTACGGGTTCGGGGAGGGGTGCGGGTACGGCGTAGGGTATGGGTTAGGGTTAGGGTTAGGGTTAGTGTTAGGGTTAGGGCTCGGTTTAGGGTACGGGTTAGGATTAGGGTACGTGTTAGGGTTAGGGTAGGGGTTAGGGTTAGGGTACGCGTTAGGGTTAGGGTAGTTATTAAACCTATCCCACTCTCTAGATACCCCTTAGCACGTAAAGGAATATTATTTGAGGGTCCAGCCATGGAGAAGAGTTTAGACACTAGGATAAGATAAGGAACACACCCATTATAAAGAAATCACATTAGGATTCTCTTTTTAAGCTGTTCCTTAAAACACTAGGGCTTAGGAAATCTATTGGAGGCAGAAGCAGTCAAGGGTAGCCTAGGGTTAGGGTTAGGCTTAGGGTTAGGGTTAGGGTACGGCTTAGGGTAAGGGTTCGGGGAGGGTTTCGGGTACGGCGTAGGGTATGGGTTAGGGTTAGGGTTAGGGTTAGTGTTAGGGTTAGGGCTCGGTTTAGGGTACGGTTAGGATTAGGGTACGTGTTAGGTTTAGGGTAGGGGTTAGGGTTAGGGTACGCGTTAGGGTTAGGGTAGTTAGTAAACCTATCCCACTCTCTAGATACCCCTTAGCACGTAAAGGAATATTATTTGGGGGTCCAGCCATGGAGAAGAATTTAGACACTAGGATAAGATAAGGAACACACCCATTATAAAGAAATCACATTAGGATTCTCTTTTTAAGCTGTTGCTTAAAACACTAGTGCTTAGGAAATCTATTGGAGGCAGAAGCAGTCAAGGGTAGCCTAGGGTTAGTGTTAGGCTTAGGGTTAGGCTTAGGGTACGGCTTAGGGTACGGGTTTGGGGAGGGGTTCGGGTACGGCGTAGGGTATGGGTTAGGGTTAGGGTTAGTGTTAGTGTTAGGGTTAGGGCTCGGTTTAGGGTACGGGTTAGGATTAGGGTACGTGTTAGGGTTAGGGTAGGCGTTAGGGTTAGGGTACGCGTTAGGGTTAGGGTAGTTATTAAACCTATCCCACTCTCTAGATACCCCTTAGCACGTAAAGGAATATTATTTGAGGGTCCAGCCATGGAGAAGAGTTTAGACACTAGGATAAGATAAGGAACACACCCATTATAAAGAAATCACATTAGGATTCTCTTTTTAAGCTGTTCCTTAAAACACTAGTGCTAAGGAAATCTATTGGAGGCAGAAGCAGTCAAGGGTAGCCTAGGGTTAGGGTTAGGCTTAGGGTTAGGGTTAGGGTACGGCTTAGGGTACGGGTTCGGGGAGGGGTTCGGGTACGGCGTAGGGTATGGGTTAGGGTTAGGGTTAGGGTTAGTGTTAGGGTTAGGGCTCGGTTTAGGGTACGGTTAGGATTAGGGTACGTGTTAGGTTTAGGGTAGGGGTTAGGGTTAGGGTACGCGTTAGGGTTAGGGTAGTTAGTAAACCTATCCCACTCTCTAGATACCCCTTAGCACGTAAAGGAATATTATTTGGGGGTCCAGCCATGGAGAAGAGTTTACACACTAGGATAAGATAAGGAACACACCCATTATAAAGAAATCACATTAGGATTCTCTTTTTAAGCTGTTGCTTAAAACACTAGTGCTTAGGAAATCTATTGGAGGCAGAAGCAGTCAAGGGTAGCCTAGGGTTAGTGTTAGGCTTAGGGTTAGGCTTAGGGTATGGCTTAGGGTACGGGTTTGGGGAGGGGTTCGGGTACGGCGTAGGGTATGGGTTAGGGTTAGGGTTAGTGTTAGTGTTAGGGTTAGGGCTCGGTTTAGGGTACGGGTTAGGATTAGGGTACGTGTTAGTGTTAGGGTAGGGGTTAGGGTTAGAGTACGCATTAGGGTTAGGGTAGTTATTAAACCTATCCCACTCTCTACATACCCCTTAGCACGTAAGGCAATATTATTTGGGGGTGCAGCCATGGAGAAGAGTTTAGACACTAGGATAAGATAAGGAACACACCCATTATAAAGAAATCACATTAGGATTCTCTTTTTAAGCTGTTCCTTAAAACACTAGTGCTTAGGAAATCTATTGGAGGCAGAAGCAGTCAAGGGTAGCCTAGGGTTAGGGTTAGGCTTAGGGTTAGCCTTAGGGTACGGCTTAGGGTACGGGTTTGGGGAGGGGTTCGGGTACGGTGTAGGGTATGGGTTAGGGTTAGGGTTAGGGTTAGTGTTAGGGTTAGGGCTCGGTTTAGGGTACGGGTTAGGATTAGGGTACGTGTTAGGGTTAGGGTAGGGGTTAGGGTTAGGGTACGCGTTAGGGTTAGTGTAGTTATTAAACCTATCCCACTCTCTAGATACCCCTTAGCACGTAAAGGAATATTATTTGGGGGTCCAGCCATGGAGAAGAGTTTAGACACTAGGATAAGATAAGGAACACACCCATTATAAAGAAATCACTTTAGAATTCTCTTTTTAAGCTGTTCCTTAAAACACTAGTGCTTAGGAAATCTATTGGAGGCAGAAGCAGTCAAGGGTAGCCTAGGGTTAGGGTTAGCCTTAGGGTTAGGTTTAGGGTACGGCTTGGGGAATGGGTTCAGGGAGGGGTTCGGGTACGGCGTAGGGTATGGGTTAGGGTTAGGGTTAGGGTTAGTGTTAGGGTTAGCGCTCGGTTTAGGTTACGGGTTAGGATTAGGGTATGTGTTAGGGTTAGGGTAGGTGTTAGGGATAGGTTACGCGTTAGGGCTAGGGTAGTTATTAAACCTATCCCACTCTCTAGCTCCCCCTTAGCACGTAAAGGAATATTATTTGGGGGTCCAGCCATGGAGAAGAGTTTAGACACTAGGATAAGATAAGGAACACACCCATTATAAAGAAATCACATTAGGATTCTCTTTTTAAGCTGTTCCTTAAAACACTAGTGCTTAGGAAATCTATTGGAGGCAGAAGCAGTCAAGGGTAGCCTAGGGTTAGGGTTAGGCTTAGGGTTAGGCTTAGGGTACGGCTTAGGTTACGGGTTCGGGGAGGGGTGCGGGTACGGCGTAGGGTATGGGTTAGGGTTAGGGTTAGGGTTAGTGTTAGGGTTAGGGCTCGGTTTAGGGTAAGGGTTAGGATTAGGGTAGGTGTTAGGGTTAGGGTAGGGGTTAGGGTTAGGGTACGCGTTAGGGTTAGGGTAGTTATTAAACCTATCCCACTCTCTAGATACCCCTTAGCACGTAAAGGAACATTATTTGAGGGTCCAGCCATGGAGAAGAGTTTAGACACTAGGATAAGATAAGGAACACACCCATTATAAAGAAATCACATTAGGATTCTCTTTTTAAGCCGTTGCTTAAAACACTAGTGCTTAGGAAATCTATTGGAGGCAGAAGCAGTCAAGGGTAGCCTAGGGTTAGTGTTAGGCTTAGGGTTAGGCTTAGGGTACGGCTTAGGGTACGGGTTCGGGGAGGGTTTCGGGTACGGCGTAGGGTATGGGTTAGGGTTAGGTTTAGGGTTAGTGTTAGGGTTAGGGCTCGGTTTAGGGTACGGTTAGGATTAGGGTACGTGTTAGGTTTAGGGTAGGGGTTAGGGTTAGGGTACGCGTTAGGGTTAGGGTAGTTAGTAAACCTATCCCACTCTCTAGATACCCCTTAGCACGTAAGGCAATATTATTTGGGTGTGCAGCCATGTAGAAGAGTTTAGACACTAGGATAAGATAAGGAACACACCCATTATAAAGAAATCACATTAGGATTCTCTTTTTAAGCTGTTCCTTAAAACACTAGTGCTTAGGAAATCTATTGGAGGCAGAAGCAGTCAAGGGTAGCCTAGGGTAAGGTTAGGCTTAGGGTTAGGCTTAGGGTACGGCTTAGGGTACGGGTTCGGGGAGGGTTTCGGGTACGGCGTAGGGTATGGGTTAGGGTTAGGGTTAGGGTTAGGGCTCGGTTTAGGGTACGGGTTAGGATTAGGGTACGTGTTAGGGTTAGGGTAGGGGTTAGGGTTAGGGTACGCATTAGGGTTAGGGTAGTTATTAAACCTATCCCACTCTCTAGATACCCCTTAGCACGTAAAGGAATATTATTTGGGGGTCCAGCCATGGAGAAGAGTTTAGACACTAGGATAAGATAAGGAACACACCCATTATAAAGAAATCACATTAGGATTCTCTTTTTAAGCTGTTCCTTAAAACACTAGTGCTTAGGAAATCTATTGGAGGCAGAAGCAGTCAAGGGTAGCCTAGGGTTAGGGTTAGGCTTAGGGTTAGGTTTAGGGTACGGCTTGGGGTATGGGTTCGGGGAGGTGTTCGTGTACGGCGTAGGGTATGGGTTAGGGTTAGGGTTTGGGTTAGTGTTAGGGTTAGGGCTCGGTTTAGGGTACAGGTTAGGATTAGGGTACGTGTTAGGGTTAGGGTAGGGGTTAGGTTTAGGTTACGCGTTAGGGCTAGGGTAGTTAGTAAACCTATCCCACTCTCTAGCTCCCCCTTAGCACGTAAAGGAATATTATTTGTGGGTCCAGCCATGGAGAAGAGTTTAGACACTAGGATAAGATAAGGAACACACCCATTATAAAGAAATCACTTTAGGATTCTCTTTTTAAGCTGTTCCTTAAAACACTACTGCTTAGGAAATCAATTGGAGGCAGAAGCAGTGAAGGGTAGCCTAGGGTTAGGGTTAGGCTTAGGGTTAGGTTTAGGGTATGGCTTAGGGTACGGGTTCGGGGAGGGGTGCGGGTACGGCGTAGGGTATCGGTTAGGGTTAGGGTTAGGGTTAGTGTTAGGGTTAGGGCTCGGTTTAGGGTACAGGTTAGGATTAGGGTACGTGTTAGGGTTAGGGTAGGGGTTAGGGTTAGGGTACGCGTTAGGGTTAGGGTAGTTATTAAACCTATCCCACTCTCTAGATACCCCTTAGCACGTAAAGGAATATTACTTGAGGGCCCAGCCATGGAGAAGAGTTTAGACACTAGGATAAGATAAGGAACACACCCATTATAAAGAAATCACATTAGGATTCTCTTTTTAAGCTGTTCCTTAAAACACTAGTGCTTAGGAAATCTATAAGAGGCAGAAGCAGTCAAGGGTAGCCTAGGGTTAGGGTTAGGCTTAGGGTTAGGCTTAGGGTACGGCTTAGGGTACGGGTTCGGGGAGGGTTTCGGGTACGGCGTAGGGTATGGGTTAGGGTTAGGGTTAGGGTTAGTGTTAGGGTTAGGGCTCGGTTTAGGGTACGGTTAGGATTAGGGTACGTGTTAGGTTTAGGGTAGGGGTTAGGGTTAGGGTACGCGTTAGGGTTAGGGTAGTTAGTAAACCTATCCCACTCTCTAGATACCCCTTAGCACGTAAAGGAATATTATTTGGGGTTCCAGCAATGGAGAAGAATTTAGACACTAGGATAAGATAAGGAACACACCCATTATAAAGAAATCACATTAGGATTCTCTTTTTAAGCTGTTGCTTAAAACACTAGTGCTTAGGAAATCTATTGGAGGCAGAAGCTGTCAAGGGTAGCCTTGGGGTAGTGTTAGGCTTAGGGTTAGGCTTAGGGTACGGCTTAGGGTACGGGTTTGGGGAGGGGTTCAGGTACGGCATAGGGTATGGGTTAGGGTTAGGGTTAGTGTTAGTGTTAGGGTTAGGGCTCGGTTTAGGGTACGGGTTAGGATTAGGGTACGTGTTAGTGTTAGGGTAGGGGTTAGGGTTAGAGTACGCATTAGGGTTAGGGTAGTTATTAAACCTATCCCACTCTCTAGATACCCCTTAGCACGTAAGGCAATATTATTTGGGGGTGCAGCCATGTAGAGGAGTTTAGACACTAGGATAAGATAAGGAACACACCCATTATAAAGAAATCACATTAGGATTCTCTTTTTAAGCTGTTCCTTAAAACACTAGTGCTTAGGAAATCTATTGGAGGCAGAAGCAGTCAAGGGTAGCCTAGGGTAAGGTTAGGCTTAGGGTTAGGCTTAGGGTACGGCTTAGGGTACGGGTTCGGGGAGGGTTTCGGGTACGGCGTAGGGTATGGGTTAGGGTTAGGGTTAGGGTTAGGGCTCGGTTTAGGGTACGGGTTAGGATTAGGGTACGTGTTAGGGTTAGGGTAGGGGTTAGGGTTAGGGTACGCATTAGGGTTAGGGTAGTTAGTAAACCTATCCCACTCTCTAGATACCCCTTAGCACGTAAAGGAATATTATTTGGGGTTCCAGCCATGGAGAAGAATTTAGACACTAGGATAAGATAAGGAACACACCCATTATAAAGAAATCACATTAGGATTCTCTTTTTAAGCTGTTGCTTAAAACACTAGTGCTTAGGAAATCTATTGGAGGCAGAAGCAGTCAAGGGTAGCCTAGGGTTAGTGTTAGGCTTAGGGTTAGGCTTAGGGTACGGCTTAGGGTACGGGTTTGGGGAGGGGTTCAGGTACGGCGTAGGGTATGGGTTAGGGTTAGGGTTAGTGTTAGTGTTAGGGTTAGGGCTCGGTTTAGGGTACGGGTTAGGATTAGGGTACGTGTTAGTGTTAGGGTAGGGGTTAGGGTTAGAGTACGCATTAGGCTTATGGTAGTTATTAAACCTATCCCACTCTCTAGATACCCCTTATCATGTAAAGGAATATTATTTGGGGGTCCAGCCATGGAGAAGAGTTTACACACTAGGATAAGATAAGGAACACACCCATTATAAAGAAATCACATTAGGATTCTCTTTTTAAGCTGTTCCTTAAAACACTACTGCTTAGGAAATCAATTGGAGGCAGAAGCAGTCAAGGGTAGCCTAGGGTTAGGGTTAGGCTTAGGGTTAGGTTTAGGGTATGGCTTAGGGTACGGGTTCGGGGAGGGGTGCGGGTACGGCGTAGGGTATGGGTTAGGGTTAGGGTTAGGGTTAGTGTTAGGGTTAGGGCTCGGTTTAGGGTACAGGTTAGGATTAGGGTACGTGTCAGGGTTAGGGTAAGGGTTAGGGTTAGGGTACGCGTTAGGGTTAGGGTAGTTATTAAACCTATCCCACTCTCTAGATACCCCTTAGCACGTAAGGGAATATTATTTGGGGGTGCAGCCATGGACAAGAGTTTAGACACTAGGATAAGATAAGGAACACACCCATTATAAAGAAATCACATTAGGATTCTCTTTTTAAGCTGTTCCTTAAAACACTAGTGCTTAGGAAATCTATTGGAGGCAGAAGCAGTCAAGGGTAGCCTAGGGTTAGGGTTAGGCTTAGGGTTAGGCTTAGGGTACGGCTTAGGGTACGGGTTCGGGGAGGGTTTCGGGTACGGCGTAGGGTATGGGTTAGGGTTAGGGTTAGGGTTTGTGTTAGGGTTAGGCCTCGGTTTAGGGTACGGTTAGGATTAGGGTACGTGTTAGGTTTAGGGTAGGGGTTAGGGTTAGGGTACGCATTAGGGTTAGGGTCGTTAGTAAACCTATCCCACTCTCTTGATACCCCTTAGCACGTAAAGGAATATTATTTGGGGGTCCAGCCATGGAGAAGAGTTTAGACACTAGGATAAGATAAGGAACACACCCATTATAAAGAAATCACATTAGGATTCTCTTTTTAAGCTGTTGCTTAAAACACTAGTGCTTAGGAAATCTGTTGGAGGCAGAAGCAGTCAAGGGTAGCCTAGGGTTAGTGTTAGGCTTAGGGTTAGGCTTAGGGTATGGCTTAGGGTACGGGTTCGGGGAGGGTTTCGGGTACGGCGTAGGGTATGGGTTAGGGTTAGGGTTAGGGTTAGTGTTAGGGTTAGGGCTCGGTTTAGGGTACGGTTAGGATTAGGGTACGTGTTAGGTTTAGGGTAGGGGTTAGGGTTAGGGTACGCGTTAGGGTTAGGGTAGTTAGTAAACCTATCCCACTCTCTAGATACCCCTTAGCACGTAAAGGAATATTATTTGGGGTTCCAGCCATGGAGAAGAATTTAGACACTAGGATAAGATAAGGAACACACCCATTATAAAGAAATCACATTAGGATTCTCTTTTTAAGCTGTTGCTTAAAACACTAGTGCTTAGGAAATCTATTGGAGGCAGAAGCAGTCAAGGGTAGCCTAGGGTTAGTGTTTGGCTTAGGGTTAGGCTTAGGGTACGGCTTAGGGTACGGGTTTGGGGAGGGGTTCAGGTACGGCGTAGGGTATGGGTTAGGGTTAGGGTTAGTGTTAGTGTTAGGGTTAGGGCTCGGTTTAGGGTACGTGTTAGGATTAGGGTACGTGTTAGTGTTAGGGTAGGGGTTAGGGTTAGAGTACGCATTAGGGTTATGGTAGTTATTAAACCTATCCCACTCTCTAGATACCCCTTAGCACGTAAGGCAATATTATTTGGGGGTGCAGCCATGTAGAAGAGTTTAGACACTAGGATAAGATAAGGAACACACCCATTATAAAGAAATCACATTAGGATTCTCTTTTTAAGCTGTTCCTTAAAACACTAGTGCTTAGGAAATCTATTGGAGGCAGAAGCAGTCAAGGGTAGCCTAGGGTAAGATTAGGCTTAGGGTTAGGCTTAGGGTACGGCTTAGGGTACGGTTTCGGGGAGGGTTTCGGGTACGGCGTAGGGTATGGGTTAGGGTTAGGGTTAGTGTTAGGGTTAGGGCTCGGTTTAGGGTACGGGTTAGGATTAGGGTACGTGTTAGGGTTAGGGTAGGGGTTAGGGTTAGGGTACGCGTTAGGGTTAGGGTAGTTATTAAACCTATCCCACTCTCTAGACACCCCTTAGCACGTAAGGGAATATTATTTGGGGGTGCAGCCATGGAGAAGAGTTTAGACACTAGGATAAGATAAGGAACACACCCATTATAAAGAAATCACATTAGGATTCTCTTTTTAAGCTGTTCCTTAAAACACTAGTGCTTAGGAAATCTATTGGAGGCAGAAGCAGTCAAGGGTAGCCTAGGGTAAGATTAGGCTTAGGGTTAGGCTTAGGGTACGGCTTAGGGTACGGTTTCGGGGAGGGTTTCGGGTACGGCGTAGGGTATGGGTTAGGGTTAGGGTTAGTGTTAGGGTTAGGGCTCGGTTTAGGGTACGGGTTAGGATTAGGGTACGTGTTAGGGTTAGGGTAGGGGTTAGGGTTAGGGTACGCGTTAGGGTTAGGGTAGTTATTAAACCTATCCCACTCTCTAGATACCCCTTAGCACGTAAAGGAATATTATTTGAGGGTCCAGCCATGGAGAAGAGTTTAGACACTAGGATAAGATAAGGAACACACCCATTATAAAGAAATCACATAAGGATTCTCTTTTTAAGCTGTTCCTAAAAACTCTAGTGCTTAGGAAATCTATTGGAGGCAGAAACAGTCAAGGGTAGCCTAGGGATAGGGTTAGGCTTAGGGTTAGGGTTACGGTACGGCTTAGGGTACGGGTTCGGGGAGGGGTTCGGGTACGGCATAGGGTATGGGTTAGGGTTAGGGTTAGGTTTAGTGTTAGGGTTAGGGCTCGGTTTAGGGTACGGGTTAGGATTAGGGTACGTGTTAGGGTTAGGGTAGGGGTTAGGGTTAGGGTACGCATTAGGGTTAGGGTAGTTAGTAAACCTATCCCACTCTCTAGATACCCCTTAGCACGTAAAGGAATATTATTTGGGGTTCCAGCCATGGAGAAGAATTTAGACACTAGGATAAGATAAGGAACACACCCATTATAAAGAAATCACATTAGGATTCTCTTTTTAAGCTGTTGCTTAAAACACTAGTGCTTAGGAAATCTATTGGAGGCAGAAGCAGTCAAGGGTAGCCTAGGGTTAGTGTTAGGCTTAGGGTTAGGCTTAGGGTACGGCTTAGGGTACGGGTTTGGGGAGGGGTTCAGGTACGGCGTAGGGTATGGGTTAGGGTTAGGGTTAGTGTTAGTGTTAGGGTTAGGGCTCGGTTTAGGGTACGGGTTAGGATTAGGGTACGTGTTAGTGTTAGGGTAGGGGTTAGGGTTAGAGTACGCATTAGGCTTATGGTAGTTATTAAACCTATCCCACTCTCTAGATACCCCTTATCATGTAAAGGAATATTATTTGGGGGTCCAGCCATGGAGAAGAGTTTACACACTAGGATAAGATAAGGAACACACCCATTATAAAGAAATCACATTAGGATTCTCTTTTTAAGCTGTTCCTTAAAACACTACTGCTTAGGAAATCAATTGGAGGCAGAAGCAGTCAAGGGTAGCCTAGGGTTAGGGTTAGGCTTAGGGTTAGGTTTAGGGTATGGCTTAGGGTACGGGTTCGGGGAGGGGTGCGGGTACGGCGTAGGGTATGGGTTAGGGTTAGGGTTAGGGTTAGTGTTAGGGTTAGGGCTCGGTTTAGGGTACAGGTTAGGATTAGGGTACGTGTTAGGGTTAGGGTAAGGGTTAGGGTTAGGGTACGCGTTAGGGTTAGGGTAGTTATTAAACCTATCCCACTCTCTAGATACCCCTTAGCACGTAAGGGAATATTATTTGGGGGTGCAGCCATGGACAAGAGTTTAGACACTAGGATAAGATAAGGAACACACCCATTATAAAGAAATCACATTAGGATTCTCTTTTTAAGCTGTTCCTTAAAACACTAGTGCTTAGGAAATCTATTGGAGGCAGAAGCAGTCAAGGGTAGCCTAGGGTTAGGGTTAGGCTTAGGGTTAGGCTTAGGGTACGGCTTAGGGTACGGGTTCGGGGAGGGTTTCGGGTACGGCGTAGGGTATGGGTTAGGGTTAGGGTTAGGGTTTGTGTTAGGGTTAGGCCTCGGTTTAGGGTACGGTTAGGATTAGGGTACGTGTTAGGTTTAGGGTAGGGGTTAGGGTTAGGGTACGCATTAGGGTTAGGGTCGTTAGTAAACCTATCCCACTCTCTTGATACCCCTTAGCACGTAAAGGAATATTATTTGGGGGTCCAGCCATGGAGAAGAGTTTAGACACTAGGATAAGATAAGGAACACACCCATTATAAAGAAATCACATTAGGATTCTCTTTTTAAGCTGTTGCTTAAAACACTAGTGCTTAGGAAATCTGTTGGAGGCAGAAGCAGTCAAGGGTAGCCTAGGGTTAGTGTTAGGCTTAGGGTTAGGCTTAGGGTATGGCTTAGGGTACGGGTTCGGGGAGGGTTTCGGGTACGGCGTAGGGTATGGGTTAGGGTTAGGGTTAGGGTTAGTGTTAGGGTTAGGGCTCGGTTTAGGGTACGGTTAGGATTAGGGTACGTGTTAGGTTTAGGGTAGGGGTTAGGGTTAGGGTACGCGTTAGGGTTAGGGTAGTTAGTAAACCTATCCCACTCTCTAGATACCCCTTAGCACGTAAAGGAATATTATTTGGGGTTCCAGCCATGGAGAAGAATTTAGACACTAGGATAAGATAAGGAACACACCCATTATAAAGAAATCACATTAGGATTCTCTTTTTAAGCTGTTGCTTAAAACACTAGTGCTTAGGAAATCTATTGGAGGCAGAAGCAGTCAAGGGTAGCCTAGGGTTAGTGTTTGGCTTAGGGTTAGGCTTAGGGTACGGCTTAGGGTACGGGTTTGGGGAGGGGTTCAGGTACGGCGTAGGGTATGGGTTAGGGTTAGGGTTAGTGTTAGTGTTAGGGTTAGGGCTCGGTTTAGGGTACGTGTTAGGATTAGGGTACGTGTTAGTGTTAGGGTAGGGGTTAGGGTTAGAGTACGCATTAGGGTTATGGTAGTTATTAAACCTATCCCACTCTCTAGATACCCCTTAGCACGTAAGGCAATATTATTTGGGGGTGCAGCCATGTAGAAGAGTTTAGACACTAGGATAAGATAAGGAACACACCCATTATAAAGAAATCACATTAGGATTCTCTTTTTAAGCTGTTCCTTAAAACACTAGTGCTTAGGAAATCTATTGGAGGCAGAAGCAGTCAAGGGTAGCCTAGGGTAAGATTAGGCTTAGGGTTAGGCTTAGGGTACGGCTTAGGGTACGGTTTCGGGGAGGGTTTCGGGTACGGCGTAGGGTATGGGTTAGGGTTAGGGTTAGTGTTAGGGTTAGGGCTCGGTTTAGGGTACGGTTTAGGATTAGGGTACGTGTTAGGGTTAGGGTAGGGGTTAGGGTTAGGGTACGCGTTAGGGTTAGGGTAGTTATTAAACCTATCCCACTCTCTAGACACCCCTTAGCACGTAAGGGAATATTATTTGGGGGTGCAGCCATGGAGAAGAGTTTAGACACTAGGATAAGATAAGGAACACACCCATTATAAAGAAATCACATTAGGATTCTCTTTTTAAGCTGTTCCTTAAAACACTAGTGCTTAGGAAATCTATTGGAGGCAGAAGCAGTCAAGGGTAGCCTAGGGTAAGATTAGGCTTAGGGTTAGGCTTAGGGTACGGCTTAGGGTACGGTTTCGGGGAGGGTTTCGGGTACGGCGTAGGGTATGGGTTAGGGTTAGGGTTAGTGTTAGGGTTAGGGCTCGGTTTAGGGTACGGGTTAGGATTAGGGTACGTGTTAGGGTTAGGGTAGGGGTTAGGGTTAGGGTACGCGTTAGGGTTAGGGTAGTTATTAAACCTATCCCACTCTCTAGATACCCCTTAGCACGTAAAGGAATATTATTTGAGGGTCCAGCCATGGAGAAGAGTTTAGACACTAGGATAAGATAAGGAACACACCCATTATAAAGAAATCACATAAGGATTCTCTTTTTAAGCTGTTCCTAAAAACTCTAGTGCTTAGGAAATCTATTGGAGGCAGAAACAGTCAAGGGTAGCCTAGGGATAGGGTTAGGCTTAGGGTTAGGGTTACGGTACGGCTTAGGGTACGGGTTCGGGGAGGGGTTCGGGTACGGCATAGGGTATGGGTTAGGGTTAGGGTTAGGTTTAGTGTTAGGGTTAGGGCTCGGTTAAGGGAACGGGTTAGGATTAGGGTACGTGTTAGGGTTAGGGTAGGGGTTAGGGTTAGGGTACGCGTTAGGGTTAGGGTAGTTATTAAACCTATCCCACTCTCTAGATACCCCTTAGCACGTAAAGGAATATTATTTGGGGGTCCAGCCATGGAGAAGAGTTTAGACACTAGGATAAGATAAGGAACACACCCATTATAAAGAAATCACATTAGGATTCTCTTTTTAAGCTGTTCCTTAAAACACTAGTGCTTAGGAAATCTATTGGAGGCAGAAGCAGTCAAGGGTAGCCTAGGGATAGGGTTAGGCTTAGGGTTAGGCTTAGGGTACGGGTTCGGGGAGGGGTTCGGGTATGGCGTAGGGTATGTGTTAGGCTTAGGGTTAGGGTTAGTGTTAGGATTAGGGCTCGGTTAAGGGTACGGGTTAGGATTAGGGTACGTGTTAGGGTTAGGGTAGGGGTTAGGGTTAGGGTACGCGTTAGGGTTAGGGTAGTTAGTAAACCTATCCCACTCCCTAGATACCCCTTAGCACGTAAAGGAATTTATTTGGGGGTCCAGCCATGGAGAAGAGTTTAGACACTAGGATAAGATAAGGAACACACCCATTATAAAGAAATCACATTAGGATTCTATTTTTAAGCTGT
The DNA here is from genome assembly GCF_965194805.1 of Balaenoptera borealis. Taxonomy (NCBI): domain Eukaryota; kingdom Metazoa; phylum Chordata; class Mammalia; order Artiodactyla; family Balaenopteridae; genus Balaenoptera; species Balaenoptera borealis. The sequence goes on along the minus strand of NW_028123559.1, from coordinate 443,563 downwards.
TCCTTAAAACACTAGTGCTTAGGAAATCTATTGGAGGCAGAAGCAGTCAAGGGTAGCCTAGGTTTAGGGTTAGGCTTAGGGTTAGGCTTAGGGTACGGCTTAGGGTACGGGTTCGGGGAGGGGTTCGGGTACGGCGTAGGGTATGTGTTAGGGTTAGGGTTAGGGTTAGTGTTAGGGTTAGGGCTCGGTTTAGGGTACAGATTAGGATTAGGGTACGTGTTAGGGTTAGGGTAGGGTTTAGGGTTAGGGTACGCGTTAGGGTTAGGGTAGTTATTAAACCTATCCCACTCTCTAGATACCCCTTAGCACGTAAAGGAATATTATTTGGGGGTCCAGCCATGGAGAAGAGTTTAGACACTAGGATAAGATAAGGAACACACCCAATATAAAGAAATCACATAAGGATTCTCTTTTTAAGCTGTTCCTTAAAACTCTAGTGCTTAGGAAATCTATTGGAGGCAGAAACAGTCAAGGGTAGCCTAGGGATAGGGTTAGGCTTAGGGTTAGGGTTACGGTACGGCTTAGGGTACGGGTTCGGGGAGGGGTTCGGGTACGGCATAGGGTATGGGTTAGGGTTAGGGTTAGGTTTAGTGTTAGGGTTAGGGCTCGGTTAAGGGAACGTGTTAGGATTAGGGTACGTGTTAGGGTTAGGGTTAGGGTTAGGGTTAGGGTTAGGGTTAGGGTTAGGGTTAGGGTTAGGGTTAGGGTTAGGGTTAGGGCTCGGTTTAGGGTACAGGTTAGGATTAGGGTACGTGTTAGGGTTAGGGTAGGGGTTAGGGTTAGGGTACGCGTTAGGGTTAGGGTAGTTATTAAACCTATCCCACTCTCTAGATACCCCTTAGCACGTAAGGGAATATTATTTGGGGGTGCAGCCATGGAGAAGAGTTTAGACACTAGGATAAGATAAGGAACACACCCATTATAAAGAAATCACATTAGGATTCTCTTTTTCAGCTGTTCCTTAAAACACTAGTGCTTAGGAAATCTATTGGAGGCAGAAGCAGTCAAGGGTAGCCTAGGGTTAGGGTTAGGCTTAGGGTTAGGCTTAGGGTACGGCTTAGGGTACGGGTTCGGGGAGGGTTTCGGGTACGGCGTAGGGTATGGGTTAGGGTTAGGGTTAGGGTTAGTGTTAGTGTTAGGGCTCGGTTTAGGGTACGGTTAGGATTAGGGTACGTGTTAGGTTTAGGGTAGGGGTTAGGGTTAGGGTACGCATTAGGGTTAGGGTCGTTAGTAAACCTATCCCACTCTCTAGATACCCCTTAGCACGTAAAGGAATATTATTTGGGGGTCCAGCCATGGAGAAGAATTTAGACACTAGGATAAGATAAGGAACACACCCATTATAAAGAAATCACATTAGGATTCTCTTTTTAAGCTGTTGCTTAAAACACTAGTGCTTAGGAAATCTATTGGAGGCAGAAGCAGTCAAGGGTAGCCTAGGGTTAGTGTTAGGCTTAGGGTTAGGCTTAGGGTACGGCTTAGGGTACGGGTTTGGGGAGGGGTTCGGGTACGGCGTAGGGTATGGGTTAGGGTTAGGGTTAGTGTTAGGGTTAGGGCTCGGTTTAGGGTACGGGTTAGGATTAGGGTACGTGTTAGTGTTAGGGTAGGGGTTAGGGTTAGAGTACGCATTAGGGTTAGGGTAGTTATTAAACCTATCCCACTCTCTAGATACCCCTTAGCACGTAAGGCAATATTATTTGGGGGTGCAGCCATGGAGAAGAGTTTAGACACTAGGATAAGATAAGGAACACACCCATTATAAAGAAATCACATTAGGATTCTCTTTTTAAGCTGTTCCTTAAAACACTAGTGCTTAGGAAATCTATTGGAGGCAGAAGCAGTCAAGGGTAGCCTAGGGTTAGGGTTAGGCTTAGGGTTCGGCTGAGGGTACGGCTTAGGGTACGGGTTCGGGGAGGGGTGCGGGTACGGCGTAGGGTATGGGTTAGGGTTAGGGTTAGGGTTTGTGTTAGGGTTAGGGCTCGGTTTAGGGTACGGTTAGGATTAGGGTACGTGTTAGGTTTAGGGTAGGGGTTAGGGTTAGGGTACGCATTAGGGTTAGGGTCGTTAGTAAACCTATCCCACTCTCTAGATACCCCTTAGCACGTAAGGAATATTATTTGGGGGTCCAGCCATGGAGAAGAGTTTAGACACTAGGATAAGATAAGGAACACACCCATTATAAAGAAATCACATTAGGATTCTCTTTTTAAGCTGTTCCTTAAAACACTACTGCTTAGGAAATCAATTGGAGGCAGAAACAGTCAAGGGTAGCCTAGGGTTAGGGTTAAGCTTAGGGTTAGGTTTAGGGTATGGCTTAGGGTACGGGTTCGGGGAGGGGTGCGGGTACGGCGTAGGGTATGGGTTAGGGTTAGGGTTAGGGTTAGTGTTAGGGTTAGGGCTCGGTTTAGGGTACGGGTTAGGATTAGGGTACGTGTTAGGGTTAGGGTAGGCGTTAGGGTTAGGGTACGCGTTAGAGTTAGGGTAGTTATTAAACCTATCCCACTCTCTAGATACCCCTTAGCACGTAAGGGAATATTATTTGGGGGTGCAGCCATGGAGAAGAGTTTAGACACTAGGATAAGATAAGGAACACACCCATTATAAAGAAATCACATTAGGATTCTCTTTTTAAGCTGTTCCTTAAAACACTAGGGCTTAGGAAATCTATTGGAGGCAGAAGCAGTCAAGGGTAGCCTAGGGTTAGGGTTAGGCTTAGGGTCAGGCTTAGGGTACAGCTTAGGGTACGGGTTCGGGGAGGGGTGCGGGTACGGCGTAGGGTATGGGTTAGGGTTAGGGTTAGGGTTAGTGTTAGGGTTAGGGCTCGGTTTAGGGTACGGGTTAGGATTAGGGTACGTGTTAGGGTTAGGGTAGGGGTTAGGGTTAGGGTACACGTTAGGTTTAGGGTAGTTATTAAACCTATCCCACTCTCTAGATACCCCTTAGCACGTAAAGGAATATTATTTGAGGGTCCAGCCATGGAGAAGAGTTTAGACACTAGGATAAGATAAGGAACACACCCATTATAAAGAAATCACATTAGGATTCTCTTTTTAAGCTGTTCCTTAAAACACTAGTGCTTAGGAAATCTATTGGAGGCAGAAGCAGTCAAGGGTAGCCTAGGGTTAGGGTTAGGCTTAGGGTTAGGGTTAGGGTACGGCTTAGGGTAAGGGTTCGGGGAGGGTTTCGGGTACGGCGTAGGGTATGGGTTAGGGTTAGGGTTAGGGTTAGTGTTAGGGTTAGGGCTCGGTTTAGGGTACGGTTAGGATTAGGGTACGTGTTAGGTTTAGGGTAGGGGTTAGGGTTAGGGTACGCGTTAGGGTTAGGGTAGTTAGTAAACCTATCCCACTCTCTAGATACCCCTTAGCACGTAAAGGAATATTATTTGGGGGTCCAGCCATGGAGAAGAATTTAGACACTAGGATAAGATAAGGAACACACCCATTATAAAGAAATCACATTAGGATTCTCTTTTTAAGCTGTTGCTTAAAACACTAGTGCTTAGGAAATCTATTGGAGGCAGAAGCAGTCAAGGGTAGCCTAGGGTTAGGGTTAGGCTTAGGGTTAGGCTTAGGGTACGGCTTAGGGTACGGGTTTGGGGAGGGGTTCGGGTACGGCGTAGGGTATGGGTTAGGGTTAGGGTTAGTGTTAGTGTTAGGGTTAGGGCTCGGTTTAGGGTACGGGTTAGGATTAGGGTACGTGTTAGTGTTAGGGTAGGTGTTAGGGTTAGAGTACGCATTAGGGTTAGGGTAGTTATTAAACCTATCCCACTCTCTAGATACCCCTTAGCACGTAAGGCAATATTATTTGGGGGTGCAGCCATGGAGAAGAGTTTAGACACTAGGATAAGATAAGGAACACCCCCATTATAAAGAAATCACATTAGGATTCTCTTTTTAAGCTGTTCCTTAAAACAGTAGTGCTTAGGAAATCTATTGGAGGCAGAAGCAGTCAAGGGTAGCCTAGGGTTAGGGTTAGGCTTAGGGTTAGGCTTAGGGTACGGGTTCGGGGAGGGGTGTGGGTACGGCGTAGGGTATGGGTTAGGGTTAGGGTTAGGGTTAGTGTTAGGGTTAGGGCTCGGTTTAGGGTACGGGTTAGGATTAGGGTACGTGTTAGGGTTAGGGTAGGGGTTAGGGTTAGGTTACGCGTTAGGGCTAGGGTAGTTAGTAAACCTATCCCACTCTCTAGCTCCCCCTTAGCACGTAAAGGAATATTATTTGAGGGTCCAGCCATGGAGAAGAGTTTAGACACTAGGATAAGATAAGGAACACACCCATTATAAAGAAATCACATTAGGATTCTCTTTTTAAGCTGTTTCTTAAAACACTACTGCTTAGGAAATCAATTGGAGGCAGAAGAAGTCAAGGGTAGCCTAGGGTTAGGGTTAGGCTTAGGGTTAGGTTTAGGGTATGGCTTAGGGTACGGGTTCGGGGAGGGGTGCGGGTACGGCGTAGGGTATGGGTTAGGGTTAGGGTTAGTGTTAGTGTTAGGGTTAGGGCTCGGTTTAGGGTACAGGTTAGGATTAGGGTACGTGTTAGGGTTAGGGTAGGGGTTAGGGTTAGGGTACGCGTTAGGGTTAGGGTAGTTATTAAACCTATCCCACTCTCTAGATACCCCTTAGCACGTAAGGGAATATTATTTGGGGGTGCAGCCATGGAGAAGAATTTAGACACTAGGATAAGATAAGGAACACACCCATTATAAAGAAATCACATTAGGATTCTCTATTTAAGCTGTTCCTTAAAACACTAGTGCTTAGGAAATCTATTGGAGGCAGAAGCAGTCAAGGGTAGCCTAGGGTTAGGGTTAGGCTTAGGGTTAGGCTTAGGGTACGGCTTGGGGTATGGGTTTGGGGAGGGGTTCGGGTACGGCGTAGGGTATGGGTTAGGGTTAGGGTTAGGGTTAGTGTTAGGGTTAGGGCTCGGTTTAGGGTACGGGTTAGGATTAGGGTACGTGTTAGGGTTAGGGTAGGGGTTAGGGTTAGGGTACACGTTAGGTTTAGGGTAGTTATTAAACCTATCCCACTCTCTAGATACCCCTTAGCACGTAAAGGAATATTATTTGAGGGTCCAGCCATGGAGAAGAGTTTAGACACTAGGATAAGATAAGGAACACACCCATTATAAAGAAATCACATTAGGATTCTCTTTTTAAGCTGTTCCTTAAAACACTAGTGCTTAGGAAATCTATTGGAGGCAGAAGCAGTCAAGGGTAGCCTAGGGTTAGGGTTAGGCTTAGGGTTAGGGTTAGGGTACGGCTTAGGGTAAGGGTTCGGTGAGGGTTTCGGGTACGGCGTAGGGTATGGGTTAGGGTTAGGGTTAGGGTTAGTGTTAGGGTTAGGGCTCGGTTTAGGGTACGGTTAGGATTAGGGTACGTGTTAGGTTTAGGGTAGGGGTTAGGGTTAGGGTACGCGTTAGGGTTAGGGTAGTTAGTAAACCTATCCCACTCTCTAGATACCCCTTAGCACGTAAAGGAATATTATTTGGGGGTCCAGCCATGGAGAAGAATTTAGACACTAGGATAAGATAAGGAACACACCCATTATAAAGAAATCACATTAGGATTCTCTTTTTAAGCTGTTGCTTAAAACACTAGTGCTTAGGAAATCTATTGGAGGCAGAAGCAGTCAAGGGTAGCCTAGGGTTAGTGTTAGGCTTAGGGTTAGGCTTAGGGTACGGCTTAGGGTACGGGTTTGGGGAGGGGTTCGGGTACGGCGTAGGGTATGGGTTAGGGTTAGGGTTAGTGTTAGTGTTAGGGTTAGGGCTCGGTTTAGGGTACGGGTTAGGATTAGGGTACGTGTTAGTGTTAGGGTAGGTGTTAGGGTTAGAGTACGCATTAGGGTTAGGGTAGTTATTAAACCTATCCCACTCTCTAGATACCCCTTAGCACGTAAGGCAATATTATTTGGGGGTGCAGCCATGGAGAAGAGTTTAGACACTAGGATAAGATAAGGAACACCCCCATTATAAAGAAATCACATTAGGATTCTCTTTTTAAGCTGTTCCTTAAAACAGTAGTGCTTAGGAAATCTATTGGAGGCAGAAGCAGTCAAGGGTAGCCTAGGGTTAGGGTTAGGCTTAGGGTTAGGCTTAGGGTACGGCTTAGGGTACGGGTTCGGGGAGGGGTGTGGGTACGGCGTAGGGTATGGGTTAGGGTTAGGGTTAGGGTTAGTGTTAGGGTTAGGGCTCGGTTTAGGGTACGGGTTAGGATTAGGGTACGTGTTAGGGTTAGGGTAGGGGTTAGGGTTAGGTTACGCGTTAGGGCTAGGGTAGTTAGTAAACCTATCCCACTCTCTAGCTCCCCCTTAGCACGGAAAGGAATATTATTTGAGGGTCCAGCCATGGAGAAGAGTTTAGACACTAGGATAAGATAAGGAACACACCCATTATAAAGAAATCACATTAGGATTCTCTTTTTAAGCTGTTTCTTAAAACACTACTGCTTAGGAAATCAATTGGAGGCAGAAGAAGTCAAGGGTAGCCTAGGGTTAGGGTTAGGCTTAGGGTTAGGTTTAGGGTATGGCTTAGGGTACGGGTTCGGGGAGGGGTGCGGGTACGGCGTAGGGTATGGGTTAGGGTTAGGGTTAGTGTTAGTGTTAGGGTTAGGGCTCGGTTTAGGGTACAGGTTAGGATTAGGGTACGTGTTAGGGTTAGGGTAGGGGTTAGGGTTAGGGTACGCGTTAGGGTTAGGGTAGTTATTAAACCTATCCCACTCTCTAGATACCCCTTAGCACGTAAGGGAATATTATTTGGGGGTGCAGCCATGGAGAAGAATTTAGACACTAGGATAAGATAAGGAACACACCCATTATAAAGAAATCACATTAGGATTCTCTATTTAAGCTGTTCCTTAAAACACTAGTGCTTAGGAAATCTATTGGAGGCAGAAGCAGTCAAGGGTAGCCTAGGGTTAGGGTTAGGCTTAGGGTTAGGCTTAGGGTACGGCTTGGGGTATGGGTTTGGGGAGGGGTTCGGGTACGGCGTAGGGTATGGGTTAGGGTTAGGGTTAGGGTTAGTGTTAGGGTTAGGGCTCGGTTTAGGGTACGGGTTAGGATTAGGGTACGTGTTAGGGTTAGGGTAGGGGTTAGGGTTAGGTTACGCGTTAGGGCTAGGGTAGTTAGTAAACCTATCCCACTCTCTAGCTCCCCCTTAGCACGTAAAGGAATATTATTTGGGGGTCCAGCCATGGAGAAGAGTTTAGACACTAGGATAAGATAAGGACCACACCCATTATAAAGAAATCACATTAGGATTCTCTTTTTAAGCTGTTCCTTAAAACACTACTGCTTAGGAAATCAATTGGAGGCAGAAGCAGTCAAGGGTAGCCTAGGGTTAGGGTTAAGCTTAGGGTTAGGTTTAGGGTATGGCTTAGGGTACGGGTTCGGGGAGGGGTGCGGGTACGGCGTAGGGTATGGGTTAGAGTTAGGGTTAGGGTTAGTGTTAGGGTTAGGGCTCGGTTTAGGGTACGGGTTAGGATTAGGGTACGTGTTAGGGTTAGGGTAGGCGTTAGGGTTAGGGTACGCGTTAGGGTTAGGGTAGTTATTAAACCTATCCCACTCTCTAGATACCCCTTAGCACGTAAGGGAATATTATTTGGGGGTGCAGCCATGGAGAAGAGTTTAGACACTAGGATAAGATAAGGAACACACCCATTATAAAGAAATCACATTAGGATTCTCTTTTTAAGCTGTTCCTTAAAACACTAGTGCTTAGGAAATCTATTGGAGGCAGAAGCAGTCAAGGGTAGCCTAGGGTTAGGGTTAGGCTTAGGGTCAGGCTTAGGGTACAGCTTAGGGTACGGGTTCGGGGAGGGGTGCGGGTACGGCGTAGGGTATGGGTTAGGGTTAGGGTTAGGGTTAGTGTTAGGGTTAGGGCTCGGTTTAGGGTACGGGTTAGGATTAGGGTACGTGTTAGGGTTAGGGTAGGGGTTAGGGTTAGGGTACGCGTTAGGGTTAGGGTAGTTATTAAACCTATCCCACTCTCTAGATACCCCTTAGCACGTAAAGGAATATTATTTGAGGGTCCAGCCATGGAGAAGAGTTTAGACACTAGGATAAGATAAGGAACACACCCATTATAAAGAAATCACATTAGGATTCTCTTTTTAAGCTGTTTCTTAAAACACTACTGCTTAGGAAATCAATTGGAGGCAGAAGGAGTCAAGGGTAGCCTAGGGTTAGGGTTAGGCTTAGGGTTAGGTTTAGGGTATGGCTTAGGGTACGGGTTCGGGGAGGGGTGCGGGTACGGCGTAGGGTATGGGTTAGGGTTAGGGTTAGGGTTAGTGTTAGGGTTAGGGCTCGGTTTAGGGTACGGGTTAGGATTAGGGTACGTGTTAGGGTTAGGGTAGGGGTTAGGGTTAGGTTACGCGTTAGGGCTAGGGTAGTTAGTAAACCTATCCCACTCTCTAGCTCCCCCTTAGCACGTAAAGGAATATTATTTGGGGGTCCAGCCATGGAGAAGAGTTTAGACACTAGGATAAGATAAGGAACACACCCATTATAAAGAAATCACATTAGGATTCTCTTTTTAAGCTGTTCCTTAAAACACTACTGCTTAGGAAATCAATTGGAGGCAGAAGCAGTCAAGGGTAGCCTAGGGTTAGGGTTAAGCTTAGGGTTAGGTTTAGGGTATGGCTTAGGGTACGGGTTCGGGGAGGGGTGCGGGTACGGCGTAGGGTATGGGTTAGGGTTAGGGTTAGGGTTAGTGTTAGGGTTAGGGCTCGGTTTAGGGTACGGGTTAGGATTAGGGTACGTGTTAGGGTTAGGGTAGGCGTTAGGGTTAGGGTACGCGTTAGGGTTAGGGTAGTTATTAAACCTATCCCACTCTCTAGATACCCCTTAGCACGTAAAGGAATATTATTTGAGGGTCCAGCCATGGAGAAGAGTTTAGACACTAGGATAAGATAAGGAACACACCCATTATAAAGAAATCACATTAGGATTCTCTTTTTAAGCTGTTGCTTAAAACACTAGTGCTTAGGAAATCTATTGGAGGCAGAAGCAGTCAAGGGTAGCCTAGGGTTAGTGTTAGGCTTAGGGTTAGGCTTAGGGTACGGCTTAGGGTACGGGTTTGGGGAGGGGTTCGGGTACGGCGTAGGGTATGGGTTAGGGTTAGGGTTAGTGTTAGTGTTAGGGTTAGGGCTCGGTTTAGGGTACGGGTTAGGATTAGGGTACGTGTTAGTGTTAGGGTAGGGGTTAGGGTTAGAGTACGCATTAGGGTTAGGGTAGTTATTAAACCTATCCCACTCTCTAGATACCCCTTAGCACGTAAGGCAATATTATTTGGGGGTGCAGCCATGGAGAAGAGTTTAGACACTAGGATAAGATAAGGAACACACCCATTATAAAGAAATCACATTAGGATTCTCTTTTTAAGCTGTTCCTTAAAACACTAGTGCTTAGGAAATCTATTGGAGGCAGAAGCAGTCAAGGGTAGCCTAGGGTTAGGGTTAGGCTTAGGGTTAGGCTTAGGGTACGGCTTAGGGTACGGGTTCGGGGAGGGGTGTGGGTACCGCGTAGGGTATGGGTTAGGGTTAGGGTTAGGGTTAGTGTTAGGGTTAGGGCTCGGTTTAGGGTACGGGTTAGGATTAGGGTACGTGTTAGGGTTAGGGTAGGGGTTAGGGTTAGGTTACGCGTTAGGGCTAGGGTAGTTAGTAAACTTATCCCACTCTCTAGCTCCCCCTTAGCACGTAAAGGAATATTATTTGAGGGTCCAGCCATGGAGAAGAGTTTAGACACTAGGATAAGATAAGGAACACACCCATTATAAAGAAATCACATTAGGATTCTCTTTTTAAGCTGTTTCTTAAAACACTACTGCTTAGGAAATCAATTGGAGGCAGAAGCAGTCAAGGGTAGCCTAGGGTTAGGGTTAGGCTTAGGGTTAGGTTTAGGGTATAGCTTAGGGTACGGGTTCGGGGAGGGGTGCGGGTACGGCGTAGGGTATGGGTTAGGGTTAGGGTTAGTGTTAGTGTTAGGGTTAGGGCTCGGTTTAGGGTACAGGTTAGGATTAGGGTACGTGTTAGGGTTAGGGTAGGGGTTAGGGTTAGGGTACGCGTTAGGGTTAGGGTAGTTATTAAACCTATCCCACTCTCTAGATACCCCTTAGCACGTAAGGGAATATTATTTGGGGGTGCAGCCATGGAGAAGAATTTAGACACTAGGATAAGATAAGGAACACACCCATTATAAAGAAATCACATTAGGATTCTCTATTTAAGCTGTTCCTTAAAACACTAGTGCTTAGGAAATCTATTGGAGGCAGAAGCAGTCAAGGGTAGCCTAGGGTTAGGGTTAGGCTTAGGGTTAGGCTTAGGGTACGGCTTGGGGTATGGGTTTGGGGAGGGGTTCGGGTACGGCGTAGGGTATGGGTTAGGGTTAGGGTTAGGGTTAGTGTTAGGGTTAGGCCTCGGTTTAGGGTACGGGTTAGGATTAGGGTACGTGTTAGGGTTAGGGTAGGGGTTAGGGTTAGGTTACGCGTTAGGGCTAGGGTAGTTAGTAAACCTATCCCACTCTCTAGCTCCCCCTTAGCACGTAAAGGAATATTATTTGGGGGTCCAGCCATGGAGAAGAGTTTAGACACTAGGATAAGATAAGGAACACACCCATTATAAAGAAATCACATTAGGATTCTCTTTTTAAGCTGTTCCTTAAAACACTACTGCTTAGGAAATCAATTGGAGGCAGAAGCAGTCAAGGGTAGCCTAGGGTTAGGGTTAAGCTTAGGGTTAGGTTTAGGGTATGGCTTAGGGTACGGGTTCGGGGAGGGGTGCGGGTACGGCGTAGGGTATGGGTTAGGGTTAGGGTTAGGGTTAGTGTTAGGGTTAGGGCTCGGTTTAGGGTACGGGTTAGGATTAGGGTACGTGTTAGGGTTAGGGTAGGCGTTAGGGTTAGGGTACGCGTTAGGGTTAGGGTAGTTATTAAACCTATCCCACTCTCTAGATACCCCTTAGCACGTAAGGGAATATTATTTGGGGGTGCAGCCATGGAGAAGAGTTTAGACACTAGGATAAGATAAGGAACACACCCATTATAAAGAAATCACATTAGGATTCTCTTTTTAAGCTGTTCCTTAAAACACTAGTGCTTAGGAAATCTATTGGAGGCAGAAGCAGTCAAGGGTAGCCTAGGGTTAGGGTTAGGCTTAGGGTTAGGCTTAGGGTACGGCTTAGGGTACGGGTTCGGGGAGGGGTGCGGGTACGGCGTAGGGTATGGGTTAGGGTTAGGGTTAGGGTTAGTGTTAGGGTTAGGGCTCGGTTTAGGGTACGGGTTAGGATTAGGGTACGTGTTAGGGTTAGGGTAGGGGTTAGGGTTAGGGTACGCGTTAGGGTTAGGGTAGTTATTAAACCTATCCCACTCTCTAGATACCCCTTAGCACGTAAAGGAATATTATTTGAGGGTCCAGCCATGGAGAAGAGTTTAGACACTAGGATAAGATAAGGAACACACCCATTATAAAGAAATCACATTAGGATTCTCTTTTTAAGCTGTTCCTTAAAACACTAGGGCTTAGGAAATCTATTGGAGGCAGAAGCAGTCAAGGGTAGCCTAGGGTTAGGGTTAGGCTTAGGGTTAGGGTTAGGGTACGGCTTAGGGTAAGGGTTCGGGGAGGGTTTCGGGTACGGCGTAGGGTATGGGTTAGGGTTAGGGTTAGGGTTAGTGTTAGGGTTAGGGCTCGGTTTAGGGTACGGTTAGGATTAGGGTACGTGTTAGGTTTAGGGTAGGGGTTAGGGTTAGGGTACGCGTTAGGGTTAGGGTAGTTAGTAAACCTATCCCACTCTCTAGATACCCCTTAGCACGTAAAGGAATATTATTTGGGGGTCCAGCCATGGAGAAGAATTTAGACACTAGGATAAGATAAGGAACACACCCATTATAAAGAAATCACATTAGGATTCTCTTTTTAAGCTGTTGCTTAAAACACTAGTGCTTAGGAAATCTATTGGAGGCAGAAGCAGTCAAGGGTAGCCTAGGGTTAGTGTTAGGCTTAGGGTTAGGCTTAGGGTACGGCTTAGGGTACGGGTTTGGGGAGGGGTTCGGGTACGGCGTAGGGTATGGGTTAGGGTTAGGGTTAGTGTTAGTGTTAGGGTTAGGGCTCGGTTTAGGGTACGGGTTAGGATTAGGGTACGTGTTAGGGTTAGGGTAGGCGTTAGGGTTAGGGTACGCGTTAGGGTTAGGGTAGTTATTAAACCTATCCCACTCTCTAGATACCCCTTAGCACGTAAAGGAATATTATTTGAGGGTCCAGCCATGGAGAAGAGTTTAGACACTAGGATAAGATAAGGAACACACCCATTATAAAGAAATCACATTAGGATTCTCTTTTTAAGCTGTTCCTTAAAACACTAGTGCTAAGGAAATCTATTGGAGGCAGAAGCAGTCAAGGGTAGCCTAGGGTTAGGGTTAGGCTTAGGGTTAGGGTTAGGGTACCGCTTAGGGTACGGGTTCGGGGAGGGGTTCGGGTACGGCGTAGGGTATGGGTTAGGGTTAGGGTTAGGGTTAGTGTTAGGGTTAGGGCTCGGTTTAGGGTACGGTTAGGATTAGGGTACGTGTTAGGTTTAGGGTAGGGGTTAGGGTTAGGGTACGCGTTAGGGTTAGGGTAGTTAGTAAACCTATCCCACTCTCTAGATACCCCTTAGCACGTAAAGGAATATTATTTGGGGGTCCAGCCATGGAGAAGAGTTTACACACTAGGATAAGATAAGGAACACACCCATTATAAAGAAATCACATTAGGATTCTCTTTTTAAGCTGTTGCTTAAAACACTAGTGCTTAGGAAATCTATTGGAGGCAGAAGCAGTCAAGGGTAGCCTAGGGTTAGTGTTAGGCTTAGGGTTAGGCTTAGGGTATGGCTTAGGGTACGGGTTTGGGGAGGGGTTCGGGTACGGCGTAGGGTATGGGTTAGGGTTAGGGTTAGTGTTAGTGTTAGGGTTAGGGCTCGGTTTAGGGTACGGGTTAGGATTAGGGTACGTGTTAGTGTTAGGGTAGGGGTTAGGGTTAGAGTACGCATTAGGGTTAGGGTAGTTATTAAACCTATCCCACTCTCTACATACCCCTTAGCACGTAAGGCAATATTATTTGGGGGTGCAGCCATGGAGAAGAGTTTAGACACTAGGATAAGATAAGGAACACACCCATTATAAAGAAATCACATTAGGATTCTCTTTTTAAGCTGTTCCTTAAAACACTAGTGCTTAGGAAATCTATTGGAGGCAGAAGCAGTCAAGGGTAGCCTAGGGTTAGGGTTAGGCTTAGGGTTAGCCTTAGGGTACGGCTTAGGGTACGGGTTTGGGGAGGGGTTCGGGTACGGTGTAGGGTATGGGTTAGGGTTAGGGTTAGGGTTAGTGTTAGGGTTAGGGCTCGGTTTAGGGTACGGGTTAGGATTAGGGTACGTGTTAGGGTTAGGGTAGGGGTTAGGGTTAGGGTACGCGTTAGGGTTAGTGTAGTTATTAAACCTATCCCACTCTCTAGATACCCCTTAGCACGTAAAGGAATATTATTTGGGGGTCCAGCCATGGAGAAGAGTTTAGACACTAGGATAAGATAAGGAACACACCCATTATAAAGAAATCACTTTAGAATTCTCTTTTTAAGCTGTTCCTTAAAACACTAGTGCTTAGGAAATCTATTGGAGGCAGAAGCAGTCAAGGGTAGCCTAGGGTTAGGGTTAGCCTTAGGGTTAGGTTTAGGGTACGGCTTGGGGAATGGGTTCAGGGAGGGGTTCGGGTACGGCGTAGGGTATGGGTTAGGGTTAGGGTTAGGGTTAGTGTTAGGGTTAGCGCTCGGTTTAGGTTACGGGTTAGGATTAGGGTATGTGTTAGGGTTAGGGTAGGTGTTAGGGATAGGTTACGCGTTAGGGCTAGGGTAGTTATTAAACCTATCCCACTCTCTAGCTCCCCCTTAGCACGTAAAGGAATATTATTTGGGGGTCCAGCCATGGAGAAGAGTTTAGACACTAGGATAAGATAAGGAACACACCCATTATAAAGAAATCACATTAGGATTCTCTTTTTAAGCTGTTCCTTAAAACACTAGTGCTTAGGAAATCTATTGGAGGCAGAAGCAGTCAAGGGTAGCCTAGGGTTAGGGTTAGGCTTAGGGTTAGGCTTAGGGTACGGCTTAGGTTACGGGTTCGGGGAGGGGTGCGGGTACGGCGTAGGGTATGGGTTAGGGTTAGGGTTAGGGTTAGTGTTAGGGTTAGGGCTCGGTTTAGGGTAAGGGTTAGGATTAGGGTAGGTGTTAGGGTTAGGGTAGGGGTTAGGGTTAGGGTACGCGTTAGGGTTAGGGTAGTTATTAAACCTATCCCACTCTCTAGATACCCCTTAGCACGTAAAGGAACATTATTTGAGGGTCCAGCCATGGAGAAGAGTTTAGACACTAGGATAAGATAAGGAACACACCCATTATAAAGAAATCACATTAGGATTCTCTTTTTAAGCCGTTGCTTAAAACACTAGTGCTTAGGAAATCTATTGGAGGCAGAAGCAGTCAAGGGTAGCCTAGGGTTAGTGTTAGGCTTAGGGTTAGGCTTAGGGTACGGCTTAGGGTACGGGTTCGGGGAGGGTTTCGGGTACGGCGTAGGGTATGGGTTAGGGTTAGGTTTAGGGTTAGTGTTAGGGTTAGGGCTCGGTTTAGGGTACGGTTAGGATTAGGGTACGTGTTAGGTTTAGGGTAGGGGTTAGGGTTAGGGTACGCGTTAGGGTTAGGGTAGTTAGTAAACCTATCCCACTCTCTAGATACCCCTTAGCACGTAAGGCAATATTATTTGGGTGTGCAGCCATGTAGAAGAGTTTAGACACTAGGATAAGATAAGGAACACACCCATTATAAAGAAATCACATTAGGATTCTCTTTTTAAGCTGTTCCTTAAAACACTAGTGCTTAGGAAATCTATTGGAGGCAGAAGCAGTCAAGGGTAGCCTAGGGTAAGGTTAGGCTTAGGGTTAGGCTTAGGGTACGGCTTAGGGTACGGGTTCGGGGAGGGTTTCGGGTACGGCGTAGGGTATGGGTTAGGGTTAGGGTTAGGGTTAGGGCTCGGTTTAGGGTACGGGTTAGGATTAGGGTACGTGTTAGGGTTAGGGTAGGGGTTAGGGTTAGGGTACGCATTAGGGTTAGGGTAGTTATTAAACCTATCCCACTCTCTAGATACCCCTTAGCACGTAAAGGAATATTATTTGGGGGTCCAGCCATGGAGAAGAGTTTAGACACTAGGATAAGATAAGGAACACACCCATTATAAAGAAATCACATTAGGATTCTCTTTTTAAGCTGTTCCTTAAAACACTAGTGCTTAGGAAATCTATTGGAGGCAGAAGCAGTCAAGGGTAGCCTAGGGTTAGGGTTAGGCTTAGGGTTAGGTTTAGGGTACGGCTTGGGGTATGGGTTCGGGGAGGTGTTCGTGTACGGCGTAGGGTATGGGTTAGGGTTAGGGTTTGGGTTAGTGTTAGGGTTAGGGCTCGGTTTAGGGTACAGGTTAGGATTAGGGTACGTGTTAGGGTTAGGGTAGGGGTTAGGTTTAGGTTACGCGTTAGGGCTAGGGTAGTTAGTAAACCTATCCCACTCTCTAGCTCCCCCTTAGCACGTAAAGGAATATTATTTGTGGGTCCAGCCATGGAGAAGAGTTTAGACACTAGGATAAGATAAGGAACACACCCATTATAAAGAAATCACTTTAGGATTCTCTTTTTAAGCTGTTCCTTAAAACACTACTGCTTAGGAAATCAATTGGAGGCAGAAGCAGTGAAGGGTAGCCTAGGGTTAGGGTTAGGCTTAGGGTTAGGTTTAGGGTATGGCTTAGGGTACGGGTTCGGGGAGGGGTGCGGGTACGGCGTAGGGTATCGGTTAGGGTTAGGGTTAGGGTTAGTGTTAGGGTTAGGGCTCGGTTTAGGGTACAGGTTAGGATTAGGGTACGTGTTAGGGTTAGGGTAGGGGTTAGGGTTAGGGTACGCGTTAGGGTTAGGGTAGTTATTAAACCTATCCCACTCTCTAGATACCCCTTAGCACGTAAAGGAATATTACTTGAGGGCCCAGCCATGGAGAAGAGTTTAGACACTAGGATAAGATAAGGAACACACCCATTATAAAGAAATCACATTAGGATTCTCTTTTTAAGCTGTTCCTTAAAACACTAGTGCTTAGGAAATCTATAAGAGGCAGAAGCAGTCAAGGGTAGCCTAGGGTTAGGGTTAGGCTTAGGGTTAGGCTTAGGGTACGGCTTAGGGTACGGGTTCGGGGAGGGTTTCGGGTACGGCGTAGGGTATGGGTTAGGGTTAGGGTTAGGGTTAGTGTTAGGGTTAGGGCTCGGTTTAGGGTACGGTTAGGATTAGGGTACGTGTTAGGTTTAGGGTAGGGGTTAGGGTTAGGGTACGCGTTAGGGTTAGGGTAGTTAGTAAACCTATCCCACTCTCTAGATACCCCTTAGCACGTAAAGGAATATTATTTGGGGTTCCAGCAATGGAGAAGAATTTAGACACTAGGATAAGATAAGGAACACACCCATTATAAAGAAATCACATTAGGATTCTCTTTTTAAGCTGTTGCTTAAAACACTAGTGCTTAGGAAATCTATTGGAGGCAGAAGCTGTCAAGGGTAGCCTTGGGGTAGTGTTAGGCTTAGGGTTAGGCTTAGGGTACGGCTTAGGGTACGGGTTTGGGGAGGGGTTCAGGTACGGCATAGGGTATGGGTTAGGGTTAGTGTTAGTGTTAGTGTTAGGGTTAGGGCTCGGTTTAGGGTACGGGTTAGGATTAGGGTACGTGTTAGTGTTAGGGTAGGGGTTAGGGTTAGAGTACGCATTAGGGTTAGGGTAGTTATTAAACCTATCCCACTCTCTAGATACCCCTTAGCACGTAAGGCAATATTATTTGGGGGTGCAGCCATGTAGAGGAGTTTAGACACTAGGATAAGATAAGGAACACACCCATTATAAAGAAATCACATTAGGATTCTCTTTTTAAGCTGTTCCTTAAAACACTAGTGCTTAGGAAATCTATTGGAGGCAGAAGCAGTCAAGGGTAGCCTAGGGTAAGGTTAGGCTTAGGGTTAGGCTTAGGGTACGGCTTAGGGTACGGGTTCGGGGAGGGTTTCGGGTACGGCGTAGGGTATGGGTTAGGGTTAGGGTTAGGGTTAGGGCTCGGTTTAGGGTACGGGTTAGGATTAGGGTACGTGTTAGGGTTAGGGTAGGGGTTAGGGTTAGGGTACGCATTAGGGTTAGGGTAGTTAGTAAACCTATCCCACTCTCTAGATACCCCTTAGCACGTAAAGGAATATTATTTGGGGTTCCAGCCATGGAGAAGAATTTAGACACTAGGATAAGATAAGGAACACACCCATTATAAAGAAATC
This sequence comes from Balaenoptera borealis, assembly GCF_965194805.1. Lineage (NCBI taxonomy): Eukaryota > Metazoa > Chordata > Mammalia > Artiodactyla > Balaenopteridae > Balaenoptera > Balaenoptera borealis. The sequence continues at coordinate 426,226 of NW_028123559.1, read as the reverse complement.
ACATTAGGATTCTCTTTTTAAGCTGTTGCTTAAAACACTAGTGCTTAGGAAATCTATTGGAGGCAGAAGCAGTCAAGGGTAGCCTAGGGTTAGTGTTAGGCTTAGGGTTAGGCTTAGGGTACGGCTTAGGGTACGGGTTTGGGGAGGGGTTCAGGTACGGCGTAGGGTATGGGTTAGGGTTAGGGTTAGTGTTAGTGTTAGGGTTAGGGCTCGGTTTAGGGTACGGGTTAGGATTAGGGTACGTGTTAGTGTTAGGGTAGGGGTTAGGGTTAGAGTACGCATTAGGCTTATGGTAGTTATTAAACCTATCCCACTCTCTAGATACCCCTTATCATGTAAAGGAATATTATTTGGGGGTCCAGCCATGGAGAAGAGTTTACACACTAGGATAAGATAAGGAACACACCCATTATAAAGAAATCACATTAGGATTCTCTTTTTAAGCTGTTCCTTAAAACACTACTGCTTAGGAAATCAATTGGAGGCAGAAGCAGTCAAGGGTAGCCTAGGGTTAGGGTTAGGCTTAGGGTTAGGTTTAGGGTATGGCTTAGGGTACGGGTTCGGGGAGGGGTGCGGGTACGGCGTAGGGTATGGGTTAGGGTTAGGGTTAGGGTTAGTGTTAGGGTTAGGGCTCGGTTTAGGGTACAGGTTAGGATTAGGGTACGTGTCAGGGTTAGGGTAAGGGTTAGGGTTAGGGTACGCGTTAGGGTTAGGGTAGTTATTAAACCTATCCCACTCTCTAGATACCCCTTAGCACGTAAGGGAATATTATTTGGGGGTGCAGCCATGGACAAGAGTTTAGACACTAGGATAAGATAAGGAACACACCCATTATAAAGAAATCACATTAGGATTCTCTTTTTAAGCTGTTCCTTAAAACACTAGTGCTTAGGAAATCTATTGGAGGCAGAAGCAGTCAAGGGTAGCCTAGGGTTAGGGTTAGGCTTAGGGTTAGGCTTAGGGTACGGCTTAGGGTACGGGTTCGGGGAGGGTTTCGGGTACGGCGTAGGGTATGGGTTAGGGTTAGGGTTAGGGTTTGTGTTAGGGTTAGGCCTCGGTTTAGGGTACGGTTAGGATTAGGGTACGTGTTAGGTTTAGGGTAGGGGTTAGGGTTAGGGTACGCATTAGGGTTAGGGTCGTTAGTAAACCTATCCCACTCTCTTGATACCCCTTAGCACGTAAAGGAATATTATTTGGGGGTCCAGCCATGGAGAAGAGTTTAGACACTAGGATAAGATAAGGAACACACCCATTATAAAGAAATCACATTAGGATTCTCTTTTTAAGCTGTTGCTTAAAACACTAGTGCTTAGGAAATCTGTTGGAGGCAGAAGCAGTCAAGGGTAGCCTAGGGTTAGTGTTAGGCTTAGGGTTAGGCTTAGGGTATGGCTTAGGGTACGGGTTCGGGGAGGGTTTCGGGTACGGCGTAGGGTATGGGTTAGGGTTAGGGTTAGGGTTAGTGTTAGGGTTAGGGCTCGGTTTAGGGTACGGTTAGGATTAGGGTACGTGTTAGGTTTAGGGTAGGGGTTAGGGTTAGGGTACGCGTTAGGGTTAGGGTAGTTAGTAAACCTATCCCACTCTCTAGATACCCCTTAGCACGTAAAGGAATATTATTTGGGGTTCCAGCCATGGAGAAGAATTTAGACACTAGGATAAGATAAGGAACACACCCATTATAAAGAAATCACATTAGGATTCTCTTTTTAAGCTGTTGCTTAAAACACTAGTGCTTAGGAAATCTATTGGAGGCAGAAGCAGTCAAGGGTAGCCTAGGGTTAGTGTTTGGCTTAGGGTTAGGCTTAGGGTACGGCTTAGGGTACGGGTTTGGGGAGGGGTTCAGGTACGGCGTAGGGTATGGGTTAGGGTTAGGGTTAGTGTTAGTGTTAGGGTTAGGGCTCGGTTTAGGGTACGTGTTAGGATTAGGGTACGTGTTAGTGTTAGGGTAGGGGTTAGGGTTAGAGTACGCATTAGGGTTATGGTAGTTATTAAACCTATCCCACTCTCTAGATACCCCTTAGCACGTAAGGCAATATTATTTGGGGGTGCAGCCATGTAGAAGAGTTTAGACACTAGGATAAGATAAGGAACACACCCATTATAAAGAAATCACATTAGGATTCTCTTTTTAAGCTGTTCCTTAAAACACTAGTGCTTAGGAAATCTATTGGAGGCAGAAGCAGTCAAGGGTAGCCTAGGGTAAGATTAGGCTTAGGGTTAGGCTTAGGGTACGGCTTAGGGTACGGTTTCGGGGAGGGTTTCGGGTACGGCGTAGGGTATGGGTTAGGGTTAGGGTTAGTGTTAGGGTTAGGGCTCGGTTTAGGGTACGGGTTAGGATTAGGGTACGTGTTAGGGTTAGGGTAGGGGTTAGGGTTAGGGTACGCGTTAGGGTTAGGGTAGTTATTAAACCTATCCCACTCTCTAGACACCCCTTAGCACGTAAGGGAATATTATTTGGGGGTGCAGCCATGGAGAAGAGTTTAGACACTAGGATAAGATAAGGAACACACCCATTATAAAGAAATCACATTAGGATTCTCTTTTTAAGCTGTTCCTTAAAACACTAGTGCTTAGGAAATCTATTGGAGGCAGAAGCAGTCAAGGGTAGCCTAGGGTAAGATTAGGCTTAGGGTTAGGCTTAGGGTACGGCTTAGGGTACGGTTTCGGGGAGGGTTTCGGGTACGGCGTAGGGTATGGGTTAGGGTTAGGGTTAGTGTTAGGGTTAGGGCTCGGTTTAGGGTACGGGTTAGGATTAGGGTACGTGTTAGGGTTAGGGTAGGGGTTAGGGTTAGGGTACGCGTTAGGGTTAGGGTAGTTATTAAACCTATCCCACTCTCTAGATACCCCTTAGCACGTAAAGGAATATTATTTGAGGGTCCAGCCATGGAGAAGAGTTTAGACACTAGGATAAGATAAGGAACACACCCATTATAAAGAAATCACATAAGGATTCTCTTTTTAAGCTGTTCCTAAAAACTCTAGTGCTTAGGAAATCTATTGGAGGCAGAAACAGTCAAGGGTAGCCTAGGGATAGGGTTAGGCTTAGGGTTAGGGTTACGGTACGGCTTAGGGTACGGGTTCGGGGAGGGGTTCGGGTACGGCATAGGGTATGGGTTAGGGTTAGGGTTAGGTTTAGTGTTAGGGTTAGGGCTCGGTTAAGGGAACGGGTTAGGATTAGGGTACGTGTTAGGGTTAGGGTAGGGGTTAGGGTTAGGGTACGCGTTAGGGTTAGGGTAGTTATTAAACCTATCCCACTCTCTAGATACCCCTTAGCACGTAAAGGAATATTATTTGGGGGTCCAGCCATGGAGAAGAGTTTAGACACTAGGATAAGATAAGGAACACACCCATTATAAAGAAATCACATTAGGATTCTCTTTTTAAGCTGTTCCTTAAAACACTAGTGCTTAGGAAATCTATTGGAGGCAGAAGCAGTCAAGGGTAGCCTAGGGATAGGGTTAGGCTTAGGGTTAGGCTTAGGGTACGGGTTCGGGGAGGGGTTCGGGTATGGCGTAGGGTATGTGTTAGGCTTAGGGTTAGGGTTAGTGTTAGGATTAGGGCTCGGTTAAGGGTACGGGTTAGGATTAGGGTACGTGTTAGGGTTAGGGTAGGGGTTAGGGTTAGGGTACGCGTTAGGGTTAGGGTAGTTAGTAAACCTATCCCACTCTCTAGATACCCCTTAGCACGTAAAGGAATTTATTTGGGGGTCCAGCCATGGAGAAGAGTTTAGACACTAGGATAAGATAAGGAACACACCCATTATAAAGAAATCACATTAGGATTCTATTTTTAAGCTGTTCCTTAAAACACTAGTGCTTAGGAAATCTATTGGAGGCAGAAGCAGTCAAGGGTAGCCTAGGGTTAGGGTTAGGCTTAGGGTTCGGCTGAGGGTACGGCTTAGGGTACGGGTTCGGGGAGGGGTGCGGGTACGGCGTAGGGTATGGGTTAGGGTTAGGGTTAGTGTTAGTGTTAGGGTTAGGGCTCGGTTTAGGGTACAGGTTAGGATTAGGGTACGTGTTAGGGTTAGGGTAGGGGTTAGGGTTAGGGTACGCGTTAGGGTTAGGGTAGTTATTAAACCTATCCCACTCTCTAGATACCCCTTAGCACGTAAGGGAATATTATTTGGGGGTGCAGCCATGGAGAAGAATTTAGACACTAGGATAAGATAAGGAACACACCCATTATAAAGAAATCACATTAGGATTCTCTATTTAAGCTGTTCCTTAAAACACTAGTGCTTAGGAAATCTATTGGAGGCAGAAGCAGTCAAGGGTAGCCTAGGGTTAGGGTTAGGCTTAGGGTTAGGCTTAGGGTACGGCTTGGGGTATGGGTTTGGGGAGGGGTTCGGGTACGGCGTAGGGTATGGGTTAGGGTTAGGGTTAGGGTTAGTGTTAGGGTTAGGGCTCGGTTTAGGGTACGGGTTAGGATTAGGGTACGTGTTAGGGTTAGGGTAGGGGTTAGGGTTAGGTTACGCGTTAGGGCTAGGGTAGTTAGTAAACCTATCCCACTCTCTAGCTCCCCCTTAGCACGTAAAGGAATATTATTTGGGGGTCCAGCCATGGAGAAGAGTTTAGACACTAGGATAAGATAAGGACCACACCCATTATAAAGAAATCACATTAGGATTCTCTTTTTAAGCTGTTCCTTAAAACACTACTGCTTAGGAAATCAATTGGAGGCAGAAGCAGTCAAGGGTAGCCTAGGGTTAGGGTTAAGCTTAGGGTTAGGTTTAGGGTATGGCTTAGGGTACGGGTTCGGGGAGGGGTGCGGGTACGGCGTAGGGTATGGGTTAGAGTTAGGGTTAGGGTTAGTGTTAGGGTTAGGGCTCGGTTTAGGGTACGGGTTAGGATTAGGGTACGTGTTAGGGTTAGGGTAGGCGTTAGGGTTAGGGTACGCGTTAGGGTTAGGGTAGTTATTAAACCTATCCCACTCTCTAGATACCCCTTAGCACGTAAGGGAATATTATTTGGGGGTGCAGCCATGGAGAAGAGTTTAGACACTAGGATAAGATAAGGAACACACCCATTATAAAGAAATCACATTAGGATTCTCTTTTTAAGCTGTTCCTTAAAACACTAGTGCTTAGGAAATCTATTGGAGGCAGAAGCAGTCAAGGGTAGCCTAGGGTTAGGGTTAGGCTTAGGGTCAGGCTTAGGGTACAGCTTAGGGTACGGGTTCGGGGAGGGGTGCGGGTACGGCGTAGGGTATGGGTTAGGGTTAGGGTTAGGGTTAGTGTTAGGGTTAGGGCTCGGTTTAGGGTACGGGTTAGGATTAGGGTACGTGTTAGGGTTAGGGTAGGGGTTAGGGTTAGGGTACGCGTTAGGGTTAGGGTAGTTATTAAACCTATCCCACTCTCTAGATACCCCTTAGCACGTAAAGGAATATTATTTGAGGTTCCAGCCATGGAGAAGAGTTTAGACACTAGGATAAGATAAGGAACACACCCATTATAAAGAAATCACATTAGGATTCTCTTTTTAAGCTGTTCCTTAAAACACTAGGGCTTAGGAAATCTATTGGAGGCAGAAGCAGTCAAGGGTAGCCTAGGGTTAGGGTTAGGCTTAGGGTTAGGGTTAGGGTACGGCTTAGGGTAAGGGTTCGGGGAGGGTTTCGGGTACGGCGTAGGGTATGGGTTAGGGTTAGGGTTAGGGTTAGTGTTAGGGTTAGGGCTCGGTTTAGGGTACGGTTAGGATTAGGGTACGTGTTAGGGTTAGGGTAGGGGTTAGGGTTAGGGTACGCGTTAGGGTTAGGGTAGTTATTAAACCTATCCCACTCTCTAGATACCCCTTAGCACGTAAAGGAATATTATTTGAGGGTCCAGCCATGGAGAAGAGTTTAGACACTAGGATAAGATAAGGAACACACCCATTATAAAGAAATCACATTAGGATTCTCTTTTTAAGCTGTTCCTTAAAACACTAGTGCTTAGGAAATCTATTGGAGGCAGAAGCAGTCAAGGGTAGCCTAGGGTTAGGGTTAGGCTTAGGGTTAGGGTTAGGGTACGGCTTAGGGTACGGGTTCGGGGAGGGGTTCGGGTATGGCGTAGGGTATGGGTTAGGGTTAGGGTTAGGGTTAGTGTTAGGGTTAGGGCTCGGTTTAGGGTACGGTTAGGATTAGGGTACGTGTTAGGTTTAGGGTAGGGGTTAGGGTTAGGGTACGCGTTAGGGTTAGGGTAGTTAGTAAACCTATCCCACTCTCTAGATACCCCTTAGCACGTAAAGGAATATTATTTGGGGGTCCAGCCATGGAGAAGAGTTTACACACTAGGATAAGATAAGGAACACACCCATTATAAAGAAATCACATTAGGATTCTCTTTTTAAGCTGTTGCTTAAAACACTAGTGCTTAGGAAATCTATTGGAGGCAGAAGCAGTCAAGGGTAGCCTAGGGTTAGTGTTAGGCTTAGGGTTAGGCTTAGGGTATGGCTTAGGGTACGGGTTTGGGGAGGGGTTCGGGTACGGCGTAGGGTATGGGTTAGGGTTAGGGTTAGTGTTAGTGTTAGGGTTAGGGCTCGGTTTAGGGTACGGGTTAGGATTAGGGTACGTGTTAGTGTTAGGGTAGGGGTTAGGGTTAGAGTACGCATTAGGGTTAGGGTAGTTATTAAACCTATCCCACTCTCTACATACCCCTTAGCACGTAAGGCAATATTATTTGGGGGTGCAGCCATGGAGAAGAGTTTAGACACTAGGATAAGATAAGGAACACACCCATTATAAAGAAATCACATTAGGATTCTCTTTTTAAGCTGTTCCTTAAAACACTAGGGCTTAGGAAATCTATTGGAGGCAGAAGCAGTCAAGGGTAGCCTAGGGTTAGGGTTAGGCTTAGGGTTAGGGTTAGGGTACGGCTTAGGGTAAGGGTTCGGGGAGGGTTTTGGGTACGGCGTAGGGTATGGGTTAGGGTTAGGGTTAGGGTTAGTGTTAGGGTTAGGGCTCGGTTTAGGGTACGGTTAGGATTAGGGTACGTGTTAGGGTTAGGGTAGGGGTTAGGGTTAGGGTACGCGTTAGGGTTAGGGTAGTTATTAAACCTATCCCACTCTCTAGATACCCCTTAGCACGTAAAGGAATATTATTTGAGGGTCCAGCCATGGAGAAGAGTTTAGACACTAGGATAAGATAAGGAACACACCCATTATAAAGAAATCACATTAGGATTCTCTTTTTAAGCTGTTCCTTAAAACACTAGTGCTTAGGAAATCTATTGGAGGCAGAAGCAGTCAAGGGTAGCCTAGGGTTAGGGTTAGGCTTAGGGTTAGGGTTAGGGTACGGCTTAGGGTACGGGTTCGGGGAGGGGTTCGGGTATGGCGTAGGGTATGGGTTAGGGTTAGGGTTAGGGTTAGTGTTAGGGTTAGGGCTCGGTTTAGGGTACGGTTAGGATTAGGGTACGTGTTAGGTTTAGGGTAGGGGTTAGGGTTAGGGTACGCGTTAGGGTTAGGGTAGTTAGTAAACCTATCCCACTCTCTAGATACCCCTTAGCACGTAAAGGAATATTATTTGGGGGTCCAGCCATGGAGAAGAGTTTACACACTAGGATAAGATAAGGAACACACCCATTATAAAGAAATCACATTAGGATTCTCTTTTTAAGCTGTTGCTTAAAACACTAGTGCTTAGGAAATCTATTGGAGGCAGAAGCAGTCAAGGGTAGCCTAGGGTTAGTGTTAGGCTTAGGGTTAGGCTTAGGGTATGGCTTAGGGTACGGGTTTGGGGAGGGGTTCGGGTACGGCGTAGGGTATGGGTTAGGGTTAGGGTTAGTGTTAGTGTTAGGGTTAGGGCTCGGTTTAGGGTACGGGTTAGGATTAGGGTACGTGTTAGTGTTAGGGTAGGGGTTAGGGTTAGAGTACGCATTAGGGTTAGGGTAGTTATTAAACCTATCCCACTCTCTACATACCCCTTAGCACGTAAGGCAATATTATTTGGGGGTGCAGCCATGGAGAAGAGTTTAGACACTAGGATAAGATAAGGAACACACCCATTATAAAGAAATCACATTAGGATTCTCTTTTTAAGCTGTTCCTTAAAACACTAGTGCTTAGGAAATCTATTGGAGGCAGAAGCAGTCAAGGGTAGCCTAGGGTAAGATTAGGCTTAGGGTTAGGCTTAGGGTACGGCTTAGGGTACGGTTTCGGGGAGGGTTTCGGGTACGGCGTAGGGTATGGGTTAGGGTTAGGGTTAGTGTTAGGGTTAGGGCTCGGTTTAGGGTACGGGTTAGGATTAGGGTACGTGTTAGGGTTAGGGTAGGGGTTAGGGTTAGGGTACGCGTTAGGGTTAGGGTAGTTATTAAACCTATCCCACTCTCTAGATACCCCTTAGCACGTAAAGGAATATTATTTGAGGGTCCAGCCATGGAGAAGAGTTTAGACACTAGGATAAGATAAGGAACACACCCATTATAAAGAAATCACATAAGGATTCTCTTTTTAAGCTGTTCCTAAAAACTCTAGTGCTTAGGAAATCTATTGGAGGCAGAAACAGTCAAGGGTAGCCTAGGGATAGGGTTAGGCTTAGGGTTAGGGTTACGGTACGGCTTAGGGTACGGGTTCGGGGAGGGGTTCGGGTACGGCATAGGGTATGGGTTAGGGTTAGGGTTAGGTTTAGTGTTAGGGTTAGGGCTCGGTTAAGGGAACGGGTTAGGATTAGGGTACGTGTTAGGGTTAGGGTAGGGGTTAGGGTTAGGGTACGCGTTAGGGTTAGGGTAGTTATTAAACCTATCCCACTCTCTAGATACCCCTTAGCACGTAAAGGAATATTATTTGGGGGTCCAGCCATGGAGAAGAGTTTAGACACTAGGATAAGATAAGGAACACACCCATTATAAAGAAATCACATTAGGATTCTCTTTTTAAGCTGTTCCTTAAAACACTAGTGCTTAGGAAATCTATTGGAGGCAGAAGCAGTCAAGGGTAGCCTAGGGATAGGGTTAGGCTTAGGGTTAGGCTTAGGGTACGGGTTCGGGGAGGGGTTCGGGTATGGCGTAGGGTATGTGTTAGGCTTAGGGTTAGGGTTAGTGTTAGGATTAGGGCTCGGTTAAGGGTACGGGTTAGGATTAGGGTACGTGTTAGGGTTAGGGTAGGGGTTAGGGTTAGGGTACGCGTTAGGGTTAGGGTAGTTAGTAAACCTATCCCACTCTCTAGATACCCCTTAGCACGTAAAGGAATTTATTTGGGGGTCCAGCCATGGAGAAGAGTTTAGACACTAGGATAAGATAAGGAACACACCCATTATAAAGAAATCACATTAGGATTCTATTTTTAAGCTGTTCCTTAAAACACTAGTGCTTAGGAAATCTATTGGAGGCAGAAGCAGTCAAGGGTAGCCTAGGTTTAGGGTTAGGCTTAGGGTTAGGCTTAGGGTACGGCTTAGGGTACGGGTTCGGGGAGGGGTTCGGGTACGGCGTAGGGTATGTGTTAGGGTTAGGGTTAGGGTTAGTGTTAGGGTTAGGGCTCGGTTTAGGGTACAGATTAGGATTAGGGTACGTGTTAGGGTTAGGGTAGGGTTTAGGGTTAGGGTACGCGTTAGGGTTAGGGTAGTTATTAAACCTATCCCACTCTCTAGATACCCCTTAGCACGTAAAGGAATATTATTTGGGGGTCCAGCCATGGAGAAGAGTTTAGACACTAGGATAAGATAAGGAACACACCCAATATAAAGAAATCACATAAGGATTCTCTTTTTAAGCTGTTCCTTAAAACTCTAGTGCTTAGGAAATCTATTGGAGGCAGAAACAGTCAAGGGTAGCCTAGGGATAGGGTTAGGCTTAGGGTTAGGGTTACGGTACGGCTTAGGGTACGGGTTCGGGGAGGGGTTCGGGTACGGCATAGGGTATGGGTTAGGGTTAGGGTTAGGTTTAGTGTTAGGGTTAGGGCTCGGTTAAGGGAACGTGTTAGGATTAGGGTACGTGTTAGGGTTAGGGTTAGGGTTAGGGTTAGGGTTAGGGTTAGGGTTAGGGTTAGGGTTAGGGTTAGGGTTAGGGTTAGGGCTCGGTTTAGGGTACAGGTTAGGATTAGGGTACGTGTTAGGGTTAGGGTAGGGGTTAGGGTTAGGGTACGCGTTAGGGTTAGGGTAGTTATTAAACCTATCCCACTCTCTAGATACCCCTTAGCACGTAAGGGAATATTATTTGGGGGTGCAGCCATGGAGAAGAGTTTAGACACTAGGATAAGATAAGGAACACACCCATTATAAAGAAATCACATTAGGATTCTCTTTTTCAGCTGTTCCTTAAAACACTAGTGCTTAGGAAATCTATTGGAGGCAGAAGCAGTCAAGGGTAGCCTAGGGTTAGGGTTAGGCTTAGGGTTAGGCTTAGGGTACGGCTTAGGGTACGGGTTCGGGGAGGGTTTCGGGTACGGCGTAGGGTATGGGTTAGGGTTAGGGTTAGGGTTAGTGTTAGTGTTAGGGCTCGGTTTAGGGTACGGTTAGGATTAGGGTACGTGTTAGGTTTAGGGTAGGGGTTAGGGTTAGGGTACGCATTAGGGTTAGGGTCGTTAGTAAACCTATCCCACTCTCTAGATACCCCTTAGCACGTAAAGGAATATTATTTGGGGGTCCAGCCATGGAGAAGAATTTAGACACTAGGATAAGATAAGGAACACACCCATTATAAAGAAATCACATTAGGATTCTCTTTTTAAGCTGTTGCTTAAAACACTAGTGCTTAGGAAATCTATTGGAGGCAGAAGCAGTCAAGGGTAGCCTAGGGTTAGTGTTAGGCTTAGGGTTAGGCTTAGGGTACGGCTTAGGGTACGGGTTTGGGGAGGGGTTCGGGTACGGCGTAGGGTATGGGTTAGGGTTAGGGTTAGTGTTAGGGTTAGGGCTCGGTTTAGGGTACGGGTTAGGATTAGGGTACGTGTTAGTGTTAGGGTAGGGGTTAGGGTTAGAGTACGCATTAGGGTTAGGGTAGTTATTAAACCTATCCCACTCTCTAGATACCCCTTAGCACGTAAGGCAATATTATTTGGGGGTGCAGCCATGGAGAAGAGTTTAGACACTAGGATAAGATAAGGAACACACCCATTATAAAGAAATCACATTAGGATTCTCTTTTTAAGCTGTTCCTTAAAACACTAGTGCTTAGGAAATCTATTGGAGGCAGAAGCAGTCAAGGGTAGCCTAGGGTTAGGGTTAGGCTTAGGGTTCGGCTGAGGGTACGGCTTAGGGTACGGGTTCGGGGAGGGGTGCGGGTACGGCGTAGGGTATGGGTTAGGGTTAGGGTTAGGGTTTGTGTTAGGGTTAGGGCTCGGTTTAGGGTACGGTTAGGATTAGGGTACGTGTTAGGTTTAGGGTAGGGGTTAGGGTTAGGGTACGCATTAGGGTTAGGGTCGTTAGTAAACCTATCCCACTCTCTAGATACCCCTTAGCACGTAAGGAATATTATTTGGGGGTCCAGCCATGGAGAAGAGTTTAGACACTAGGATAAGATAAGGAACACACCCATTATAAAGAAATCACATTAGGATTCTCTTTTTAAGCTGTTCCTTAAAACACTACTGCTTAGGAAATCAATTGGAGGCAGAAACAGTCAAGGGTAGCCTAGGGTTAGGGTTAAGCTTAGGGTTAGGTTTAGGGTATGGCTTAGGGTACGGGTTCGGGGAGGGGTGCGGGTACGGCGTAGGGTATGGGTTAGGGTTAGGGTTAGGGTTAGTGTTAGGGTTAGGGCTCGGTTTAGGGTACGGGTTAGGATTAGGGTACGTGTTAGGGTTAGGGTAGGCGTTAGGGTTAGGGTACGCGTTAGGGTTAGGGTAGTTATTAAACCTATCCCACTCTCTAGATACCCCTTAGCACGTAAGGGAATATTATTTGGGGGTGCAGCCATGGAGAAGAGTTTAGACACTAGGATAAGATAAGGAACACACCCATTATAAAGAAATCACATTAGGATTCTCTTTTTAAGCTGTTCCTTAAAACACTAGGGCTTAGGAAATCTATTGGAGGCAGAAGCAGTCAAGGGTAGCCTAGGGTTAGGGTTAGGCTTAGGGTCAGGCTTAGGGTACAGCTTAGGGTACGGGTTCGGGGAGGGGTGCGGGTACGGCGTAGGGTATGGGTTAGGGTTAGGGTTAGGGTTAGTGTTAGGGTTAGGGCTCGGTTTAGGGTACGGGTTAGGATTAGGGTACGTGTTAGGGTTAGGGTAGGGGTTAGGGTTAGGGTACACGTTAGGTTTAGGGTAGTTATTAAACCTATCCCACTCTCTAGATACCCCTTAGCACGTAAAGGAATATTATTTGAGGGTCCAGCCATGGAGAAGAGTTTAGACACTAGGATAAGATAAGGAACACACCCATTATAAAGAAATCACATTAGGATTCTCTTTTTAAGCTGTTCCTTAAAACACTAGTGCTTAGGAAATCTATTGGAGGCAGAAGCAGTCAAGGGTAGCCTAGGGTTAGGGTTAGGCTTAGGGTTAGGGTTAGGGTACGGCTTAGGGTAAGGGTTCGGGGAGGGTTTCGGGTACGGCGTAGGGTATGGGTTAGGGTTAGGGTTAGGGTTAGTGTTAGGGTTAGGGCTCGGTTTAGGGTACGGTTAGGATTAGGGTACGTGTTAGGTTTAGGGTAGGGGTTAGGGTTAGGGTACGCGTTAGGGTTAGGGTAGTTAGTAAACCTATCCCACTCTCTAGATACCCCTTAGCACGTAAAGGAATATTATTTGGGGGTCCAGCCATGGAGAAGAATTTAGACACTAGGATAAGATAAGGAACACACCCATTATAAAGAAATCACATTAGGATTCTCTTTTTAAGCTGTTGCTTAAAACACTAGTGCTTAGGAAATCTATTGGAGGCAGAAGCAGTCAAGGGTAGCCTAGGGTTAGTGTTAGGCTTAGGGTTAGGCTTAGGGTACGGCTTAGGGTTCGGGTTTGGGGAGGGGTTCGGGTACGGCGTAGGGTATGGGTTAGGGTTAGGGTTAGTGTTAGTGTTAGGGTTAGGGCTCGGTTTAGGGTACGGGTTAGGATTAGGGTACGTGTTAGTGTTAGGGTAGGTGTTAGGGTTAGAGTACGCATTAGGGTTAGGGTAGTTATTAAACCTATCCCACTCTCTAGATACCCCTTAGCACGTAAGGCAATATTATTTGGGGGTGCAGCCATGGAGAAGAGTTTAGACACTAGGATAAGATAAGGAACACCCCCATTATAAAGAAATCACATTAGGATTCTCTTTTTAAGCTGTTCCTTAAAACAGTAGTGCTTAGGAAATCTATTGGAGGCAGAAGCAGTCAAGGGTAGCCTAGGGTTAGGGTTAGGCTTAGGGTTAGGCTTAGGGTACGGGTTCGGGGAGGGGTGTGGGTACGGCGTAGGGTATGGGTTAGGGTTAGGGTTAGGGTTAGTGTTAGGGTTAGGGCTCGGTTTAGGGTACGGGTTAGGATTAGGGTACGTGTTAGGGTTAGGGTAGGGGTTAGGGTTAGGTTACGCGTTAGGGCTAGGGTAGTTAGTAAACCTATCCCACTCTCTAGCTCCCCCTTAGCACGTAAAGGAATATTATTTGAGGGTCCAGCCATGGAGAAGAGTTTAGACACTAGGATAAGATAAGGAACACACCCATTATAAAGAAATCACATTAGGATTCTCTTTTTAAGCTGTTTCTTAAAACACTACTGCTTAGGAAATCAATTGGAGGCAGAAGAAGTCAAGGGTAGCCTAGGGTTAGGGTTAGGCTTAGGGTTAGGTTTAGGGTATGGCTTAGGGTACGGGTTCGGGGAGGGGTGCGGGTACGGCGTAGGGTATGGGTTAGGGTTAGGGTTAGTGTTAGTGTTAGGGTTAGGGCTCGGTTTAGGGTACAGGTTAGGATTAGGGTACGTGTTAGGGTTAGGGTAGGGGTTAGGGTTAGGGTACGCGTTAGGGTTAGGGTAGTTATTAAACCTATCCCACTCTCTAGATACCCCTTAGCACGTAAGGGAATATTATTTGGGGGTGCAGCCATGGAGAAGAATTTAGACACTAGGATAAGATAAGGAACACACCCATTATAAAGAAATCACATTAGGATTCTCTATTTAAGCTGTTCCTTAAAACACTAGTGCTTAGGAAATCTATTGGAGGCAGAAGCAGTCAAGGGTAGCCTAGGGTTAGGGTTAGGCTTAGGGTTAGGCTTAGGGTACGGCTTGGGGTATGGGTTTGGGGAGGGGTTCGGGTACGGCGTAGGGTATGGGTTAGGGTTAGGGTTAGGGTTAGTGTTAGGGTTAGGGCTCGGTTTAGGGTACGGGTTAGGATTAGGGTACGTGTTAGGGTTAGGGTAGGGGTTAGGGTTAGGGTACACGTTAGGTTTAGGGTAGTTATTAAACCTATCCCACTCTCTAGATACCCCTTAGCACGTAAAGGAATATTATTTGAGGGTCCAGCCATGGAGAAGAGTTTAGACACTAGGATAAGATAAGGAACACACCCATTATAAAGAAATCACATTAGGATTCTCTTTTTAAGCTGTTCCTTAAAACACTAGTGCTTAGGAAATCTATTGGAGGCAGAAGCAGTCAAGGGTAGCCTAGGGTTAGGGTTAGGCTTAGGGTTAGGGTTAGGGTACGGCTTAGGGTAAGGGTTCGGTGAGGGTTTCGGGTACGGCGTAGGGTATGGGTTAGGGTTAGGGTTAGGGTTAGTGTTAGGGTTAGGGCTCGGTTTAGGGTACGGTTAGGATTAGGGTACGTGTTAGGTTTAGGGTAGGGGTTAGGGTTAGGGTACGCGTTAGGGTTAGGGTAGTTAGTAAACCTATCCCACTCTCTAGATACCCCTTAGCACGTAAAGGAATATTATTTGGGGGTCCAGCCATGGAGAAGAATTTAGACACTAGGATAAGATAAGGAACACACCCATTATAAAGAAATCACATTAGGATTCTCTTTTTAAGCTGTTGCTTAAAACACTAGTGCTTAGGAAATCTATTGGAGGCAGAAGCAGTCAAGGGTAGCCTAGGGTTAGTGTTAGGCTTAGGGTTAGGCTTAGGGTACGGCTTAGGGTACGGGTTTGGGGAGGGGTTCGGGTACGGCGTAGGGTATGGGTTAGGGTTAGGGTTAGTGTTAGTGTTAGGGTTAGGGCTCGGTTTAGGGTACGGGTTAGGATTAGGGTACGTGTTAGTGTTAGGGTAGGTGTTAGGGTTAGAGTACGCATTAGGGTTAGGGTAGTTATTAAACCTATCCCACTCTCTAGATACCCCTTAGCACGTAAGGCAATATTATTTGGGGGTGCAGCCATGGAGAAGAGTTTAGACACTAGGATAAGATAAGGAACACCCCCATTATAAAGAAATCACATTAGGATTCTCTTTTTAAGCTGTTCCTTAAAACAGTAGTGCTTAGGAAATCTATTGGAGGCAGAAGCAGTCAAGGGTAGCCTAGGGTTAGGGTTAGGCTTAGGGTTAGGCTTAGGGTACGGCTTAGGGTACGGGTTCGGGGAGGGGTGTGGGTACGGCGTAGGGTATGGGTTAGGGTTAGGGTTAGGGTTAGTGTTAGGGTTAGGGCTCGGTTTAGGGTACGGGTTAGGATTAGGGTACGTGTTAGGGTTAGGGTAGGGGTTAGGGTTAGGTTACGCGTTAGGGCTAGGGTAGTTAGTAAACCTATCCCACTCTCTAGCTCCCCCTTAGCACGTAAAGGAATATTATTTGAGGGTCCAGCCATGGAGAAGAGTTTAGACACTAGGATAAGATAAGGAACACACCCATTATAAAGAAATCACATTAGGATTCTCTTTTTAAGCTGTTTCTTAAAACACTACTGCTTAGGAAATCAATTGGAGGCAGAAGAAGTCAAGGGTAGCCTAGGGTTAGGGTTAGGCTTAGGGTTAGGTTTAGGGTATGGCTTAGGGTACGGGTTCGGGGAGGGGTGCGGGTACGGCGTAGGGTATGGGTTAGGGTTAGGGTTAGTGTTAGTGTTAGGGTTAGGGCTCGGTTTAGGGTACAGGTTAGGATTAGGGTACGTGTTAGGGTTAGGGTAGGGGTTAGGGTTAGGGTACGCGTTAGGGTTAGGGTAGTTATTAAACCTATCCCACTCTCTAGATACCCCTTAGCACGTAAGGGAATATTATTTGGGGGTGCAGCCATGGAGAAGAATTTAGACACTAGGATAAGATAAGGAACACACCCATTATAAAGAAATCACATTAGGATTCTCTATTTAAGCTGTTCCTTAAAACACTAGTGCTTAGGAAATCTATTGGAGGCAGAAGCAGTCAAGGGTAGCCTAGGGTTAGGGTTAGGCTTAGGGTTAGGCTTAGGGTACGGCTTGGGGTATGGGTTTGGGGAGGGGTTCGGGTACGGCGTAGGGTATGGGTTAGGGTTAGGGTTAGGGTTAGTGTTAGGGTTAGGGCTCGGTTTAGGGTACGGGTTAGGATTAGGGTACGTGTTAGGGTTAGGGTAGGGGTTAGGGTTAGGTTACGCGTTAGGGCTAGGGTAGTTAGTAAACCTATCCCACTCTCTAGCTCCCCCTTAGCACGTAAAGGAATATTATTTGGGGGTCCAGCCATGGAGAAGAGTTTAGACACTAGGATAAGATAAGGACCACACCCATTATAAAGAAATCACATTAGGATTCTCTTTTTAAGCTGTTCCTTAAAACACTACTGCTTAGGAAATCAATTGGAGGCAGAAGCAGTCAAGGGTAGCCTAGGGTTAGGGTTAAGCTTAGGGTTAGGTTTAGGGTATGGCTTAGGGTACGGGTTCGGGGAGGGGTGCGGGTACGGCGTAGGGTATGGGTTAGAGTTAGGGTTAGGGTTAGTGTTAGGGTTAGGGCTCGGTTTAGGGTACGGGTTAGGATTAGGGTACGTGTTAGGGTTAGGGTAGGCGTTAGGGTTAGGGTACGCGTTAGGGTTAGGGTAGTTATTAAACCTATCCCACTCTCTAGATACCCCTTAGCACGTAAGGGAATATTATTTGGGGGTGCAGCCATGGAGAAGAGTTTAGACACTAGGATAAGATAAGGAACACACCCATTATAAAGAAATCACATTAGGATTCTCTTTTTAAGCTGTTCCTTAAAACACTAGTGCTTAGGAAATCTATTGGAGGCAGAAGCAGTCAAGGGTAGCCTAGGGTTAGGGTTAGGCTTAGGGTCAGGCTTAGGGTACAGCTTAGGGTACGGGTTCGGGGAGGGGTGCGGGTACGGCGTAGGGTATGGGTTAGGGTTAGGGTTAGGGTTAGTGTTAGGGTTAGGGCTCGGTTTAGGGTACGGGTTAGGATTAGGGTACGTGTTAGGGTTAGGGTAGGGGTTAGGGTTAGGGTACGCGTTAGGGTTAGGGTAGTTATTAAACCTATCCCACTCTCTAGATACCCCTTAGCACGTAAAGGAATATTATTTGAGGTTCCAGCCATGGAGAAGAGTTTAGACACTAGGATAAGATAAGGAACACACCCATTATAAAGAAATCACATTAGGATTCTCTTTTTAAGCTGTTCCTTAAAACACTAGGGCTTAGGAAATCTATTGGAGGCAGAAGCAGTCAAGGGTAGCCTAGGGTTAGGGTTAGGCTTAGGGTTAGGGTTAGGGTACGGCTTAGGGTAAGGGTTCGGGGAGGGTTTCGGGTACGGCGTAGGGTATGGGTTAGGGTTAGGGTTAGGGTTAGTGTTAGGGTTAGGGCTCGGTTTAGGGTACGGTTAGGATTAGGGTACGTGTTAGGGTTAGGGTAGGGGTTAGGGTTAGGGTACGCGTTAGGGTTAGGGTAGTTATTAAACCTATCCCACTCTCTAGATACCCCTTAGCACGTAAAGGAATATTATTTGAGGGTCCAGCCATGGAGAAGAGTTTAGACACTAGGATAAGATAAGGAACACACCCATTATAAAGAAATCACATTAGGATTCTCTTTTTAAGCTGTTCCTTAAAACACTAGTGCTTAGGAAATCTATTGGAGGCAGAAGCAGTCAAGGGTAGCCTAGGGTTAGGGTTAGGCTTAGGGTTAGGGTTAGGGTACGGCTTAGGGTACGGGTTCGGGGAGGGGTTCGGGTATGGCGTAGGGTATGGGTTAGGGTTAGGGTTAGGGTTAGTGTTAGGGTTAGGGCTCGGTTTAGGGTACGGTTAGGATTAGGGTACGTGTTAGGTTTAGGGTAGGGGTTAGGGTTAGGGTACGCGTTAGGGTTAGGGTAGTTAGTAAACCTATCCCACTCTCTAGATACCCCTTAGCACGTAAAGGAATATTATTTGGGGGTCCAGCCATGGAGAAGAGTTTACACACTAGGATAAGATAAGGAACACACCCATTATAAAGAAATCACATTAGGATTCTCTTTTTAAGCTGTTGCTTAAAACACTAGTGCTTAGGAAATCTATTGGAGGCAGAAGCAGTCAAGGGTAGCCTAGGGTTAGTGTTAGGCTTAGGGTTAGGCTTAGGGTATGGCTTAGGGTACGGGTTTGGGGAGGGGTTCGGGTACGGCGTAGGGTATGGGTTAGGGTTAGGGTTAGTGTTAGTGTTAGGGTTAGGGCTCGGTTTAGGGTACGGGTTAGGATTAGGGTACGTGTTAGTGTTAGGGTAGGGGTTAGGGTTAGAGTACGCATTAGGGTTAGGGTAGTTATTAAACCTATCCCACTCTCTACATACCCCTTAGCACGTAAGGCAATATTATTTGGGGGTGCAGCCATGGAGAAGAGTTTAGACACTAGGATAAGATAAGGAACACACCCATTATAAAGAAATCACATTAGGATTCTCTTTTTAAGCTGTTCCTTAAAACACTAGTGCTTAGGAAATCTATTGGAGGCAGAAGCAGTCAAGGGTAGCCTAGGGTAAGATTAGGCTTAGGGTTAGGCTTAGGGTACGGCTTAGGGTACGGTTTCGGGGAGGGTTTCGGGTACGGCGTAGGGTATGGGTTAGGGTTAGGGTTAGTGTTAGGGTTAGGGCTCGGTTTAGGGTACGGGTTAGGATTAGGGTACGTGTTAGGGTTAGGGTAGGGGTTAGGGTTAGGGTACGCGTTAGGGTTAGGGTAGTTATTAAACCTATCCCACTCTCTAGATACCCCTTAGCACGTAAAGGAATATTATTTGAGGGTCCAGCCATGGAGAAGAGTTTAGACACTAGGATAAGATAAGGAACACACCCATTATAAAGAAATCACATAAGGATTCTCTTTTTAAGCTGTTCCTAAAAACTCTAGTGCTTAGGAAATCTATTGGAGGCAGAAACAGTCAAGGGTAGCCTAGGGATAGGGTTAGGCTTAGGGTTAGGGTTACGGTACGGCTTAGGGTACGGGTTCGGGGAGGGGTTCGGGTACGGCATAGGGTATGGGTTAGGGTTAGGGTTAGGTTTAGTGTTAGGGTTAGGGCTCGGTTAAGGGAACGGGTTAGGATTAGGGTACGTGTTAGGGTTAGGGTAGGGGTTAGGGTTAGGGTACGCGTTAGGGTTAGGGTAGTTATTAAACCTATCCCACACTCTAGATACCCCTTAGCACGTAAAGGAATATTATTTGGGGGTCCAGCCATGGAGAAGAGTTTAGACACTAGGATAAGATAAGGAACACACCCATTATAAAGAAATCACATTAGGATTCTCTTTTTAAGCTGTTCCTTAAAACACTAGTGCTTAGGAAATCTATTGGAGGCAGAAGCAGTCAAGGGTAGCCTAGGGATAGGGTTAGGCTTAGGGTTAGGCTTAGGGTACGGGTTCGGGGAGGGGTTCGGGTATGGCGTAGGGTATGTGTTAGGCTTAGGGTTAGGGTTAGTGTTAGGATTAGGGCTCGGTTAAGGGTACGGGTTAGGATTAGGGTACGTGTTAGGGTTAGGGTAGGGGTTAGGGTTAGGGTACGCGTTAGGGTTAGGGTAGTTAGTAAACCTATCCCACTCTCTAGATACCCCTTAGCACGTAAAGGAATTTATTTGGGGGTCCAGCCATGGAGAAGAGTTTAGACACTAGGATAAGATAAGGAACACACCCATTATAAAGAAATCACATTAGGATTCTATTTTTAAGCTGTTCCTTAAAACACTAGTGCTTAGGAAATCTATTGGAGGCAGAAGCAGTCAAGGGTAGCCTAGGTTTAGGGTTAGGCTTAGGGTTAGGCTTAGGGTACGGCTTAGGGTACGGGTTCGGGGAGGGGTTCGGGTACGGCGTAGGGTATGTGTTAGGGTTAGGGTTAGGGTTAGTGTTAGGGTTAGGGCTCGGTTTAGGGTACAGATTAGGATTAGGGTACGTGTTAGGGTTAGGGTAGGGTTTAGGGTTAGGGTACGCGTTAGGGTTAGGGTAGTTATTAAACCTATCCCACTCTCTAGATACCCCTTAGCACGTAAAGGAATATTATTTGGGGGTCCAGCCATGGAGAAGAGTTTAGACACTAGGATAAGATAAGGAACACACCCAATATAAAGAAATCACATAAGGATTCTCTTTTTAAGCTGTTCCTTAAAACTCTAGTGCTTAGGAAATCTATTGGAGGCAGAAACAGTCAAGGGTAGCCTAGGGATAGGGTTAGGCTTAGGGTTAGGGTTACGGTACGGCTTAGGGTACGGGTTCGGGGAGGGGTTCGGGTACGGCATAGGGTATGGGTTAGGGTTAGGGTTAGGTTTAGTGTTAGGGTTAGGGCTCGGTTAAGGGAACGTGTTAGGATTAGGGTACGTGTTAGGGTTAGGGTTAGGGTTAGGGTTAGGGTTAGGGTTAGGGTTAGGGTTAGGGTTAGGGTTAGGGTTAGGGTTAGGGCTCGGTTTAGGGTACAGGTTAGGATTAGGGTACGTGTTAGGGTTAGGGTAGGGGTTAGGGTTAGGGTACGCGTTAGGGTTAGGGTAGTTATTAAACCTATCCCACTCTCTAGATACCCCTTAGCACGTAAGGGAATATTATTTGGGGGTGCAGCCATGGAGAAGAGTTTAGACACTAGGATAAGATAAGGAACACACCCATTATAAAGAAATCACATTAGGATTCTCTTTTTCAGCTGTTCCTTAAAACACTAGTGCTTAGGAAATCTATTGGAGGCAGAAGCAGTCAAGGGTAGCCTAGGGTTAGGGTTAGGCTTAGGGTTAGGCTTAGGGTACGGCTTAGGGTACGGGTTCGGGGAGGGTTTCGGGTACGGCGTAGGGTATGGGTTAGGGTTAGGGTTAGGGTTAGTGTTAGTGTTAGGGCTCGGTTTAGGGTACGGTTAGGATTAGGGTACGTGTTAGGTTTAGGGTAGGGGTTAGGGTTAGGGTACGCATTAGGGTTAGGGTCGTTAGTAAACCTATCCCACTCTCTAGATACCCCTTAGCACGTAAAGGAATATTATTTGGGGGTCCAGCCATGGAGAAGAATTTAGACACTAGGATAAGATAAGGAACACACCCATTATAAAGAAATCACATTAGGATTCTCTTTTTAAGCTGTTGCTTAAAACACTAGTGCTTAGGAAATCTATTGGAGGCAGAAGCAGTCAAGGGTAGCCTAGGGTTAGTGTTAGGCTTAGGGTTAGGCTTAGGGTACGGCTTAGGGTACGGGTTTGGGGAGGGGTTCGGGTACGGCGTAGGGTATGGGTTAGGGTTAGGGTTAGTGTTAGGGTTAGGGCTCGGTTTAGGGTACGGGTTAGGATTAGGGTACGTGTTAGTGTTAGGGTAGGGGTTAGGGTTAGAGTACGCATTAGGGTTAGGGTAGTTATTAAACCTATCCCACTCTCTAGATACCCCTTAGCACGTAAGGCAATATTATTTGGGGGTGCAGCCATGGAGAAGAGTTTAGACACTAGGATAAGATAAGGAACACACCCATTATAAAGAAATCACATTAGGATTCTCTTTTTAAGCTGTTCCTTAAAACACTAGTGCTTAGGAAATCTATTGGAGGCAGAAGCAGTCAAGGGTAGCCTAGGGTTAGGGTTAGGCTTAGGGTTCGGCTGAGGGTACGGCTTAGGGTACGGGTTCGGGGAGGGGTGCGGGTACGGCGTAGGGTATGGGTTAGGGTTAGGGTTAGGGTTTGTGTTAGGGTTAGGGCTCGGTTTAGGGTACGGTTAGGATTAGGGTACGTGTTAGGTTTAGGGTAGGGGTTAGGGTTAGGGTACGCATTAGGGTTAGGGTCGTTAGTAAACCTATCCCACTCTCTAGATACCCCTTAGCACGTAAGGAATATTATTTGGGGGTCCAGCCATGGAGAAGAGTTTAGACACTAGGATAAGATAAGGAACACACCCATTATAAAGAAATCACATTAGGATTCTCTTTTTAAGCTGTTCCTTAAAACACTACTGCTTAGGAAATCAATTGGAGGCAGAAACAGTCAAGGGTAGCCTAGGGTTAGGGTTAAGCTTAGGGTTAGGTTTAGGGTATGGCTTAGGGTACGGGTTCGGGGAGGGGTGCGGGTACGGCGTAGGGTATGGGTTAGGGTTAGGGTTAGGGTTAGTGTTAGGGTTAGGGCTCGGTTTAGGGTACGGGTTAGGATTAGGGTACGTGTTAGGGTTAGGGTAGGCGTTAGGGTTAGGGTACGCGTTAGGGTTAGGGTAGTTATTAAACCTATCCCACTCTCTAGATACCCCTTAGCACGTAAGGGAATATTATTTGGGGGTGCAGCCATGGAGAAGAGTTTAGACACTAGGATAAGATAAGGAACACACCCATTATAAAGAAATCACATTAGGATTCTCTTTTTAAGCTGTTCCTTAAAACACTAGGGCTTAGGAAATCTATTGGAGGCAGAAGCAGTCAAGGGTAGCCTAGGGTTAGGGTTAGGCTTAGGGTCAGGCTTAGGGTACAGCTTAGGGTACGGGTTCGGGGAGGGGTGCGGGTACGGCGTAGGGTATGGGTTAGGGTTAGGGTTAGGGTTAGTGTTAGGGTTAGGGCTCGGTTTAGGGTACGGGTTAGGATTAGGGTACGTGTTAGGGTTAGGGTAGGGGTTAGGGTTAGGGTACACGTTAGGTTTAGGGTAGTTATTAAACCTATCCCACTCTCTAGATACCCCTTAGCACGTAAAGGAATATTATTTGAGGGTCCAGCCATGGAGAAGAGTTTAGACACTAGGATAAGATAAGGAACACACCCATTATAAAGAAATCACATTAGGATTCTCTTTTTAAGCTGTTCCTTAAAACACTAGTGCTTAGGAAATCTATTGGAGGCAGAAGCAGTCAAGGGTAGCCTAGGGTTAGGGTTAGGCTTAGGGTTAGGGTTAGGGTACGGCTTAGGGTAAGGGTTCGGGGAGGGTTTCGGGTACGGCGTAGGGTATGGGTTAGGGTTAGGGTTAGGGTTAGTGTTAGGGTTAGGGCTCGGTTTAGGGTACGGTTAGGATTAGGGTACGTGTTAGGTTTAGGGTAGGGGTTAGGGTTAGGGTACGCGTTAGGGTTAGGGTAGTTAGTAAACCTATCCCACTCTCTAGATACCCCTTAGCACGTAAAGGAATATTATTTGGGGGTCCAGCCATGGAGAAGAATTTAGACACTAGGATAAGATAAGGAACACACCCATTATAAAGAAATCACATTAGGATTCTCTTTTTAAGCTGTTGCTTAAAACACTAGTGCTTAGGAAATCTATTGGAGGCAGAAGCAGTCAAGGGTAGCCTAGGGTTAGTGTTAGGCTTAGGGTTAGGCTTAGGGTACGGCTTAGGGTACGGGTTTGGGGAGGGGTTCGGGTACGGCGTAGGGTATGGGTTAGGGTTAGGGTTAGTGTTAGTGTTAGGGTTAGGGCTCGGTTTAGGGTACGGGTTAGGATTAGGGTACGTGTTAGTGTTAGGGTAGGTGTTAGGGTTAGAGTACGCATTAGGGTTAGGGTAGTTATTAAACCTATCCCACTCTCTAGATACCCCTTAGCACGTAAGGCAATATTATTTGGGGGTGCAGCCATGGAGAAGAGTTTAGACACTAGGATAAGATAAGGAACACCCCCATTATAAAGAAATCACATTAGGATTCTCTTTTTAAGCTGTTCCTTAAAACAGTAGTGCTTAGGAAATCTATTGGAGGCAGAAGCAGTCAAGGGTAGCCTAGGGTTAGGGTTAGGCTTAGGGTTAGGCTTAGGGTACGGCTTAGGGTACGGGTTCGGGGAGGGGTGTGGGTACGGCATAGGGTATGGGTTAGGGTTAGGGTTAGGGTTAGTGTTAGGGTTAGGGCTCGGTTTAGGGTACGGGTTAGGATTAGGGTACGTGTTAGGGTTAGGGTAGGGGTTAGGGTTAGGTTACGCGTTAGGGCTAGGGTAGTTAGTAAACCTATCCCACTCTCTAGCTCCCCCTTAGCACGTAAAGGAATATTATTTGAGGGTCCAGCCATGGAGAAGAGTTTAGACACTAGGATAAGATAAGGAACACACCCATTATAAAGAAATCACATTAGGATTCTCTTTTTAAGCTGTTTCTTAAAACACTACTGCTTAGGAAATCAATTGGAGGCAGAAGAAGTCAAGGGTAGCCTAGGGTTAGGGTTAGGCTTAGGGTTAGGTTTAGGGTATGGCTTAGGGTACGGGTTCGGGGAGGGGTGCGGGTACGGCGTAGGGTATGGGTTAGGGTTAGGGTTAGTGTTAGTGTTAGGGTTAGGGCTCGGTTTAGGGTACAGGTTAGGATTAGGGTACGTGTTAGGGTTAGGGTAGGGGTTAGGGTTAGGGTACGCGTTAGGGTTAGGGTAGTTATTAAACCTATCCCACTCTCTAGATACCCCTTAGCACGTAAGGGAATATTATTTGGGGGTGCAGCCATGGAGAAGAATTTAGACACTAGGATAAGATAAGGAACACACCCATTATAAAGAAATCACATTAGGATTCTCTATTTAAGCTGTTCCTTAAAACACTAGTGCTTAGGAAATCTATTGGAGGCAGAAGCAGTCAAGGGTAGCCTAGGGTTAGGGTTAGGCTTAGGGTTAGGCTTAGGGTACGGCTTGGGGTATGGGTTTGGGGAGGGGTTCGGGTACGGCGTAGGGTATGGGTTAGGGTTAGGGTTAGGGTTAGTGTTAGGGTTAGGGCTCGGTTTAGGGTACGGGTTAGGATTAGGGTACGTGTTAGGGTTAGGGTAGGGGTTAGGGTTAGGGTACACGTTAGGTTTAGGGTAGTTATTAAACCTATCCCACTCTCTAGATACCCCTTAGCACGTAAAGGAATATTATTTGAGGGTCCAGCCATGGAGAAGAGTTTAGACACTAGGATAAGATAAGGAACACACCCATTATAAAGAAATCACATTAGGATTCTCTTTTTAAGCTGTTCCTTAAAACACTAGTGCTTAGGAAATCTATTGGAGGCAGAAGCAGTCAAGGGTAGCCTAGGGTTAGGGTTAGGCTTAGGGTTAGGGTTAGGGTACGGCTTAGGGTAAGGGTTCGGTGAGGGTTTCGGGTACGGCGTAGGGTATGGGTTAGGGTTAGGGTTAGGGTTAGTGTTAGGGTTAGGGCTCGGTTTAGGGTACGGTTAGGATTAGGGTACGTGTTAGGTTTAGGGTAGGGGTTAGGGTTAGGGTACGCGTTAGGGTTAGGGTAGTTAGTAAACCTATCCCACTCTCTAGATACCCCTTAGCACGTAAAGGAATATTATTTGGGGGTCCAGCCATGGAGAAGAATTTAGACACTAGGATAAGATAAGGAACACACCCATTATAAAGAAATCACATTAGGATTCTCTTTTTAAGCTGTTGCTTAAAACACTAGTGCTTAGGAAATCTATTGGAGGCAGAAGCAGTCAAGGGTAGCCTAGGGTTAGTGTTAGGCTTAGGGTTAGGCTTAGGGTACGGCTTAGGGTACGGGTTTGGGGAGGGGTTCGGGTACGGCGTAGGGTATGGGTTAGGGTTAGGGTTAGTGTTAGTGTTAGGGTTAGGGCTCGGTTTAGGGTACGGGTTAGGATTAGGGTACGTGTTAGTGTTAGGGTAGGTGTTAGGGTTAGAGTACGCATTAGGGTTAGGGTAGTTATTAAACCTATCCCACTCTCTAGATACCCCTTAGCACGTAAGGCAATATTATTTGGGGGTGCAGCCATGGAGAAGAGTTTAGACACTAGGATAAGATAAGGAACACCCCCATTATAAAGAAATCACATTAGGATTCTCTTTTTAAGCTGTTCCTTAAAACAGTAGTGCTTAGGAAATCTATTGGAGGCAGAAGCAGTCAAGGGTAGCCTAGGGTTAGGGTTAGGCTTAGGGTTAGGCTTAGGGTACGGCTTAGGGTACGGGTTCGGGGAGGGGTGTGGGTACGGCGTAGGGTATGGGTTAGGGTTAGGGTTAGGGTTAGTGTTAGGGTTAGGGCTCGGTTTAGGGTACGGGTTAGGATTAGGGTACGTGTTAGGGTTAGGGTAGGGGTTAGGGTTAGGTTACGCGTTAGGGCTAGGGTAGTTAGTAAACCTATCCCACTCTCTAGCTCCCCCTTAGCACGTAAAGGAATATTATTTGAGGGTCCAGCCATGGAGAAGAGTTTAGACACTAGGATAAGATAAGGAACACACCCATTATAAAGAAATCACATTAGGATTCTCTTTTTAAGCTGTTTCTTAAAACACTACTGCTTAGGAAATCAATTGGAGGCAGAAGAAGTCAAGGGTAGCCTAGGGTTAGGGTTAGGCTTAGGGTTAGGTTTAGGGTATGGCTTAGGGTACGGGTTCGGGGAGGGGTGCGGGTACGGCGTAGGGTATGGGTTAGGGTTAGGGTTAGTGTTAGTGTTAGGGTTAGGGCTCGGTTTAGGGTACAGGTTAGGATTAGGGTACGTGTTAGGGTTAGGGTAGGGGTTAGGGTTAGGGTACGCGTTAGGGTTAGGGTAGTTATTAAACCTATCCCACTCTCTAGATACCCCTTAGCACGTAAGGGAATATTATTTGGGGGTGCAGCCATGGAGAAGAATTTAGACACTAGGATAAGATAAGGAACACACCCATTATAAAGAAATCACATTAGGATTCTCTATTTAAGCTGTTCCTTAAAACACTAGTGCTTAGGAAATCTATTGGAGGCAGAAGCAGTCAAGGGTAGCCTAGGGTTACGGTTAGGCTTAGGGTTAGGCTTAGGGTACGGCTTGGGGTATGGGTTTGGGGAGGGGTTCGGGTACGGCGTAGGGTATGGGTTAGGGTTAGGGTTAGGGTTAGTGTTAGGGTTAGGGCTCGGTTTAGGGTACGGGTTAGGATTAGGGTACGTGTTAGGGTTAGGGTAGGGGTTAGGGTTAGGTTACGCGTTAGGGCTAGGGTAGTTAGTAAACCTATCCCACTCTCTAGCTCCCCCTTAGCACGTAAAGGAATATTATTTGGGGGTCCAGCCATGGAGAAGAGTTTAGACACTAGGATAAGATAAGGACCACACCCATTATAAAGAAATCACATTAGGATTCTCTTTTTAAGCTGTTCCTTAAAACACTACTGCTTAGGAAATCAATTGGAGGCAGAAGCAGTCAAGGGTAGCCTAGGGTTAGGGTTAAGCTTAGGGTTAGGTTTAGGGTATGGCTTAGGGTACGGGTTCGGGGAGGGGTGCGGGTACGGCGTAGGGTATGGGTTAGAGTTAGGGTTAGGGTTAGTGTTAGGGTTAGGGCTCGGTTTAGGGTACGGGTTAGGATTAGGGTACGTGTTAGGGTTAGGGTAGGCGTTAGGGTTAGGGTACGCGTTAGGGTTAGGGTAGTTATTAAACCTATCCCACTCTCTAGATACCCCTTAGCACGTAAGGGAATATTATTTGGGGGTGCAGCCATGGAGAAGAGTTTAGACACTAGGATAAGATAAGGAACACACCCATTATAAAGAAATCACATTAGGATTCTCTTTTTAAGCTGTTCCTTAAAACACTAGTGCTTAGGAAATCTATTGGAGGCAGAAGCAGTCAAGGGTAGCCTAGGGTTAGGGTTAGGCTTAGGGTCAGGCTTAGGGTACAGCTTAGGGTACGGGTTCGGGGAGGGGTGCGGGTACGGCGTAGGGTATGGGTTAGGGTTAGGGTTAGGGTTAGTGTTAGGGTTAGGGCTCGGTTTAGGGTACGGGTTAGGATTAGGGTACGTGTTAGGGTTAGGGTAGGGGTTAGGGTTAGGGTACGCGTTAGGGTTAGGGTAGTTATTAAACCTATCCCACTCTCTAGATACCCCTTAGCACGTAAAGGAATATTATTTGAGGGTCCAGCCATGGAGAAGAGTTTAGACACTAGGATAAGATAAGGAACACACCCATTATAAAGAAATCACATTAGGATTCTCTTTTTAAGCTGTTCCTTAAAACACTAGGGCTTAGGAAATCTATTGGAGGCAGAAGCAGTCAAGGGTAGCCTAGGGTTAGGGTTAGGCTTAGGGTTAGGGTTAGGGTACGGCTTAGGGTAAGGGTTCGGGGAGGGTTTCGGGTACGGCGTAGGGTATGGGTTAGGGTTAGGGTTAGGGTTAGTGTTAGGGTTAGGGCTCGGTTTAGGGTACGGTTAGGATTAGGGTACGTGTTAGGGTTAGGGTAGGGGTTAGGGTTAGGGTACGCGTTAGGGTTAGGGTAGTTATTAAACCTATCCCACTCTCTAGATACCCCTTAGCACGTAAAGGAATATTATTTGAGGGTCCAGCCATGGAGAAGAGTTTAGACACTAGGATAAGATAAGGAACACACCCATTATAAAGAAATCACATTAGGATTCTCTTTTTAAGCTGTTCCTTAAAACACTAGTGCTTAGGAAATCTATTGGAGGCAGAAGCAGTCAAGGGTAGCCTAGGGTTAGGGTTAGGCTTAGGGTTAGGGTTAGGGTACGGCTTAGGGTACGGGTTCGGGGAGGGGTTCGGGTATGGCGTAGGGTATGGGTTAGGGTTAGGGTTAGGGTTAGTGTTAGGGTTAGGGCTCGGTTTAGGGTACGGTTAGGATTAGGGTACGTGTTAGGTTTAGGGTAGGGGTTAGGGTTAGGGTACGCGTTAGGGTTAGGGTAGTTAGTAAACCTATCCCACTCTCTAGATACCCCTTAGCACGTAAAGGAATATTATTTGGGGGTCCAGCCATGGAGAAGAGTTTACACACTAGGATAAGATAAGGAACACACCCATTATAAAGAAATCACATTAGGATTCTCTTTTTAAGCTGTTGCTTAAAACACTAGTGCTTAGGAAATCTATTGGAGGCAGAAGCAGTCAAGGGTAGCCTAGGGTTAGTGTTAGGCTTAGGGTTAGGCTTAGGGTATGGCTTAGGGTACGGGTTTGGGGAGGGGTTCGGGTACGGCGTAGGGTATGGGTTAGGGTTAGGGTTAGTGTTAGTGTTAGGGTTAGGGCTCGGTTTAGGGTACGGGTTAGGATTAGGGTACGTGTTAGTGTTAGGGTAGGGGTTAGGGTTAGAGTACGCATTAGGGTTAGGGTAGTTATTAAACCTATCCCACTCTCTACATACCCCTTAGCACGTAAGGCAATATTATTTGGGGGTGCAGCCATGGAGAAGAGTTTAGACACTAGGATAAGATAAGGAACACACCCATTATAAAGAAATCACATTAGGATTCTCTTTTTAAGCTGTTCCTTAAAACACTAGTGCTTAGGAAATCTATTGGAGGCAGAAGCAGTCAAGGGTAGCCTAAGGTTAGGGTTAGGCTTAGGGTTAGCCTTAGGGTACGGCTTAGGGTACGGGTTTGGGGAGGGGTTCGGGTACGGTGTAGGGTATGGGTTAGGGTTAGGGTTAGGGTTAGTGTTAGGGTTAGGGCTCGGTTTAGGGTACGGGTTAGGATTAGGGTACGTGTTAGGATTAGGGTAGGGGTTAGGGTTAGGGTACGCGTTAGGGTTAGGGTAGTTATTAAACCTATCCCACTCTCTAGATACCCCTTAGCACGTAAAGGAATATTATTTGGGGGTCCAGCCATGGAGAAGAGTTTAGACACTAGGATAAGATAAGGAACACACCCATTATAAAGAAATCACATTAGGATTCTCTTTTTAAGCTGTTTCTTAAAAAAGTACTGCTTAGGAAATCAATTGGAGGCAGAAGCAGTTAAGGGTAGCCTAGGGTTAGGGTTAGGCTTAGGGTTAGGTTTAGGGTATGGCTTAGGGTACGGGTTCGGGGAGGGGTGCGGGTACGGCGTAGGGTATGGGTTAGGGTTAGGGTTAGTGTTAGTGTTAGGGTTAGGGCTCGGTTTAGGGTTCAGGTTAGGATTAGGGTACGTGTTAGGGTTAGGGTAGGGGTTAGGGTTAGGGTACGCGTTAGGGTTAGGGTAGTTATTAAACCTACCCCACTCTCTAGATACCCCTTAGCACGTAAGGGAATATTATTTGGGGGTGCAGCCATGGAGAAGAGTTTAGACACTAGGATAAGATAAGGAACACACCCATTATAAAGAAATCACATTAGGATTCTCTTTTTAAGCTGTTCCTTAAAACACTAGTGCTTAGGAAATCTATTGGAGGCAGAAGCAGTCAAGGGTAGCCTAGGGTTAGGGTTAGGCTTAGGGTCAGGCTTAGGGTACGGCTTAGGGTACGGGTTCGGGGAGGGGTGCGGGTACGGCGTAGGGTATGGGTTAGGGTTAGGGATAGGGTTAGTGTTAGGGTTAGGGCTCGGTTTAGGGTACGGGTTAGGATTAGGGTACGTGTTAGGGTTAGGGTAGGGGTTAGGGTTAGGGTACGCGTTAGGGTTAGGGTAGTTATTAAACCTATCCCACTCTCTAGATACCCCTTAGCACGTAAAGGAATATTATTTGAGGGTCCAGCCATGGAGAAGAGTTTAGACACTAGGATAAGATAAGGAACACACCCATTATAAAGAAATCACATTAGGATTCTCTTTTTAAGCTGTTCCTTAAAACACTAGTGCTAAGGAAATCTATTGGAGGCAGAAGCAGTCAAGGGTAGCCTAGGGTTAGGGTTAGGCTTAGGGTTAGGGTTAGGGTACGGCTTAGGGTACGGGTTCGGGGAGGGGTTCGGGTACGGCGTAGGGTATGGGTTAGGGTTAGGGTTAGGGTTAGTGTTAGGGTTAGGGCTCAGTTTAGGGTACGGTTAGGATTAGGGTACGTGTTAGGTTTAGGGTAGGGGTTAGGGTTAGGGTACGCGTTAGGGTTAGGGTAGTTAGTAAACCTATCCCACTCTCTAGATACCCCTTAGCACGTAAAGGAATATTATTTGGGGGTCCAGCCATGGAGAAGAGTTTACACACTAGGATAAGATAAGGAACACACCCATTATAAAGAAATCACATTAGGATTCTCTTTTTAAGCTGTTGCTTAAAACACTAGTGCTTAGGAAATCTATTGGAGGCAGAAGCAGTCAAGGGTAGCCTAGGGTTAGTGTTAGGCTTAGGGTTAGGCTTAGGGTATGGCTTAGGGTACGGGTTTGGGGAGGGGTTCGGGTACGCCGTAGGGTATGGGTTAGGGTTAGGGTTAGTGTTAGTGTTAGGGTTAGGGCTCGGTTTAGGGTACGGGTTAGGATTAGGGTACGTGTTAGTGTTAGGGTAGGGGTTAGGGTTAGAGTACGCATTAGGGTTAGGGTAGTTATTAAACCTATCCCACTCTCTACATACCCCTTAGCACGTAAGGCAATATTATTTGGGGGTGCAGCCATGGAGAAGAGTTTAGACACTAGGATAAGATAAGGAACACACCCATTATAAAGAAATCACATTAGGATTCTCTTTTTAAGCTGTTCCTTAAAACACTAGTGCTTAGGAAATCTATTGGAGGCAGAAGCAGTCAAGGGTAGCCTAGGGTTAGGGTTAGGCTTAGGGTTAGCCTTAGGGTACGGCTTAGGGTACGGGTTTGGGGAGGGGTTCGGGTACGGTGTAGGGTATGGGTTAGGGTTAGGGTTAGGGTTAGTGTTAGGGTTAGGGCTCGGTTTAGGGTACGGGTTAGGATTAGGGTACGTGTTAGGGTTAGGGTAGGGGTTAGGGTTAGGGTACGCGTTAGGGTTAGTGTAGTTATTAAACCTATCCCACTCTCTAGATACCCCTTAGCACGTAAAGGAATATTATTTGGGGGTCCAGCCATGGAGAAGAGTTTAGACACTAGGATAAGATAAGGAACACACCCATTATAAAGAAATCACTTTAGAATTCTCTTTTTAAGCTGTTCCTTAAAACACTAGTGCTTAGGAAATCTATTGGAGGCAGAAGCAGTCAAGGGTAGCCTAGGGTTAGGGTTAGGCTTAGGGTTAGGTTTAGGGTACGGCTTGGGGAATGGGTTCAGGGAGGGGTTCGGGTACGGCGTAGGGTATGGGTTAGGGTTAGGGTTAGGGTTAGTGTTAGGGATAGCACTCGGTTTAGGTTACGGGTTAGGATTAGGGTATGTGTTAGGGTTAGGGTAGGTGTTAGGGTTAGGTTACGCGTTAGGGCTAGGGTAGTTAGTAAACCTATCCCACTCTCTAGCTCCCCCTTAGCACGTAAAGGAATATTATTTGAGGGTCCAGCCATGGAGAAGAGTTTAGACACTAGGATAAGATAAGGAACACACCCATTATAAAGAAATCACATTAGGATTCTCTTTTTAAGCTGTTTCTTAAAACACTACTGCTTAGGAAATCAATTGGAGGCAGAAGCAGTCAAGGGTAGCCTAGGGTTAGGGTTAGGCTTAGGGTTAGGTTTAGGGTATGGCTTAGGGTACGGGTTCGGGGAGGGGTGCGGGTACGGCGTAGGGTATGGGTTAGGGTTAGGGTTAGGGTTAGTGTTAGGGTTAGGGCTCGGTTTAGGGTACGGGTTAGGATTAGGGTACGTGTTAGGGTTAGGGTAGGGGTTAGGGTTAGGTTACGCGTTAGGGCTAGGGTAGTTAGTAAACCTATCCCACTCTCTAGATACCCCTTAGCACGTAAAGGAATATTATTTGGGGGTCCAGCCATGGAGAAGAGTTTAGACACTAGGATAAGATAAGGAACACACCCATTATAAAGAAATCACATTAGGATTCTCTTTTTAAGCTGTTCCTTAAAACACTACTGCTTAGGAAATCAATTGGAGGCAGAAGCAGTCAAGGGTAGCCTAGGGTTAGGGTTAAGCTTAGGGTTAGGTTTAGGGTATGGCTTAGGGTACAGGTTCGGGGAGGGGTGCGGGTACGGCGTAGGGTATGGGTTAGGGTTAGGGTTAGGGTTAGTGTTAGGGTTAGGGCTCGGTTTAGGGTACGGTTAGGATTAGGGTACGTGTTAGGGTTAGGGTAGGGGTTAGGGTTAGGGTACGCGTTAGGGTTAGGGTAGTTATTAAACCTATCCCACTCTCTAGATACCCCTTAGCACGTAAAGGAATATTATTTGAGGGTCCAGCCATGGAGAAGAGTTTAGACACTAGGATAAGATAAGGAACACACCCATTATAAAGAAATCACATTAGGATTCTCTTTTTAAGCTGTTCCTTAAAACACTAGTGCTTAGGAAATCTATTGGAGGCAGAAGCAGTCAAGGGTAGCCTAGGGTTAGGGTTAGGCTTAGGGTTAGGGTTAGGGTACGGCTTAGGGTACGGGTTCGGGGAGGGGTTCGGGTATGGCGTAGGGTATGGGTTAGGGTTAGGGTTAGGGTTAGTGTTAGGGTTAGGGCTCGGTTTAGGGTACGGTTAGGATTAGGGTACGTGTTAGGTTTAGGGTAGGGGTTAGGGTTAGGGTACGCGTTAGGGTTAGGGTAGTTAGTAAACCTATCCCACTCTCTAGATACCCCTTAGCACGTAAAGGAATATTATTTGGGGGTCCAGCCATGGAGAAGAGTTTACACACTAGGATAAGATAAGGAACACACCCATTATAAAGAAATCACATTAGGATTCTCTTTTTAAGCTGTTGCTTAAAACACTAGTGCTTAGGAAATCTATTGGAGGCAGAAGCAGTCAAGGGTAGCCTAGGGTTAGTGTTAGGCTTAGGGTTAGGCTTAGGGTATGGCTTAGGGTACGGGTTTGGGGAGGGGTTCGGGTACGGCGTAGGGTATGGGTTAGGGTTAGGGTTAGTGTTAGTGTTAGGGTTAGGGCTCGGTTTAGGGTACGGGTTAGGATTAGGGTACGTGTTAGTGTTAGGGTAGGGGTTAGGGTTAGAGTACGCATTAGGGTTAGGGTAGTTATTAAACCTATCCCACTCTCTACATACCCCTTAGCACGTAAGGCAATATTATTTGGGGGTGCAGCCATGGAGAAGAGTTTAGACACTAGGATAAGATAAGGAACACACCCATTATAAAGAAATCACATTAGGATTCTCTTTTTAAGCTGTTCCTTAAAACACTAGTGCTTAGGAAATCTATTGGAGGCAGAAGCAGTCAAGGGTAGCCTAGGGTTAGGGTTAGGCTTAGGGTTAGCCTTAGGGTACGGCTTAGGGTACGGGTTTGGGGAGGGGTTCGGGTACGGTGTAGGGTATGGGTTAGGGTTAGGGTTAGGGTTAGTGTTAGGGTTAGGGCTCGGTTTAGGGTACGGGTTAGGATTAGGGTACGTGTTAGGATTAGGGTAGGGGTTAGGGTTAGGGTACGCGTTAGGGTTAGGGTAGTTATTAAACCTATCCCACTCTCTAGATACCCCTTAGCACGTAAAGGAATATTATTTGGGGGTCCAGCCATGGAGAAGAGTTTAGACACTAGGATAAGATAAGGAACACACCCATTATAAAGAAATCACATTAGGATTCTCTTTTTAAGCTGTTTCTTAAAAAAGTACTGCTTAGGAAATCAATTGGAGGCAGAAGCAGTTAAGGGTAGCCTAGGGTTAGGGTTAGGCTTAGGGTTAGGTTTAGGGTATGGCTTAGGGTACGGGTTCGGGGAGGGGTGCGGGTACGGCGTAGGGTATGGGTTAGGGTTAGGGTTAGTGTTAGTGTTAGGGTTAGGGCTCGGTTTAGGGTTCAGGTTAGGATTAGGGTACGTGTTAGGGTTAGGGTAGGGGTTAGGGTTAGGGTACGCGTTAGGGTTAGGGTAGTTATTAAACCTACCCCACTCTCTAGATACCCCTTAGCACGTAAGGGAATATTATTTGGGGGTGCAGCCATGGAGAAGAGTTTAGACACTAGGATAAGATAAGGAACACACCCATTATAAAGAAATCACATTAGGATTCTCTTTTTAAGCTGTTCCTTAAAACACTAGTGCTTAGGAAATCTATTGGAGGCAGAAGCAGTCAAGGGTAGCCTAGGGTTAGGGTTAGGCTTAGGGTCAGGCTTAGGGTACGGCTTAGGGTACGGGTTCGGGGAGGGGTGCGGGTACGTCGTAGGGTATGGGTTAGGGTTAGGGATAGGGTTAGTGTTAGGGTTAGGGCTCGGTTTAGGGTACGGGTTAGGATTAGGGTACGTGTTAGGGTTAGGGTAGGGGTTAGGGTTAGGGTACGCGTTAGGGTTAGGGTAGTTATTAAACCTATCCCACTCTCTAGATACCCCTTAGCACGTAAAGGAATATTATTTGAGGGTCCAGCCATGGAGAAGAGTTTAGACACTAGGATAAGATAAGGAACACACCCATTATAAAGAAATCACATTAGGATTCTCTTTTTAAGCTGTTCCTTAAAACACTAGTGCTAAGGAAATCTATTGGAGGCAGAAGCAGTCAAGGGTAGCCTAGGGTTAGGGTTAGGCTTAGGGTTAGGGTTAGGGTACGGCTTAGGGTACGGGTTCGGGGAGGGGTTCGGGTACGGCGTAGGGTATGGGTTAGGGTTAGGGTTAGGGTTAGTGTTAGGGTTAGGGCTCAGTTTAGGGTACGGTTAGGATTAGGGTACGTGTTAGGTTTAGGGTAGGGGTTAGGGTTAGGGTACGCGTTAGGGTTAGGGTAGTTAGTAAACCTATCCCACTCTCTAGATACCCCTTAGCACGTAAAGGAATATTATTTGGGGGTCCAGCCATGGAGAAGAGTTTACACACTAGGATAAGATAAGGAACACACCCATTATAAAGAAATCACATTAGGATTCTCTTTTTAAGCTGTTGCTTAAAACACTAGTGCTTAGGAAATCTATTGGAGGCAGAAGCAGTCAAGGGTAGCCTAGGGTTAGTGTTAGGCTTAGGGTTAGGCTTAGGGTATGGCTTAGGGTACGGGTTTGGGGAGGGGTTCGGGTACGCCGTAGGGTATGGGTTAGGGTTAGGGTTAGTGTTAGTGTTAGGGTTAGGGCTCGGTTTAGGGTACGGGTTAGGATTAGGGTACGTGTTAGTGTTAGGGTAGGGGTTAGGGTTAGAGTACGCATTAGGGTTAGGGTAGTTATTAAACCTATCCCACTCTCTACATACCCCTTAGCACGTAAGGCAATATTATTTGGGGGTGCAGCCATGGAGAAGAGTTTAGACACTAGGATAAGATAAGGAACACACCCATTATAAAGAAATCACATTAGGATTCTCTTTTTAAGCTGTTCCTTAAAACACTAGTGCTTAGGAAATCTATTGGAGGCAGAAGCAGTCAAGGGTAGCCTAGGGTTAGGGTTAGGCTTAGGGTTAGCCTTAGGGTACGGCTTAGGGTACGGGTTTGGGGAGGGGTTCGGGTACGGTGTAGGGTATGGGTTAGGGTTAGGGTTAGGGTTAGTGTTAGGGTTAGGGCTCGGTTTAGGGTACGGGTTAGGATTAGGGTACGTGTTAGGGTTAGGGTAGGGGTTAGGGTTAGGGTACGCGTTAGGGTTAGTGTAGTTATTAAACCTATCCCACTCTCTAGATACCCCTTAGCACGTAAAGGAATATTATTTGGGGGTCCAGCCATGGAGAAGAGTTTAGACACTAGGATAAGATAAGGAACACACCCATTATAAAGAAATCACTTTAGAATTCTCTTTTTAAGCTGTTCCTTAAAACACTAGTGCTTAGGAAATCTATTGGAGGCAGAAGCAGTCAAGGGTAGCCTAGGGTTAGGGTTAGGCTTAGGGTTAGGTTTAGGGTACGGCTTGGGGAATGGGTTCAGGGAGGGGTTCGGGTACGGCGTAGGGTATGGGTTAGGGTTAGGGTTAGGGTTAGTGTTAGGGTTAGCGCTCGGTTTAGGTTACGGGTTAGGATTAGGGTATGTGTTAGGGTTAGGGTAGGTGTTAGGGTTAGGTTACGCGTTAGGGCTAGGGTAGTTAGTAAACCTATCCCACTCTCTAGCTCCCCCTTAGCACGTAAAGGAATATTATTTGAGGGTCCAGCCATGGAGAAGAGTTTAGACACTAGGATAAGATAAGGAACACACCCATTATAAAGAAATCACATTAGGATTCTCTTTTTAAGCTGTTTCTTAAAACACTACTGCTTAGGAAATCAATTGGAGGCAGAAGCAGTCAAGGGTAGCCTAGGGTTAGGGTTAGGCTTAGGGTTAGGTTTAGGGTATGGCTTAGGGTACGGGTTCGGGGAGGGGTGCGGGTACGGCGTAGGGTATGGGTTAGGGTTAGGGTTAGGGTTAGTGTTAGGGTTAGGGCTCGGTTTAGGGTACGGGTTAGGATTAGGGTACGAGTTAGGGTTAGGGTAGGGGTTAGGGTTAGGTTACGCGTTAGGGCTAGGGTAGTTAGTAAACCTATCCCACTCTCTAGATACCCCTTAGCACGTAAAGGAATATTATTTGGGGGTCCAGCCATGGAGAAGAGTTTAGACACTAGGATAAGATAAGGAACACACCCATTATAAAGAAATCACATTAGGATTCTCTTTTTAAGCTGTTCCTTAAAACACTACTGCTTAGGAAATCAATTGGAGGCAGAAGCAGTCAAGGGTAGCCTAGGGTTAGGGTTAAGCTTAGGGTTAGGTTTAGGGTATGGCTTAGGGTACGGGTTCGGGGAGGGGTGCGGGTACGGCGTAGGGTATGGGTTAGGGTTAGGGTTAGGGTTAGTGTTAGGGTTAGGGCTCGGTTTAGGGTACGGGTTAGGATTAGGGTACGTGTTAGGGTTAGGGTAGGGGTTAGGGTTAGAGTACGCATTAGGGTTAGGGTAGTTATTAAACCTATCCCACTCTCTAGATACCCCTTAGCACGTAAGGCAATATTATTTGGGGGTGCAGCCATGGAGAAGAGTTTAGACACTAGGATAAGATAAGGAACACACCCATTATAAAGAAATCACATTAGGATTCTCTTTTTAAGCTGTTCCTTAAAACAGTAGTGCTTAGGAAATCTATTGGAGGCAGAAGCAGTCAAGGGTAGCCTAGGGTTAGGGTTAGGCTTAGGGTTAGGCTTAGGGTACGGCTTGGGGTATGGGTTTGGGGAGGGGTTCGGGTACGGCGTAGGGTATGGGTTAGGGTTAGGGTTAGGGTTAGTGTTAGGGTTAGGCCTCGGTTTAGGTTACGGGTTAGGATTAGGGTATGTGTTAGGGTTAGGGTAGGGGTTAGGGTTAGGTTACGCGTTAGGGCTAGGGTAGTTAGTAAACCTATCCCACTCTCTAGCTCCCCCTTAGCACGTAAAGGAATATTATTTGGGGGTCCAGCCATGGAGAAGAGTTTAGACACTAGGATAAGATAAGGAACACACCCATTATAAAGAAATCACATTAGGATTCTCTTTTTAAGCTGTTCCTTAAAACACTACTGCTTAGGAAATCAATTGGAGGCAGAAGCAGTCAAGGGTAGCCTAGGGTTAGGGTTAAGCTTAGGGTTAGGTTTAGGGTATGGCTTAGGGTACGGGTTCGGGGAGGGGTGCGGGTACGGCGTAGGGTATGGGTTAGGGTTAGGTTTAGGGTTAGTGTTAGGGTTAGGGCTCGGTTTAGGGTACGGGTTAGGATTAGGGTACGTGTTAGGGTTAGGGTAGGCATTAGGGTTAGGGTACGCGTTAGGGTTAGGGTAGTTATTAAACCTATCCCACTCTCTAGATACCCCTTAGCACGTAAGGGAATATTATTTGGGGGTGCAGCCATGGAGAAGAGTTTAGACACTAGGATAAGATAAGGAACAGACCCATTATAAAGAAATCACATTAGGATTCTCTTTTTAAGCTGTTCCTTAAAACACTAGTGCTTAGGAAATCTATTGGAGGCAGAAGCAGTCAAGGGTAGCCTAGGGTTAGGGTTAGGCTTAGGGTCAGGCTTAGGGTACGGCTTAGGGTACGGGTTCGGGGAGGGGTGCGGGTACGGCGTAGGGTATGGGTTAGGGTTAGGGATAGGGTTAGTGTTAGGGTTAGGGCTCGGTTTAGGGTACGGGTTAGGATTAGGGTACGTGTTAGGGTTAGGGTAGGGGTTAGGGTTAGGGTACGCGTTAGGGTTAGGGTAGTTATTAAACCTATCCCACTCTCTAGATACCCCTTAGCACGTAAAGGAATATTATTTGAGGGTCCAGCCATGGAGAAGAGTTTAGACACTAGGATAAGATAAGGAACACACCCATTATAAAGAAATCACATTAAGATTCTCTTTTTAAGCTGTTCCTTAAAACACTAGTGCTAAGGAAATCTATTGGAGGAAGAAGCAGTCAAGGGTAGCCTAGGGTTAGGGTTAGGCTTAGGGTTAGGGTTAGGGTACGGCTTAGGGTACGGGTTCGGGGAGGGGTTCGGGTACGGCGTAGGGTATGGGTTAGGGTTAGGGTTAGGGTTAGTGTTAGGGTTAGGGCTTGGTTTAGGGTACGGTTAGGATTAGGGTACGTGTTAGGTTTAGGGTAGGGGTTAGGGTTAGGGTACGCGTTAGGGTTAGGGTAGTTAGTAAACCTATCCCACTCTCTAGATACCCCTTAGCACGTAAAGGAATATTATTTGGGGGTCCAGCCATGGAGAAGAGTTTACACACTAGGATAAGATAAGGAACACACCCATTATAAAGAAATCACATTAGGATTCTCTTTTTAAGCTGTTGCTTAAAACACTAGTGCTTAGGAAATCTATTGGAGGCAGAAGCAGTCAAGGGTAGCCTAGGGTTAGTGTTAGGCTTAGGGTTAGGCTTAGGGTATGGCTTAGGGTACGGGTTTGGGGAGGGGTTCGGGTACGGCGTAGGGTATGGGTTAGGGTTAGGGTTAGTGTTAGTGTTAGGGTTAGGGCTCGGTTTAGGGTACGGGTTAGGATTAGGGTACGTGTTAGTGTTAGGGTAGGGGTTAGGGTTAGAGTACGCATTAGGGTTAGGGTAGTTATTAAACCTATCCCACTCTCTACATACCCCTTAGCACGTAAGGCAATATTATTTGGGGGTGCAGCCATGGAGAAGAGTTTAGACACTAGGATAAGATAAGGAACACACCCATTATAAAGAAATCACATTAGGATTCTCTTTTTAAGCTGTTCCTTAAAACACTAGTGCTTAGGAAATCTATTGGAGGCAGAAGCAGTCAAGGGTAGCCTAGGGTTAGGGTTAGGCTTAGGGTTAGCCTTAGGGTACGGCTTAGGGTACGGGTTTGGGGAGGGGTTCGGGTACGGTGTAGGGTATGGGTTAGGGTTAGGGTTAGGGTTAGTGTTAGGGTTAGGGCTCGGTTTAGGGTACGGGTTAGGATTAGGGTACGTGTTAGGGTTAGGGTAGGGGTTAGGGTTAGGGTACGCGTTAGGGTTAGTGTAGTTATTAAACCTATCCCACTCTCTAGATACCCCTTAGCACGTAAAGGAATATTATTTGGGGGTCCAGCCATGGAGAAGAGTTTAGACACTAGGATAAGATAAGGAACACACCCATTATAAAGAAATCACTTTAGAATTCTCTTTTTAAGCTGTTCCTTAAAACACTAGTGCTTAGGAAATCTATTGGAGGCAGAAGCAGTCAAGGGTAGCCTAGGGTTAGGGTTAGGCTTAGGGTTAGGTTTAGGGTACGGCTTGGGGAATGGGTTCAGGGAGGGGTTCGGGTACGGCGTAGGGTATGGGTTAGGGTTAGGGTTAGGGTTAGTGTTAGGGTTAGCGCTCGGTTTAGGTTACGGGTTAGGATTAGGGTATGTGTTAGGGTTAGGGTAGGTGTTAGGGTTAGGTTACGCGTTAGGGCTAGGGTAGTTAGTAAACCTATCCCACTCTCTAGCTCCCCCTTAGCACGTAAAGGAATATTATTTGAGGGTCCAGCCATGGAGAAGAGTTTAGACACTAGGATAAGATAAGGAACACACCCATTATAAAGAAATCACATTAGGATTCTCTTTTTAAGCTGTTTCTTAAAACACTACTGCTTAGGAAATCAATTGGAGGCAGAAGCAGTCAAGGGTAGCCTAGGGTTAGGGTTAGGCTTAGGGTTAGGTTTAGGGTATGGCTTAGGGTACGGGTTCGGGGAGGGGTGCGGGTACGGCGTAGGGTATGGGTTAGGGTTAGGGTTAGGGTTAGTGTTAGGGTTAGGGCTCGGTTTAGGGTACGGGTTAGGATTAGGGTACGTGTTAGGGTTAGGGTAGGGGTTAGGGTTAGGTTACGCGTTAGGGCTAGGGTAGTTAGTAAACCTATCCCACTCTCTAGCTCCCCCTTAGCACGTAAAGGAATATTATTTGGGGGTCCAGCCATGGAGAAGAGTTTAGACACTAGGATAAGATAAGGAACACACCCATTATAAAGAAATCACATTAGGATTCTCTTTTTAAGCTGTTCCTTAAAACACTACTGCTTAGGAAATCAATTGGAGGCAGAAGCAGTCAAGGGTAGCCTAGGGTTAGGGTTAAGCTTAGGGTTAGGTTTAGGGTATGGCTTAGGGTACGGGTTCGGGGAGGGGTGCGGGTATGGCGTAGGGTATGGGTTAGGGTTAGGGTTAGGGTTAGTGTTAGGGTTAGGGCTCGGTTTAGGGTACGGGTTAGGATTAGGGTACGTGTTAGGGTTAGGGTAGGCGTTAGGGTTAGGGTACGCGTTAGGGTTAGGGTAGTTATTAAACCTATCCCACTCTCTAGATACCCCTTAGCACGTAAAGGAATATTATTTGAGGGTCCAGCCATGGAGAAGAGTTTAGACACTAGGATAAGATAAGGAACACACCCATTATAAAGAAATCACATTAGGATTCTCTTTTTAAGCTGTTGCTTAAAACACTAGTGCTTAGGAAATCTATTGGAGGCAGAAGCAGTCAAGGGTAGCCTAGGGTTAGTGTTAGGCTTAGGGTTAGGCTTAGGGTACGGCTTAGGGTACGGGTTTGGGGAGGGGTTCGGGTACGGCGTAGGGTATGGGTTAGGGTTAGGGTTAGTGTTAGTGTTAGGGTTAAGGCTCGGTTTAGGGTACGGGTTAGGATTAGGGTACGTGTTAGTGTTAGGGTAGGGGTTAGGGTTAGAGTACGCATTAGGGTTAGGGTAGTTATTAAACCTATCCCACTCTCTAGATACCCCTTAGCACGTAAGGCAATATTATTTGGGGGTGCAGCCATGGAGAAGAGTTTAGACACTAGGATAAGATAAGGAACACACCCATTATAAAGAAATCACATTAGGATTCTCTTTTTAAGCTGTTCCTTAAAACAGTAGTGCTTAGGAAATCTATTGGAGGCAGAAGCAGTCAAGGGTAGCCTAGGGTTAGGGTTAGGCTTAGGGTTAGGCTTAGGGTACGGCTTAGGGTACGGGTTCGGGGAGGGGTGTGGGTACGGCGTAGGGTATGGGTTAGGGTTAGGGTTAGGGTTAGTGTTAGGGTTAGGGCTCGGTTTAGGGTACGGGTTAGGATTAGGGTACGTGTTAGGGTTAGGGTAGGGGTTAGGGTTAGGTTACGCGTTAGGGCTAGGGTAGTTAGTAAACCTATCCCACTCTCTAGCTCCCCCTTAGCACGTAAAGGAATATTATTTGAGGGTCCAGCCATGGAGAAGAGTTTAGACACTAGGATAAGATAAGGAACACACCCATTATAAAGAAATCACATTAGGATTCTCTTTTTAAGCTGTTTCTTAAAACACTACTGCTTAGGAAATCAATTGGAGGCAGAAGCAGTCAAGGGTAGCCTAGGGTTAGGGTTAGGCTTAGGGTTAGGTTTAGGGTATGGCTTAGGGTACGGGTTCGGGGAGGGGTGCGGGTACAGCGTAGGGTATGGGTTAGGGTTAGGGTTAGGGTTAGTGTTAGGGTTAGGGCTCGGTTTAGGGTACGGGTTAGGATTAGGGTACGTGTTAGGGTTAGGGTAGGGGTTAGGGTTAGGGTACGCGTTAGGGTTAGTGTAGTTATTAAACCTATCCCACTCTCTAGATACCCCTTAGCACGTAAAGGAATATTATTTGGGGGTCCAGCCATGGAGAAGAGTTTAGACACTAGGATAAGATAAGGAACACACCCATTATAAAGAAATCACTTTAGAATTCTCTTTTTAAGCTGTTCCTTAAAACACTAGTGCTTAGGAAATCTATTGGAGGCAGAAGCAGTCAAGGGTAGCCTAGGGTTAGGGTTAGGCTTAGGGTTAGGTTTAGGGTACGGCTTGGGGAATGGGTTCAGGGAGGGGTGCGGGTACGGCGTAGGGTATGGGTTAGGGTTAGGGTTAGGGTTAGTGTTAGGGTTAGCGCTCGGTTTAGGTTACGGGTTAGGATTAGGGTATGTGTTAGGGTTAGGGTAGGTGTTAGGGTTAGGTTACGCGTTAGGGCTAGGGTAGTTAGTAAACCTATCCCACTCTCTAGCTCCCCCTTAGCACGTAAAGGAATATTATTTGAGGGTCCAGCCATGGAGAAGAGTTTAGACACTAGGATAAGATAAGGAACACACCCATTATAAAGAAATCACATTAGGATTCTCTTTTTAAGCTGTTTCTTAAAACACTACTGCTTAGGAAATCAATTGGAGGCAGAAGCAGTCAAGGGTAGCCTAGGGTTAGGGTTAGGCTTAGGGTTAGGTTTAGGGTATGGCTTAGGGTACGGGTTCGGGGAGGGGTGCGGGTACGGCGTAGGGTATGGGTTAGGGTTAGGGTTAGGGTTAGTGTTAGGGTTAGGGCTCGGTTT
Organism: Balaenoptera borealis; assembly: GCF_965194805.1. Classification (NCBI taxonomy): domain Eukaryota; kingdom Metazoa; phylum Chordata; class Mammalia; order Artiodactyla; family Balaenopteridae; genus Balaenoptera; species Balaenoptera borealis. The sequence continues at coordinate 382,853 of NW_028123559.1, read as the reverse complement.
AGGGTACGGGTTAGGATTAGGGTACGTGTTAGGGTTAGGGTAGGGGTTAGGGTTAGGGTACGCGTTAGGGTTAGGGTAGTTATTAAACCTATCCCACTCTCTAGATACCCCTTAGCACGTAAAGGAATATTATTTGAGGGTCCAGCCATGGAGAAGAGTTTAGACACTAGGATAAGATAAGGAACACACCCATTATAAAGAAATCACATAAGGATTCTCTTTTTAAGCTGTTCCTAAAAACTCTAGTGCTTAGGAAATCTATTGGAGGCAGAAACAGTCAAGGGTAGCCTAGGGATAGGGTTAGGCTTAGGGTTAGGGTTACGGTACGGCTTAGGGTACGGGTTCGGGGAGGGGTTCGGGTACGGCATAGGGTATGGGTTAGGGTTAGGGTTAGGTTTAGTGTTAGGGTTAGGGCTCGGTTAAGGGAACGGGTTAGGATTAGGGTACGTGTTAGGGTTAGGGTAGGGGTTAGGGTTAGGGTACGCGTTAGGGTTAGGGTAGTTATTAAACCTATCCCACTCTCTAGATACCCCTTAGCACGTAAAGGAATATTATTTGGGGGTCCAGCCATGGAGAAGAGTTTAGACACTAGGATAAGATAAGGAACACACCCATTATAAAGAAATCACATTAGGATTCTCTTTTTAAGCTGTTCCTTAAAACACTAGTGCTTAGGAAATCTATTGGAGGCAGAAGCAGTCAAGGGTAGCCTAGGGATAGGGTTAGGCTTAGGGTTAGGCTTAGGGTACGGGTTCGGGGAGGGGTTCGGGTGTGGCGTAGGGTATGTGTTAGGCTTAGGGTTAGGGTTAGTGTTAGGATTAGGGCTCGGTTAAGGGTACGGGTTAGGATTAGGGTACGTGTTAGGGTTAGGGTAGGGGTTAGGGTTAGGGTACGCGTTAGGGTTAGGGTAGTTAGTAAACCTATCCCACTCTCTAGATACCCCTTAGCACGTAAAGGAATTTATTTGGGGGTCCAGCCATGGAGAAGAGTTTAGACACTAGGATAAGATAAGGAACACACCCATTATAAAGAAATCACATTAGGATTCTATTTTTAAGCTGTTCCTTAAAACACTAGTGCTTAGGAAATCTATTGGAGGCAGAAGCAGTCAAGGGTATCCTAGGTTTAGGGTTAGGCTTAGGGTTAGGCTTAGGGTACGGCTTAGGGTACGGGTTCGGGGAGGGGTTCGGGTACGGCGTAGGGTATGTGTTAGGGTTAGGGTTAGGGTTAGTGTTAGGGTTAGGGCTCGGTTTAGGGTACAGATTAGGATTAGGGTACGTGTTAGGGTTAGGGTAGGGTTTAGGGTTAGGGTACGCGTTAGGGTTAGGGTAGTTATTAAACCTATCCCACTCTCTAGATACCCCTTAGCACGTAAAGGAATATTATTTGGGGGTCCAGCCATGGAGAAGAGTTTAGACACTAGGATAAGATAAGGAACACACCCAATATAAAGAAATCACATAAGGATTCTCTTTTTAAGCTGTTCCTTAAAACTCTAGTGCTTAGGAAATCTATTGGAGGCAGAAACAGTCAAGGGTAGCCTAGGGATAGGGTTAGGCTTAGGGTTAGGGTTACGGTTCGGCTTAGGGTACGGGTTCGGGGAGGGGTTCGGGTACGGCATAGGGTATGGGTTAGGGTTAGGGTTAGGTTTAGTGTTAGGGTTAGGGCTCGGTTAAGGGAACGTGTTAGGATTAGGGTACGTGTTAGGGTTAGGGTTAGGGTTAGGATTAGGGTACGTGTTAGGGTTAGGGTAGGGGTTAGGGTTAGGTTACGCGTTAGGGCTAGGGTAGTTAGTAAACCTATCCCACTCTCTAGATACCCCTTAGCACGTAAAGGAATATTATTTGGGGGTCCAGCCATGGAGAAGAGTTTACACACTAGGATAAGATAAGGAACACACCCATTATAAAGAAATCACATTAGGATTCTCTTTTTAAGCTGTTGCTTAAAACACTAGTGCTTAGGAAATCTATTGGAGGCAGAAGCAGTCAAGGGTAGCCTAGGGTTAGTGTTAGGCTTAGGGTTAGGCTTAGGGTATGGCTTAGGGTACGGGTTTGGGGAGGGGTTCGGGTACGCCGTAGGGTATGGGTTAGGGTTAGGGTTAGTGTTAGTGTTAGGGTTAGGGCTCGGTTTAGGGTACGGGTTAGGATTAGGGTACGTGTTAGTGTTAGGGTAGGGGTTAGGGTTAGAGTACGCATTAGGGTTAGGGTAGTTATTAAACCTATCCCACTCTCTACATACCCCTTAGCACGTAAGGCAATATTATTTGGGGGTGCAGCCATGGAGAAGAGTTTAGACACTAGGATAAGATAAGGAACACACCCATTATAAAGAAATCACATTAGGATTCTCTTTTTAAGCTGTTCCTTAAAACACTAGTGCTTAGGAAATCTATTGGAGGCAGAAGCAGTCAAGGGTAGCCTAGGGTTAGGGTTAGGCTTAGGGTTAGCCTTAGGGTACGGCTTAGGGTACGGGTTTGGGGAGGGGTTCGGGTACGGTGTAGGGTATGGGTTAGGGTTAGGGTTAGGGTTAGTGTTAGGGTTAGGGCTCGGTTTAGGGTACGGGTTAGGATTAGGGTACGTGTTAGGGTTAGGGTAGGGGTTAGGGTTAGGGTACGCGTTAGGGTTAGTGTAGTTATTAAACCTATCCCACTCTCTAGATACCCCTTAGCACGTAAAGGAATATTATTTGGGGGTCCAGCCATGGAGAAGAGTTTAGACACTAGGATAAGATAAGGAACACACCCATTATAAAGAAATCACTTTAGAATTCTCTTTTTAAGCTGTTCCTTAAAACACTAGTGCTTAGGAAATCTATTGGAGGCAGAAGCAGTCAAGGGTAGCCTAGGGTTAGGGTTAGGCTTAGGGTTAGGTTTAGGGTACGGCTTGGGGAATGGGTTCAGGGAGGGGTTCGGGTACGGCGTAGGGTATGGGTTAGGGTTAGGGTTAGGGTTAGTGTTAGGGTTAGCGCTCGGTTTAGGTTACGGGTTAGGATTAGGGTATGTGTTAGGGTTAGGGTAGGTGTTAGGGTTAGGTTACGCGTTAGGGCTAGGGTAGTTAGTAAACCTATCCCACTCTCTAGCTCCCCCTTAGCACGTAAAGGAATATTATTTGAGGGTCCAGCCATGGAGAAGAGTTTAGACACTAGGATAAGATAAGGAACACACCCATTATAAAGAAATCACATTAGGATTCTCTTTTTAAGCTGTTTCTTAAAACACTACTGCTTAGGAAATCAATTGGAGGCAGAAGCAGTCAAGGGTAGCCTAGGGTTAGGGTTAGGCTTAGGGTTAGGTTTAGGGTATGGCTTAGGGTACGGGTTCGGGGAGGGGTGCGGGTACGGCGTAGGGTATGGGTTAGGGTTAGGGTTAGGGTTAGTGTTAGGGTTAGGGCTCGGTTTAGGGTACGGGTTAGGATTAGGGTACGTGTTAGGGTTAGGGTAGGGGTTAGGGTTAGGTTACGCGTTAGGGCTAGGGTAGTTAGTAAACCTATCCCACTCTCTAGATACCCCTTAGCACGTAAAGGAATATTATTTGGGGGTCCAGCCATGGAGAAGAGTTTAGACACTAGGATAAGATAAGGAACACACCCATTATAAAGAAATCACATTAGGATTCTCTTTTTAAGCTGTTCCTTAAAACACTACTGCTTAGGAAATCAATTGGAGGCAGAAGCAGTCAAGGGTAGCCTAGGGTTAGGGTTAAGCTTAGGGTTAGGTTTAGGGTATGGCTTAGGGTACGGGTTCGGGGAGGGGTGCGGGTACGGCGTAGGGTATGGGTTAGGGTTAGGGTTAGGGTTAGTGTTAGGGTTAGGGCTCGGTTTAGGGTACGGGTTAGGATTAGGGTACGTGTTAGGGTTAGGGTAGGGGTTAGGGTTAGAGTACGCATTAGGGTTAGGGTAGTTATTAAACCTATCCCACTCTCTAGATACCCCTTAGCACGTAAGGCAATATTATTTGGGGGTGCAGCCATGGAGAAGAGTTTAGACACTAGGATAAGATAAGGAACACACCCATTATAAAGAAATCACATTAGGATTCTCTTTTTAAGCTGTTCCTTAAAACAGTAGTGCTTAGGAAATCTATTGGAGGCAGAAGCAGTCAAGGGTAGCCTAGGGTTAGGGTTAGGCTTAGGGTTAGGCTTAGGGTACGGCTTGGGGTATGGGTTTGGGGAGGGGTTCGGGTACGGCGTAGGGTATGGGTTAGGGTTAGGGTTAGGGTTAGTGTTAGGGTTAGGCCTCGGTTTAGGTTACGGGTTAGGATTAGGGTATGTGTTAGGGTTAGGGTAGGGGTTAGGGTTAGGTTACGCGTTAGGGCTAGGGTAGTTAGTAAACCTATCCCACTCTCTAGCTCCCCCTTAGCACGTAAAGGAATATTATTTGGGGGTCCAGCCATGGAGAAGAGTTTAGACACTAGGATAAGATAAGGAACACACCCATTATAAAGAAATCACATTAGGATTCTCTTTTTAAGCTGTTCCTTAAAACACTACTGCTTAGGAAATCAATTGGAGGCAGAAGCAGTCAAGGGTAGCCTAGGGTTAGGGTTAAGCTTAGGGTTAGGTTTAGGGTATGGCTTAGGGTACGGGTTCGGGGAGGGGTGCGGGTACGGCGTAGGGTATGGGTTAGGGTTAGGTTTAGGGTTAGTGTTAGGGTTAGGGCTCGGTTTAGGGTACGGGTTAGGATTAGGGTACGTGTTAGGGTTAGGGTAGGCATTAGGGTTAGGGTACGCGTTAGGGTTAGGGTAGTTATTAAACCTATCCCACTCTCTAGATACCCCTTAGCACGTAAGGGAATATTATTTGGGGGTGCAGCCATGGAGAAGAGTTTAGACACTAGGATAAGATAAGGAACAGACCCATTATAAAGAAATCACATTAGGATTCTCTTTTTAAGCTGTTCCTTAAAACACTAGTGCTTAGGAAATCTATTGGAGGCAGAAGCAGTCAAGGGTAGCCTAGGGTTAGGGTTAGGCTTAGGGTCAGGCTTAGGGTACGGCTTAGGGTACGGGTTCGGGGAGGGGTGCGGGTACGGCGTAGGGTATGGGTTAGGGTTAGGGATAGGGTTAGTGTTAGGGTTAGGGCTCGGTTTAGGGTACGGGTTAGGATTAGGGTACGTGTTAGGGTTAGGGTAGGGGTTAGGGTTAGGGTACGCGTTAGGGTTAGGGTAGTTATTAAACCTATCCCACTCTCTAGATACCCCTTAGCACGTAAAGGAATATTATTTGAGGGTCCAGCCATGGAGAAGAGTTTAGACACTAGGATAAGATAAGGAACACACCCATTATAAAGAAATCACATTAAGATTCTCTTTTTAAGCTGTTCCTTAAAACACTAGTGCTAAGGAAATCTATTGGAGGAAGAAGCAGTCAAGGGTAGCCTAGGGTTAGGGTTAGGCTTAGGGTTAGGGTTAGGGTACGGCTTAGGGTACGGGTTCGGGGAGGGGTTCGGGTACGGCGTAGGGTATGGGTTAGGGTTAGGGTTAGGGTTAGTGTTAGGGTTAGGGCTTGGTTTAGGGTACGGTTAGGATTAGGGTACGTGTTAGGTTTAGGGTAGGGGTTAGGGTTAGGGTACGCGTTAGGGTTAGGGTAGTTAGTAAACCTATCCCACTCTCTAGATACCCCTTAGCACGTAAAGGAATATTATTTGGGGGTCCAGCCATGGAGAAGAGTTTACACACTAGGATAAGATAAGGAACACACCCATTATAAAGAAATCACATTAGGATTCTCTTTTTAAGCTGTTGCTTAAAACACTAGTGCTTAGGAAATCTATTGGAGGCAGAAGCAGTCAAGGGTAGCCTAGGGTTAGTGTTAGGCTTAGGGTTAGGCTTAGGGTATGGCTTAGGGTACGGGTTTGGGGAGGGGTTCGGGTACGGCGTAGGGTATGGGTTAGGGTTAGGGTTAGTGTTAGTGTTAGGGTTAGGGCTCGGTTTAGGGTACGGGTTAGGATTAGGGTACGTGTTAGTGTTAGGGTAGGGGTTAGGGTTAGAGTACGCATTAGGGTTAGGGTAGTTATTAAACCTATCCCACTCTCTACATACCCCTTAGCACGTAAGGCAATATTATTTGGGGGTGCAGCCATGGAGAAGAGTTTAGACACTAGGATAAGATAAGGAACACACCCATTATAAAGAAATCACATTAGGATTCTCTTTTTAAGCTGTTCCTTAAAACACTAGTGCTTAGGAAATCTATTGGAGGCAGAAGCAGTCAAGGGTAGCCTAGGGTTAGGGTTAGGCTTAGGGTTAGGCTTAGGGTACGGCTTAGGGTACGGGTTCGGGGAGGGGTGTGGGTACGGCGTAGGGTATGGGTTAGGGTTAGGGTTAGGGTTAGTGTTAGGGTTAGGGCTCGGTTTAGGGTACGGGTTAGGATTAGGGTACGTGTTAGGGTTAGGGTAGGGGTTAGGGTTAGGTTACGCGTTAGGGCTAGGGTAGTTAGTAAACCTATCCCACTCTCTAGCTCCCCCTTAGCACGTAAAGGAATATTATTTGAGGGTCCAGCCATGGAGAAGAGTTTAGACACTAGGATAAGATAAGGAACACACCCATTATAAAGAAATCACATTAGGATTCTCTTTTTAAGCTGTTTCTTAAAACACTACTGCTTAGGAAATCAATTGGAGGCAGAAGCAGTCAAGGGTAGCCTAGGGTTAGGGTTAGGCTTAGGGTTAGGTTTAGGGTATGGCTTAGGGTACGGGTTCGGGGAGGGGTGCGGGTACAGCGTAGGGTATGGGTTAGGGTTAGGGTTAGGGTTAGTGTTAGGGTTAGGGCTCGGTTTAGGGTACGGGTTAGGATTAGGGTACGTGTTAGGGTTAGGGTAGGGGTTAGGGTTAGGGTACGCGTTAGGGTTAGTGTAGTTATTAAACCTATCCCACTCTCTAGATACCCCTTAGCACGTAAAGGAATATTATTTGGGGGTCCAGCCATGGAGAAGAGTTTAGACACTAGGATAAGATAAGGAACACACCCATTATAAAGAAATCACTTTAGAATTCTCTTTTTAAGCTGTTCCTTAAAACACTAGTGCTTAGGAAATCTATTGGAGGCAGAAGCAGTCAAGGGTAGCCTAGGGTTAGGGTTAGGCTTAGGGTTAGGTTTAGGGTACGGCTTGGGGAATGGGTTCAGGGAGGGGTTCGGGTACGGCGTAGGGTATGGGTTAGGGTTAGGGTTAGGGTTAGTGTTAGGGTTAGCGCTCGGTTTAGGTTACGGGTTAGGATTAGGGTATGTGTTAGGGTTAGGGTAGGTGTTAGGGTTAGGTTACGCGTTAGGGCTAGGGTAGTTAGTAAACCTATCCCACTCTCTAGCTCCCCCTTAGCACGTAAAGGAATATTATTTGAGGGTCCAGCCATGGAGAAGAGTTTAGACACTAGGATAAGATAAGGAACACACCCATTATAAAGAAATCACATTAGGATTCTCTTTTTAAGCTGTTTCTTAAAACACTACTGCTTAGGAAATCAATTGGAGGCAGAAGCAGTCAAGGGTAGCCTAGGGTTAGGGTTAGGCTTAGGGTTAGGTTTAGGGTATGGCTTAGGGTACGGGTTCGGGGAGGGGTGCGGGTACGGCGTAGGGTATGGGTTAGGGTTAGGGTTAGGGTTAGTGTTAGGGTTAGGGCTCGGTTTAGGGTACGGGTTAGGATTAGGGTACGTGTTAGGGTTAGGGTAGGGGTTAGGGTTAGGGTACGCGTTAGGGTTAGGGTAGTTATTAAACCTATCCCACTCTCTAGATACCCCTTAGCACGTAAAGGAATATTATTTGAGGGTCCAGCCATGGAGAAGAGTTTAGACACTAGGATAAGATAAGGAACACACCCATTATAAAGAAATCACATAAGGATTCTCTTTTTAAGCTGTTCCTAAAAACTCTAGTGCTTAGGAAATCTATTGGAGGCAGAAACAGTCAAGGGTAGCCTAGGGATAGGGTTAGGCTTAGGGTTAGGGTTACGGTACGGCTTAGGGTACGGGTTCGGGGAGGGGTTCGGGTACGGCATAGGGTATGGGTTAGGGTTAGGGTTAGGTTTAGTGTTAGGGTTAGGGCTCGGTTAAGGGAACGGGTTAGGATTAGGGTACGTGTTAGGGTTAGGGTAGGGGTTAGGGTTAGGGTACGCGTTAGGGTTAGGGTAGTTATTAAACCTATCCCACTCTCTAGATACCCCTTAGCACGTAAAGGAATATTATTTGGGGGTCCAGCCATGGAGAAGAGTTTAGACACTAGGATAAGATAAGGAACACACCCATTATAAAGAAATCACATTAGGATTCTCTTTTTAAGCTGTTCCTTAAAACACTAGTGCTTAGGAAATCTATTGGAGGCAGAAGCAGTCAAGGGTAGCCTAGGGATAGGGTTAGGCTTAGGGTTAGGCTTAGGGTACGGGTTCGGGGAGGGGTTCGGGTATGGCGTAGGGTATGTGTTAGGCTTAGGGTTAGGGTTAGTGTTAGGATTAGGGCTCGGTTAAGGGTACGGGTTAGGATTAGGGTACGTGTTAGGGTTAGGGTAGGGGTTAGGGTTAGGGTACGCGTTAGGGTTAGGGTAGTTAGTAAACCTATCCCACTCTCTAGATACCCCTTAGCACGTAAAGGAATTTATTTGGGGGTCCAGCCATGGAGAAGAGTTTAGACACTAGGATAAGATAAGGAACACACCCATTATAAAGAAATCACATTAGGATTCTATTTTTAAGCTGTTCCTTAAAACACTAGTGCTTAGGAAATCTATTGGAGGCAGAAGCAGTCAAGGGTATCCTAGGTTTAGGGTTAGGCTTAGGGTTAGGCTTAGGGTACGGCTTAGGGTACGGGTTCGGGGAGGGGTTCGGGTACGGCGTAGGGTATGTGTTAGGGTTAGGGTTAGGGTTAGTGTTAGGGTTAGGGCTCGGTTTAGGGTACAGATTAGGATTAGGGTACGTGTTAGGGTTAGGGTAGGGTTTAGGGTTAGGGTACGCGTTAGGGTTAGGGTAGTTATTAAACCTATCCCACTCTCTAGATACCCCTTAGCACGTAAAGGAATATTATTTGGGGGTCCAGCCATGGAGAAGAGTTTAGACACTAGGATAAGATAAGGAACACACCCAATATAAAGAAATCACATAAGGATTCTCTTTTTAAGCTGTTCCTTAAAACTCTAGTGCTTAGGAAATCTATTGGAGGCAGAAACAGTCAAGGGTAGCCTAGGGATAGGGTTAGGCTTAGGGTTAGGGTTACGGTACGGCTTAGGGTACGGGTTCGGGGAGGGGTTCGGGTACGGCATAGGGTATGGGTTAGGGTTAGGGTTAGGTTTAGTGTTAGGGTTAGGGCTCGGTTAAGGGAACGTGTTAGGATTAGGGTACGTGTTAGGGTTAGGGTTAGGGTTAGGGTTAGGGTTAGGGTTAGGGTTAGGGTTAGGGTTAGGGTTAGGGCTCGGTTTAGGGTACAGGTTAGGATTAGGGTACGTGTTAGGGTTAGGGTAGGGGTTAGGGTTAGGGTGCGCGTTAGGGTTAGGGTAGTTATTAAACCTATCCCACTCTCTAGATACCCCTTAGCACGTAAGGGAATATTATTTGGGGGTGCAGCCATGGAGAAGAGTTTAGACACTAGGATAAGATAAGGAACACACCCATTATAAAGAAATCACATTAGGATTCTCTTTTTCAGCTGTTCCTTAAAACACTAGTGCTTAGGAAATCTATTGGAGGCAGAAGCAGTCAAGGGTAGCCTAGGGTTAGGGTTAGGCTTAGGGTTAGGCTTAGGGTACGGCTTAGGGTACGGGTTCGGGGAGGGTTTCGGGTACGGCGTAGGGTATGGGTTAGGGTTAGGGTTAGGGTTAGTGTTAGTGTTAGGGCTCGGTTTAGGGTACGGTTAGGATTAGGGTACGTGTTAGGTTTAGGGTAGGGGTTAGGGTTAGGGTACGCATTAGGGTTAGGGTCGTTAGTAAACCTATCCCACTCTCTAGATACCCCTTAGCACGTAAAGGAATATTATTTGGGGGTCCAGCCATGGAGAAGAATTTAGACACTAGGATAAGATAAGGAACACACCCATTATAAAGAAATCACATTAGGATTCTCTTTTTAAGCTGTTGCTTAAAACACTAGTGCTTAGGAAATCTATTGGAGGCAGAAGCAGTCAAGGGTAGCCTAGGGTTAGTGTTAGGCTTAGGGTTAGGCTTAGGGTACGGCTTAGGGTACGGGTTTGGGGAGGGGTTCGGGTACGGCGTAGGGTATGGGTTAGGGTTAGGGTTAGTGTTAGGGTTAGGGCTCGGTTTAGGGTACGGGTTAGGATTAGGGTACGTGTTAGTGTTAGGGTAGGGGTTAGGGTTAGAGTACGCATTAGGGTTAGGGTAGTTATTAAACCTATCCCACTCTCTAGATACCCCTTAGCACGTAAGGCAATATTATTTGGGGGTGCAGCCATGGAGAAGAGTTTAGACACTAGGATAAGATAAGGAACACACCCATTATAAAGAAATCACATTAGGATTCTCTTTTTAAGCTGTTCCTTAAAACACTAGTGCTTAGGAAATCTATTGGAGGCAGAAGCAGTCAAGGGTAGCCTAGGGTTAGGGTTAGGCTTAGGGTTCGGCTGAGGGTACGGCTTAGGGTACGGGTTCGGGGAGGGGTGCGGGTACGGCGTAGGGTATGGGTTAGGGTTAGGGTTAGGGTTAGTGTTAGGGTTAGGGCTCGGTTTAGGGTACGGGTTAGGATTAGGGTACGTGTTAGGGTTAGGGTAGGCGTTAGGGTTAGGGTACGCGTTAGGGTTAGGGTAGTTATTAAACCTATCCCACTCTCTAGATACCCCTTAGCACGTAAGGGAATATTATTTGGGGGTGCAGCCATGGAGAAGAGTTTAGACACTAGGATAAGATAAGGAACACACCCATTATAAAGAAATCACATTAGGATTCTCTTTTTAAGCTGTTCCTTAAATCACTAGTGCTTAGGAAATCTATTGGAGGCAGAAGCAGTCAAGGGTAGCCTAGGGTTAGGGTTAGGCTTAGGGTCAGGCTTAGGGTACAGCTTAGGGTACGGGTTCGGGGAGGGGTGCGGGTACGGCGTAGGGTATGGGTTAGGGTTAGGGTTAGGGTTAGTGTTAGGGTTAGGGCTCGGTTTAGGGTACGGGTTAGGATTAGGGTACGTGTTAGGGTTAGGGTAGGGGTTAGGGTTAGGGTACACGTTAGGTTTAGGGTAGTTATTAAACCTATCCCACTCTCTAGATACCCCTTAGCACGTAAAGGAATATTATTTGAGGGTCCAGCCATGGAGAAGAGTTTAGACACTAGGATAAGATAAGGAACACACCCATTATAAAGAAATCACATTAGGATTCTCTTTTTAAGCTGTTCCTTAAAACACTAGTGCTTAGGAAATCTATTGGAGGCAGAAGCAGTCAAGGGTAGCCTAGGGTTAGGGTTAGGCTTAGGGTTAGGGTTAGGGTACGGCTTAGGGTAAGGGTTCAGGGAGGGTTTCGGGTACGGCGTAGGGTATGGGTTAGGGTTAGGGTTAGGGTTAGTGTTAGGGTTAGGGCTCGGTTTAGGGTACGGTTAGGATTAGGGTACGTGTTAGGTTTAGGGTAGGGGTTAGGGTTAGGGTACGCGTTAGGGTTAGGGTAGTTAGTAAACCTATCCCACTCTCTAGATACCCCTTAGCACGTAAAGGAATATTATTTGGGGGTCCAGCCATGGAGAAGAATTTAGACACTAGGATAAGATAAGGAACACACCCATTATAAAGAAATCACATTAGGATTCTCTTTTTAAGCTGTTGCTTAAAACACTAGTGCTTAGGAAATCTATTGGGGGCAGAAGCAGTCAAGGGTAGCCTAGGGTTAGTGTTAGGCTTAGGGTTAGGCTTAGGGTACGGCTTAGGGTACGGGTTTGGGGAGGGGTTCGGGTACGGCGTAGGGTATGGGTTAGGGTTAGGGTTAGTGTTAGTGTTAGGGTTAGGGCTCGGTTTAGGGTACGGGTTAGGATTAGGGTACGTGTTAGTGTTAGGGTAGGTGTTAGGGTTAGAGTACGCATTAGGGTTAGGGTAGTTATTAAACCTATCCCACTCTCTAGATACCCCTTAGCACGTAAGGCAATATTATTTGGGGGTGCAGCCATGGAGAAGAGTTTAGACACTAGGATAAGATAAGGAACACCCCCATTATAAAGAAATCACATTAGGATTCTCTTTTTAAGCTGTTCCTTAAAACAGTAGTGCTTAGGAAATCTATTGGAGGCAGAAGCAGTCAAGGGTAGCCTAGGGTTAGGGTTAGGCTTAGGGTTAGGCTTAGGGTACGGCTTAGGGTACGGGTTCGGGGAGGGGTGTGGGTACGGCGTAGGGTATGGGTTAGGGTTAGGGTTAGGGTTAGTGTTAGGGTTAGGGCTCGGTTTAGGGTACGGGTTAGGATTAGGGTACGTGTTAGGGTTAGGGTAGGGGTTAGGGTTAGGTTACGCGTTAGGGCTAGGGTAGTTAGTAAACCTATCCCACTCTCTAGCTCCCCCTTAGCACGTAAAGGAATATTATTTGAGGGTCCAGCCATGGAGAAGAGTTTAGACACTAGGATAAGATAAGGAACACACCCATTATAAAGAAATCACATTAGGATTCTCTTTTTAAGCTGTTTCTTAAAACACTACTGCTTAGGAAATCAATTGGAGGCAGAAGAAGTCAAGGGTAGCCTAGGGTTAGGGTTAGGCTTAGGGTTAGGTTTAGGGTATGGCTTAGGGTACGGGTTCGGGGAGGGGTGCGGGTACGGCGTAGGGTATGGGTTAGGGTTAGGGTTAGTGTTAGTGTTAGGGTTAGGGCTCGGTTTAGGGTACAGGTTAGGATTAGGGTACGTGTTAGGGTTAGGGTAGGGGTTAGGGTTAGGGTACGCGTTAGGGTTAGGGTAGTTATTAAACCTATCCCACTCTCTAGATACCCCTTAGCACGTAAGGGAATATTATTTGGGGGTGCAGCCATGGAGAAGAATTTAGACACTAGGATAAGATAAGGAACACACCCATTATAAAGAAATCACATTAGGATTCTCTATTTAAGCTGTTCCTTAAAACACTAGTGCTTAGGAAATCTATTGGAGGCAGAAGCAGTCAAGGGTAGCCTAGGGTTAGGGTTAGGCTTAGGGTTAGGCTTAGGGTACGGCTTGGGGTATGGGTTTGGGGAGGGGTTCGGGTACGGCGTAGGGTATGGGTTAGGGTTAGGGTTAGGGTTAGTGTTAGGGTTAGGGCTCGGTTTAGGGTACGGGTTAGGATTAGGGTACGTGTTAGGGTTAGGGTAGGGGTTAGGGTTAGGTTACGCGTTAGGGCTAGGGTAGTTAGTAAACCTATCCCACTCTCTAGCTCCCCCTTAGCACGTAAAGGAATATTATTTGGGGGTCCAGCCATGGAGAAGAGTTTAGACACTAGGATAAGATAAGGACCACACCCATTATAAAGAAATCACATTAGGATTCTCTTTTTAAGCTGTTCCTTAAAACACTACTGCTTAGGAAATCAATTGGAGGCAGAAGCAGTCAAGGGTAGCCTAGGGTTAGGGTTAAGCTTAGGGTTAGGTTTAGGGTATGGCTTAGGGTACGGGTTCGGGGAGGGGTGCGGGTACGGCGTAGGGTATGGGTTAGAGTTAGGGTTAGGGTTAGTGTTAGGGTTAGGGCTCGGTTTAGGGTACGGGTTAGGAGTAGGGTACGTGTTAGGGTTAGGGTAGGCGTTAGGGTTAGGGTACGCGTTAGGGTTAGGGTAGTTATTAAACCTATCCCACTCTCTAGATACCCCTTAGCACGTAAGGGAATATTATTTGGGGGTGCAGCCATGGAGAAGAGTTTAGACACTAGGATAAGATAAGGAACACACCCATTATAAAGAAATCACATTAGGATTCTCTTTTTAAGCTGTTCCTTAAAACACTAGTGCTTAGGAAATCTATTGGAGGCAGAAGCAGTCAAGGGTAGCCTAGGGTTAGGGTTAGGCTTAGGGTCAGGCTTAGGGTACAGCTTAGGGTACGGGTTCGGGGAGGGGTGCGGGTACGGCGTAGGGTATGGGTTAGGGTTAGGGTTAGGGTTAGTGTTAGGGTTAGGGCTCGGTTTAGGGTACGGGTTAGGATTAGGGTACGTGTTAGGGTTAGGGTAGGGGTTAGGGTTAGGGTACGCGTTAGGGTTAGGGTAGTTATTAAACCTATCCCACTCTCTAGATACCCCTTAGCACGTAAAGGAATATTATTTGAGGGTCCAGCCATGGAGAAGAGTTTAGACACTAGGATAAGATAAGGAACACACCCATTATAAAGAAATCACATTAGGATTCTCTTTTTAAGCTGTTCCTTAAAACACTAGGGCTTAGGAAATCTATTGGAGGCAGAAGCAGTCAAGGGTAGCCTAGGGTTAGGGTTAGGCTTAGGGTTAGGGTTAGGGTACGGCTTAGGGTAAGGGTTCGGGGAGGGTTTCGGGTACGGCGTAGGGTATGGGTTAGGGTTAGGGTTAGGGTTAGTGTTAGGGTTAGGGCTCGGTTTAGGGTACGGTTAGGATTAGGGTACGTGTTAGGGTTAGGGTAGGGGTTAGGGTTAGGGTACGCGTTAGGGTTAGGGTAGTTATTAAACCTATCCCACTCTCTAGATACCCCTTAGCACGTAAAGGAATATTATTTGAGGGTCCAGCCATGGAGAAGAGTTTAGACACTAGGATAAGATAAGGAACACACCCATTATAAAGAAATCACATTAGGATTCTCTTTTTAAGCTGTTCCTTAAAACACTAGTGCTTAGGAAATCTATTGGAGGCAGAAGCAGTCAAGGGTAGCCTAGGGTTAGGGTTAGGCTTAGGGTTAGGGTTAGGGTACGGCTTAGGGTACGGGTTCGGGGAGGGGTTCGGGTATGGCGTAGGGTATGGGTTAGGGTTAGGGTTAGGGTTAGTGTTAGGGTTAGGGCTCGGTTTAGGGTACGGTTAGGATTAGGGTACGTGTTAGGTTTAGGGTAGGGGTTAGGGTTAGGGTACGCGTTAGGGTTAGGGTAGTTAGTAAACCTATCCCACTCTCTAGATACCCCTTAGCACGTAAAGGAATATTATTTGGGGGTCCAGCCATGGAGAAGAGTTTACACACTAGGATAAGATAAGGAACACACCCATTATAAAGAAATCACATTAGGATTCTCTTTTTAAGCTGTTGCTTAAAACACTAGTGCTTAGGAAATCTATTGGAGGCAGAAGCAGTCAAGGGTAGCCTAGGGTTAGTGTTAGGCTTAGGGTTAGGCTTAGGGTATGGCTTAGGGTACGGGTTTGGGGAGGGGTTCGGGTACGGCGTAGGGTATGGGTTAGGGTTAGGGTTAGTGTTAGTGTTAGGGTTAGGGCTCGGTTTAGGGTACGGGTTAGGATTAGGGTACGTGTTAGTGTTAGGGTAGGGGTTAGGGTTAGAGTACGCATTAGGGTTAGGGTAGTTATTAAACCTATCCCACTCTCTACATACCCCTTAGCACGTAAGGCAATATTATTTGGGGGTGCAGCCATGGAGAAGAGTTTAGACACTAGGATAAGATAAGGAACACACCCATTATAAAGAAATCACATTAGGATTCTCTTTTTAAGCTGTTCCTTAAAACACTAGTGCTTAGGAAATCTATTGGAGGCAGAAGCAGTCAAGGGTAGCCTAGGGTTAGGGTTAGGCTTAGGGTTAGCCTTAGGGTACGGCTTAGGGTACGGGTTTGGGGAGGGGTTCGGGTACGGTGTAGGGTATGGGTTAGGGTTAGGGTTAGGGTTAGTGTTAGGGTTAGGGCTCGGTTTAGGGTACGGGTTAGGATTAGGGTACGTGTTAGGATTAGGGTAGGGGTTAGGGTTAGGGTACGCGTTAGGGTTAGGGTAGTTATTAAACCTATCCCACTCTCTAGATACCCCTTAGCACGTAAAGGAATATTATTTGGGGGTCCAGCCATGGAGAAGAGTTTAGACACTAGGATAAGATAAGGAACACACCCATTATAAAGAAATCACATTAGGATTCTCTTTTTAAGCTGTTTCTTAAAAAAGTACTGCTTAGGAAATCAATTGGAGGCAGAAGCAGTTAAGGGTAGCCTAGGGTTAGGGTTAGGCTTAGGGTTAGGTTTAGGGTATGGCTTAGGGTACGGGTTCGGGGAGGGGTGCGGGTACGGCGTAGGGTATGGGTTAGGGTTAGGGTTAGTGTTAGTGTTAGGGTTAGGGCTCGGTTTAGGGTTCAGGTTAGGATTAGGGTACGTGTTAGGGTTAGGGTAGGGGTTAGGGTTAGGGTACGCGTTAGGGTTAGGGTAGTTATTAAACCTATCCCACTCTCTAGATACCCCTTAGCACGTAAGGGAATATTATTTGGGGGTGCAGCCATGGAGAAGAGTTTAGACACTAGGATAAGATAAGGAACACACCCATTATAAAGAAATCACATTAGGATTCTCTTTTTAAGCTGTTCCTTAAAACACTAGTGCTTAGGAAATCTATTGGAGGCAGAAGCAGTCAAGGGTAGCCTAGGGTTAGGGTTAGGCTTAGGGTCAGGCTTAGGGTACGGCTTAGGGTACGGGTTCGGGGAGGGGTGCGGGTACGGCGTAGGGTATGGGTTAGGGTTAGGGATAGGGTTAGTGTTAGGGTTAGGGCTCGGTTTAGGGTACGGGTTAGGATTAGGGTACGTGTTAGGGTTAGGGTAGGGGTTAGGGTTAGGGTACGCGTTAGGGTTAGGGTAGTTATTAAACCTATCCCACTCTCTAGATACCCCTTAGCACGTAAAGGAATATTATTTGAGGGTCCAGCCATGGAGAAGAGTTTAGACACTAGGATAAGATAAGGAACACACCCATTATAAAGAAATCACATTAGGATTCTCTTTTTAAGCTGTTCCTTAAAACACTAGTGCTAAGGAAATCTATTGGAGGCAGAAGCAGTCAAGGGTAGCCTAGGGTTAGGGTTAGGCTTAGGGTTAGGGTTAGGGTACGGCTTAGGGTACGGGTTCGGGGAGGGGTTCGGGTACGGCGTAGGGTATGGGTTAGGGTTAGGGTTAGGGTTAGTGTTAGGGTTAGGGCTCAGTTTAGGGTACGGTTAGGATTAGGGTACGTGTTAGGTTTAGGGTAGGGGTTAGGGTTAGGGTACGCGTTAGGGTTAGGGTAGTTAGTAAACCTATCCCACTCTCTAGATACCCCTTAGCACGTAAAGGAATATTATTTGGGGGTCCAGCCATGGAGAAGAGTTTACACACTAGGATAAGATAAGGAACACACCCATTATAAAGAAATCACATTAGGATTCTCTTTTTAAGCTGTTGCTTAAAACACTAGTGCTTAGGAAATCTATTGGAGGCAGAAGCAGTCAAGGGTAGCCTAGGGTTAGTGTTAGGCTTAGGGTTAGGCTTAGGGTATGGCTTAGGGTACGGGTTTGGGGAGGGGTTCGGGTACGCCGTAGGGTATGGGTTAGGGTTAGGGTTAGTGTTAGTGTTAGGGTTAGGGCTCGGTTTAGGGTACGGGTTAGGATTAGGGTACGTGTTAGTGTTAGGGTAGGGGTTAGGGTTAGAGTACGCATTAGGGTTAGGGTAGTTATTAAACCTATCCCACTCTCTACATACCCCTTAGCACGTAAGGCAATATTATTTGGGGGTGCAGCCATGGAGAAGAGTTTAGACACTAGGATAAGATAAGGAACACACCCATTATAAAGAAATCACATTAGGATTCTCTTTTTAAGCTGTTCCTTAAAACACTAGTGCTTAGGAAATCTATTGGAGGCAGAAGCAGTCAAGGGTAGCCTAGGGTTAGGGTTAGGCTTAGGGTTAGCCTTAGGGTACGGCTTAGGGTACGGGTTTGGGGAGGGGTTCGGGTACGGCGTAGGGTATGGGTTAGGGTTAGGGTTAGGGTTAGTGTTAGGGTTAGGGCTCGGTTTAGGGTACGGGTTAGGATTAGGGTACGTGTTAGGGTTAGGGTAGGGGTTAGGGTTAGGTTACGCGTTAGGGCTAGGGTAGTTAGTAAACCTATCCCACTCTCTAGCTCCCCCTTAGCACGTAAAGGAATATTATTTGAGGGTCCAGCCATGGAGAAGAGTTTAGACACTAGGATAAGATAAGGAACACACCCATTATAAAGAAATCACATTAGGATTCTCTTTTTAAGCTTTTTCTTAAAACACTACTGCTTAGGAAATCAATTGGAGGCAGAAGAAGTCAAGGGTAGCCTAGGGTTAAGGTTAGGCTTAGGGTTAGGTTTAGGGTATGGCTTAGGGTACGGGTTCGGGGAGGGGTGCGGGTACGGCGTAGGGTATGGGTTAGGGTTAGGGTTAGTGTTAGTGTTAGGGTTAGGGCTCGGTTTAGGGTACAGGTTAGGATTAGGGTACGTGTTAGGGTTAGGGTAGGGGTTAGGGTTAGGGTACGCGTTAGGGTTAGGGTAGTTATTAAACCTATCCCACTCTCTAGATACCCCTTAGCACGTAAGGGAATATTATTTGGGGGTGCAGCCATGGAGAAGAATTTAGACACTAGGATAAGATAAGGAACACACCCATTATAAAGAAATCACATTAGGATTCTCTATTTAAGCTGTTCCTTAAAACACTAGTGCTTAGGAAATCTATTGGAGGCAGAAGCAGTCAAGGGTAGCCTAGGGTTAGGGTTAGGCTTAGGGTTAGGCTTAGGGTACGGCTTGGGGTATGGGTTTGGGGAGGGGTTCGGGTACGGCGTAGGGTATGGGTTAGGGTTAGGGTTAGGGTTAGTGTTAGGGTTAGGGCTCGGTTTAGGGTACGGGTTAGGATTAGGGTACGTGTTAGGGTTAGGGTAGGGGTTAGGGTTAGGTTACGCGTTAGGGCTAGGGTAGTTAGTAAACCTATCCCACTCTCTAGCTCCCCCTTAGCACGTAAAGGAATATTATTTGGGGGTCCAGCCATGGAGAAGAGTTTAGACACTAGGATAAGATAAGGAACACACCCATTATAAAGAAATCACATTAGGATTCTCTTTTTAAGCTGTTCCTTAAAACACTACTGCTTAGGAAATCAATTGGAGGCAGAAGCAGTCAAGGGTAGCCTAGGGTTAGGGTTAAGCTTAGGGTTAGGTTTAGGGTATGGCTTAGGGTACGGGTTCGGGGAGGGGTGCGGGTACGGCGTAGGGTATGGGTTAGGGTTAGGGTTAGGGTTAGTGTTAGGGTTAGGGCTCGGTTTAGGGTACGGGTTAGGATTAGGGTACGTGTTAGGGTTAGGGTAGGCGTTAGGGTTAGGGTACGCGTTAGGGTTAGGGTAGTTATTAAACCTATCCCACTCTCTAGATACCCCTTAGCACGTAAGGGAATATTATTTGGGGGTGCAGCCATGGAGAAGAGTTTAGACACTAGGATAAGATAAGGAACACACCCATTATAAAGAAATCACATTAGGATTCTCTTTTTAAGCTGTTCCTTAAAACACTAGTGCTTAGGAAATCTATTGGAGGCAGAAGCAGTCAAGGGTAGCCTAGGGTTAGGGTTAGGCTTAGGGTCAGGCTTAGGGTACGGCTTAGGGTACGGGTTCGGGGAGGGGTGCGGGTACGGCGTAGGGTATGGGTTAGGGTTAGGGATAGGGTTAGTGTTAGGGTTAGGGCTCGGTTTAGGGTACGGGTTAGGATTAGGGTACGTGTTAGGGTTAGGGTAGGGGTTAGGGTTAGGGTACGCGTTAGGGTTAGGGTAGTTATTAAACCTATCCCACTCTCTAGATGCCCCTTAGCACGTAAAGGAATATTATTTGAGGGTCCAGCCATGGAGAAGAGTTTAGACACTAGGATAAGATAAGGAACACACCCATTATAAAGAAATCACATTAAGATTCTCTTTTTAAGCTGTTCCTTAAAACACTAGTGCTAAGGAAATCTATTGGAGGCAGAAGCAGTCAAGGGTAGCCTAGGGTTAGGGTTAGGCTTAGGGTTAGGGTTAGGGTACGGCTTAGGGTACGGGTTCGGGGAGGGGTTCGGGTACGGCGTAGGGTATGGGTTAGGGTTAGGGTTAGGGTTAGTGTTAGGGTTAGGGCTTGGTTTAGGGTACGGTTAGGATTAGGGTACGTGTTAGGTTTAGGGTAGGGGTTAGGGTTAAGGTACGCGTTAGGGTTAGGGTAGTTAGTAAACCTATCCCACTCTCTAGATACCCCTTAGCACGTAAAGGAATATTATTTGGGGGTCCAGCCATGGAGAAGAATTTAGACACTAGGATAAGATAAGGAACACACCCATTATAAAGAAATCACATTAGGATTCTCTTTTTAAGCTGTTGCTTAAAACACTAGTGCTTAGGAAATCTATTGGAGGCAGAAGCAGTCAAGGGTAGCCTAGGGTTAGTGTTAGGCTTAGGGTTAGGCTTAGGGTACGGCTTAGGGTACGGGTTTGGGGAGGGGTTCGGGTACGGCGTAGGGTATGGGTTAGGGTTAGGGTTAGTGTTAGTGTTAGGGTTAGGGCTCGGTTTAGGGTACGGGTTAGGATTAGGGTACGTGTTAGTGTTAGGGTAGGGGTTAGGGTTAGAGTACGCATTAGGGTTAGGGTAGTTATTAAACCTATCCCACTCTCTAGATACCCCTTAGCACGTAAGGCAATATTATTTGGGGGTGCAGCCATGGAGAAGAGTTTAGACACTAGGATAAGATAAGGAACACACCCATTATAAAGAAATCACATTAGGATTCTCTTTTTAAGCTGTTCCTTAAAACAGTAGTGCTTAGGAAATCTATTGGAGGCAGAAGCAGTCAAGGGTAGCCTAGGGTTAGGGTTAGGCTTAGGGTTAGGCTTAGGGTACGGCTTAGGGTACGGGTTCGGGGAGGGGTGTGGGTACGGCGTAGGGTATGGGTTAGGGTTAGGGTTAGGGTTAGTGTTAGGGTTAGGGCTCGGTTTAGGGTACGGGTTAGGATTAGGGTACGTGTTAGGGTTAGGGTAGGGGTTAGGGTTAGGTTACGCGTTAGGGCTAGGGTAGTTAGTAAACCTATCCCACTCTCTAGCTCCCCCTTAGCACGTAAAGGAATATTATTTGAGGGTCCAGCCATGGAGAAGAGTTTAGACACTAGGATAAGATAAGGAACACACCCATTATAAAGAAATCACATTAGGATTCTCTTTTTAAGCTGTTTCTTAAAACACTACTGCTTAGGAAATCAATTGGAGGCAGAAGAAGTCAAGGGTAGCCTAGGGTTAAGGTTAGGCTTAGGGTTAGGTTTAGGGTATGGCTTAGTGTACGGGTTCGGGGAGGGGTGCGGGTACGGCGTAGGGTATGGGTTAGGGTTAGGGTTAGTGTTAGTGTTAGGGTTAGGGCTCGGTTTAGGGTACAGGTTAGGATTAGGGTACGTGTTAGGGTTAGGGTAGGGGTTAGGGTTAGGGTACGCGTTAGGGTTAGGGTAGTTATTAAACCTATCCCACTCTCTAGATACCCCTTAGCACGTAAGGGAATATTATTTGGGGGTGCAGCCATGGAGAAGAATTTAGACACTAGGATAAGATAAGGAACACACCCATTATAAAGAAATCACATTAGGATTCTCTATTTAAGCTGTTCCTTAAAACACTAGTGCTTAGGAAATCTATTGGAGGCAGAAGCAGTCAAGGGTAGCCTAGGGTTAGGGTTAGGCTTAGGGTTAGGCTTAGGGTACGGCTTGGGGTATGGGTTTGGTGAGGGGTTCGGGTACGGCGTAGGGTATGGGTTAGGGTTAGGGTTAGGGTTAGTGTTAGGGTTAGGGCTCGGTTTAGGGTACGGGTTAGGATTAGGGTACGTGTTAGGGTTAGGGTAGGGGTTAGGGTTAGGTTACGCGTTAGGGCTAGGGTAGTTAGTAAACCTATCCCACTCTCTAGCTCCCCCTTAGCACGTAAAGGAATATTATTTGGGGGTCCAGCCATGGAGAAGAGTTTAGACACTAGGATAAGATAAGGAACACACCCATTATAAAGAAATCACATTAGGATTCTCTTTTTAAGCTGTTCCTTAAAACACTACTGCTTAGGAAATCAATTGGAGGCAGAAGCAGTCAAGGGTAGCCTAGGGTTAGGGTTAAGCTTAGGGTTAGGTTTAGGGTATGGCTTAGGGTACGGGTTCGGGGAGGGGTGCGGGTACGGCGTAGGGTATGGGTTAGGGTTAGGGTTAGGGTTAGTGTTAGGGTTAGGGCTCGGTTTAGGGTACGGGTTAGGATTAGGGTACGTGTTAGGGTTAGGTTAGGCGTTAGGGTTAGGGTACGCGTTAGGGTTAGGGTAGTTATTAAACCTATCCCACTCTCTAGATGCCCCTTAGCACGTAAAGGAATATTATTTGAGGGTCCAGCCATGGAGAAGAGTTTAGACACTAGGATAAGATAAGGAACACACCCATTATAAAGAAATCACATTAAGATTCTCTTTTTAAGCTGTTCCTTAAAACACTAGTGCTAAGGAAATCTATTGGAGGCAGAAGCAGTCAAGGGTAGCCTAGGGTTAGGGTTAGGCTTAGGGTTAGGGTTAGGGTACGGCTTAGGGTACGGGTTCGGGGAGGGGTTCGGGTACGGCGTAGGGTATGGGTTAGGGTTAGGGTTAGGGTTAGTGTTAGGGTTAGGGCTTGGTTTAGGGTACGGTTAGGATTAGGGTACGTGTTAGGTTTAGGGTAGGGGTTAGGGTTAGGGTACGCGTTAGGGTTAGGGTAGTTAGTAAACCTATCCCACTCTCTAGATACCCGTTAGCACGTAAAGGAATATTATTTGGGGGTCCAGCCATGGAGAAGAGTTTACACACTAGGATAAGATAAGGAACACACCCATTATAAAGAAATCACATTAGGATTCTCTTTTTAAGCTGTTGCTTAAAACACTAGTGCTTAGGAAATCTATTGGAGGCAGAAGCAGTCAAGGGTAGCCTAGGGTTAGTGTTAGGCTTAGGGTTAGGCTTAGGGTATGGCTTAGGGTACGGGTTTGGGGAGGGGTTCGGGTACGGCGTAGGGTATGGGTTAGGGTTAGGGTTAGTGTTAGTGTTAGGGTTAGGGCTCGGTTTAGGGTACGGGTTAGGATTAGGGTACGTGTTAGTGTTAGGGTAGGGGTTAGGGTTAGAGTACGCATTAGGGTTAGGGTAGTTATTAAACCTATCCCACTCTCTACATACCCCTTAGCACGTAAGGCAATATTATTTGGGGGTGCAGCCATGGAGAAGAGTTTAGACACTAGGATAAGATAAGGAACACACCCATTATAAAGAAATCACATTAGGATTCTCTTTTTAAGCTGTTCCTTAAAACAATAGTGCTTAGGAAATCTATTGGAGGCAGAAGCAGTCAAGGGTAGCCTAGGGTTAGGGTTAGGCTTAGGGTTAGCCTTAGGGTACGGCTTAGGGTACGGGTTTGGGGAGGGGTTCGGGTACGGTGTAGGGTATGGGTTAGGGTTAGGGTTAGGGTTAGTGTTAGGGTTAGGGCTCGGTTTAGGGTACGGGTTAGGATTAGGGTACGTGTTAGGGTTAGGGTAGGGGTTAGGGTTAGGGTACGCGTTAGGGTTAGTGTAGTTATTAAACCTATCCCACTCTCTAGATACCCCTTAGCACGTAAAGGAATATTATTTGAGGGTCCAGCCATGGAGAAGAGTTTAGACACTAGGATAAGATAAGGAACACACCCATTATAAAGAAATCACTTTAGAATTCTCTTTTTAAGCTGTTCCTTAAAACACTAGTGCTTAGGAAATCTATTGGAGGCAGAAGCAGTCAAGGGTAGCCTAGGGTTAGGGTTAGGCTTAGGGTTAGGTTTAGGGTACGGCTTGGGGAATGGGTTCAGGGAGGGGTTCGGGTACGGCGTAGGGTATGGGTTAGGGTTAGGGTTAGGGTTAGTGTTAGGGTTAGCGCTCGGTTTAGGTTACGGGTTAGGATTAGGGTATGTGTTAGGGTTAGGGTAGGTGTTAGGGTTAGGTTACGCGTTAGGGCTAGGGTAGTTAGTAAACCTATCCCACTCTCTAGCTCCCCCTTAGCACGTAAAGGAATATTATTTGAGGGTCCAGCTATGGAGAAGAGTTTAGACACTAGGATAAGATAAGGAACACACCCATTATAAAGAAATCACATTAGGATTCTCTTTTTAAGCTGTTTCTTAAAACACTACTGCTTAGGAAATCAATTGGAGGCAGAAGAAGTCAAGGGTAGCCTAGGGTTAAGGTTAGGCTTAGGGTTAGGTTTAGGGTATGGCTTAGGGTACGGGTTCGGGGAGGGGTGCGGGTACGGCGTAGGGTATGGGTTAGGGTTAGGGTTAGTGTTAGTGTTAGGGTTAGGGCTCGGTTTAGGGTACAGGTTAGGATTAGGGTACGTGTTAGGGTTAGGGTAGGGGTTAGGGTTAGGGTACGCGTTAGGGTTAGGGTAGTTATTAAACCTATCCCACTCTCTAGATACCCCTTAGCACGTAAGGGAATATTATTTGGGGGTGCAGCCATGGAGAAGAATTTAGACACTAGGATAAGATAAGGAACACACCCATTATAAAGAAATCACATTAGGATTCTCTATTTAAGCTGTTCCTTAAAACACTAGTGCTTAGGAAATCTATTGGAGGCAGAAGCAGTCAAGGGTAGCCTAGGGTTAGGGTTAGGCTTAGGGTTAGGCTTAGGGTACGGCTTGGGGTATGGGTTTGGTGAGGGGTTCGGGTACGGCGTAGGGTATGGGTTAGGGTTAGGGTTAGGGTTAGTGTTAGGGTTAGGGCTCGGTTTAGGGTACGGGTTAGGATTAGGGTACGTGTTAGGGTTAGGGTAGGGGTTAGGGTTAGGTTACGCGTTAGGGCTAGGGTAGTTAGTAAACCTATCCCACTCTCTAGCTCCCCCTTAGCACGTAAAGGAATATTATTTGGGGGTCCAGCCATGGAGAAGAGTTTAGACACTAGGATAAGATAAGGAACACACCCATTATAAAGAAATCACATTAGGATTCTCTTTTTAAGCTGTTCCTTAAAACACTACTGCTTAGGAAATCAATTGGAGGCAGAAGCAGTCAAGGGTAGCCTAGGGTTAGGGTTAAGCTTAGGGTTAGGTTTAGGGTATGGCTTAGGGTACGGGTTCGGGGAGGGGTGCGGGTACGGCGTAGGGTATGGGTTAGGGTTAGGGTTAGGGTTAGTGTTAGGGTTAGGGCTCGGTTTAGGGTACGGGTTAGGATTAGGGTACGTGTTAGGGTTAGGTTAGGCGTTAGGGTTAGGGTACGCGTTAGGGTTAGGGTAGTTATTAAACCTATCCCACTCTCTAGATGCCCCTTAGCACGTAAAGGAATATTATTTGAGGGTCCAGCCATGGAGAAGAGTTTAGACACTAGGATAAGATAAGGAACACACCCATTATAAAGAAATCACATTAAGATTCTCTTTTTAAGCTGTTCCTTAAAACACTAGTGCTAAGGAAATCTATTGGAGGCAGAAGCAGTCAAGGGTAGCCTAGGGTTAGGGTTAGGCTTAGGGTTAGGGTTAGGGTACGGCTTAGGGTACGGGTTCGGGGAGGGGTTCGGGTACGGCGTAGGGTATGGGTTAGGGTTAGGGTTAGGTTTAGTGTTAGGGTTAGGGCTTGGTTTAGGGTACGGTTAGGATTAGGGTACGTGTTAGGTTTAGGGTAGGGGTTAGGGTTAGGGTACGCGTTAGGGTTAGGGTAGTTAGTAAACCTATCCCACTCTCTAGATACCCGTTAGCACGTAAAGGAATATTATTTGGGGGTCCAGCCATGGAGAAGAGTTTACACACTAGGATAAGATAAGGAACACACCCATTATAAAGAAATCACATTAGGATTCTCTTTTTAAGCTGTTGCTTAAAACACTAGTGCTTAGGAAATCTATTGGAGGCAGAAGCAGTCAAGGGTAGCCTAGGGTTAGTGTTAGGCTTAGGGTTAGGCTTAGGGTATGGCTTAGGGTACGGGTTTGGGGAGGGGTTCGGGTACGGCGTAGGGTATGGGTTAGGGTTAGGGTTAGTGTTAGTGTTAGGGTTAGGGCTCGGTTTAGGGTACGGGTTAGGATTAGGGTACGTGTTAGTGTTAGGGTAGGGGTTAGGGTTAGAGTACGCATTAGGGTTAGGGTAGTTATTAAACCTATCCCACTCTCTACATACCCCTTAGCACGTAAGGCAATATTATTTGGGGGTGCAGCCATGGAGAAGAGTTTAGACACTAGGATAAGATAAGGAACACACCCATTATAAAGAAATCACATTAGGATTCTCTTTTTAAGCTGTTCCTTAAAACAATAGTGCTTAGGAAATCTATTGGAGGCAGAAGCAGTCAAGGGTAGCCTAGGGTTAGGGTTAGGCTTAGGGTTAGCCTTAGGGTACGGCTTAGGGTACGGGTTTGGGGAGGGGTTCGGGTACGGTGTAGGGTATGGGTTAGGGTTAGGGTTAGGGTTAGTGTTAGGGTTAGGGCTCGGTTTAGGGTACGGGTTAGGATTAGGGTACGTGTTAGGGTTAGGGTAGGGGTTAGGGTTAGGGTACGCGTTAGGGTTAGTGTAGTTATTAAACCTATCCCACTCTCTAGATACCCCTTAGCACGTAAAGGAATATTATTTGAGGGTCCAGCCATGGAGAAGAGTTTAGACACTAGGATAAGATAAGGAACACACCCATTATAAAGAAATCACTTTAGAATTCTCTTTTTAAGCTGTTCCTTAAAACACTAGTGCTTAGGAAATCTATTGGAGGCAGAAGCAGTCAAGGGTAGCCTAGGGTTAGGGTTAGGCTTAGGGTTAGGTTTAGGGTACGGCTTGGGGAATGGGTTCAGGGAGGGGTTCGGGTACGGCGTAGGGTATGGGTTAGGGTTAGGGTTAGGGTTAGTGTTAGGGTTAGCGCTCGGTTTAGGTTACGGGTTAGGATTAGGGTATGTGTTAGGGTTAGGGTAGGTGTTAGGGTTAGGTTACGCGTTAGGGCTAGGGTAGTTAGTAAACCTATCCCACTCTCTAGCTCCCCCTTAGCACGTAAAGGAATATTATTTGAGGGTCCAGCTATGGAGAAGAGTTTAGACACTAGGATAAGATAAGGAACACACCCATTATAAAGAAATCACATTAGGATTATCTTTTTAAGCTGTTTCTTAAAACACTACTGCTTAGGAAATCAATTGGAGGCAGAAGCAGTCAAGGGTAGCCTAGGGTTAGGGTTAGGCTTAGGGTTAGGTTTAGGGTATGGCTTAGGGTACGGGTTCGGGGAGGGGTGCGGGTACGGCGTAGGGTATGGGTTAGGGTTAGGGTTAGGGTTAGTGTTAGGGTTAGGGCTCGGTTTAGGGTACGGGTTAGGATTAGGGTACGTGTTAGGGTTAGGGTAGGGGTTAGGGTTAGGTTACGCGTTAGGGCTAGGGTAGTTAGTAAACCTATCCCACTCTCTAGCTCCCCCTTAGCACGTAAAGGAATATTATTTGGGGGTCCAGCCATGGAGAAGAGTTTAGACACTAGGATAAGATAAGGAACACACCCATTATAAAGAAATCACATTAGGATTCTCTTTTTAAGCTGTTCCTTAAAACACTACTGCTTAGGAAATCAATTGGAGGCAGAAGCAGTCAAGGGTAGCCTAGGGTTAGGGTTAAGCTTAGGGTTAGGTTTAGGGTATGGCTTAGGGTACGGGTTCGGGGAGGGGTGCGGGTATGGCGTAGGGTATGGGTTAGGGTTAGGGTTAGGGTTAGTGTTAGGGTTAGGGCTCGGTTTAGGGTACGGGTTAGGATTAGGGTACGTGTTAGGGTTAGGGTAGGCGTTAGGGTTAGGGTACGCGTTAGGGTTAGGGTAGTTATTAAACCTATCCCACTCTCTAGATACCCCTTAGCACGTAAAGGAATATTATTTGAGGGTCCAGCCATGGAGAAGAGTTTAGACACTAGGATAAGATAAGGAACACACCCATTATAAAGAAATCACATTAGGATTCTCTTTTTAAGCTGTTGCTTAAAACACTAGTGCTTAGGAAATCTATTGGAGGCAGAAGCAGTCAAGGGTAGCCTAGGGTTAGTGTTAGGCTTAGGGTTAGGCTTAGGGTATGGCTTAGGGTACGGGTTTGGGGAGGGGTTCGGGTACGGCGTAGGGTATGGGTTAGGGTTAGGGTTAGTGTTAGTGTTAGGGTTAGGGCTCGGTTTAGGGTACGGGTTAGGATTAGGGTACGTGTTAGTGTTAGGGTAGGGGTTAGGGTTAGAGTACGCATTAGGGTTAGGGTAGTTATTAAACCTATCCCACTCTCTACATACCCCTTAGCACGTAAGGCAATATTATTTGGGGGTGCAGCCATGGAGAAGAGTTTAGACACTAGGATAAGATAAGGAACACACCCATTATAAAGAAATCACATTAGGATTCTCTTTTTAAGCTGTTCCTTAAAACAATAGTGCTTAGGAAATCTATTGGAGGCAGAAGCAGTCAAGGGTAGCCTAGGGTTAGGGTTAGGCTTAGGGTTAGCCTTAGGGTACGGCTTAGGGTACGGGTTTGGGGAGGGGTTCGGGTACGGTGTAGGGTATGGGTTAGGGTTAGGGTTAGGGTTAGTGTTAGGGTTAGGGCTCGGTTTAGGGTACGGGTTAGGATTAGGGTACGTGTTAGGGTTAGGGTAGGGGTTAGGGTTAGGGTACGCGTTAGGGTTAGTGTAGTTATTAAACCTATCCCACTCTCTAGATACCCCTTAGCACGTAAAGGAATATTATTTGGGGGTCCAGCCATGGAGAAGAGTTTAGACACTAGGATAAGATAAGGAACACACCCATTATAAAGAAATCACTTTAGAATTCTCTTTTTAAGCTGTTCCTTAAAACACTAGTGCTTAGGAAATCTATTGGAGGCAGAAGCAGTCAAGGGTAGCCTAGGGTTAGGGTTAGGCTTAGGGTTAGGTTTAGGGTACGGCTTGGGGAATGGGTTCAGGGAGGGGTTCGGGTACGGCGTAGGGTATGGGTTAGGGTTAGGGTTAGGGTTAGTGTTAGGGTTAGCGCTCGGTTTAGGTTACGGGTTAGGATTAGGGTATGTGTTAGGGTTAGGGTAGGTGTTAGGGTTAGGTTACGCGTTAGGGCTAGGGTAGTTAGTAAACCTATCCCACTCTCTAGCTCCCCCTTAGCACGTAAAGGAATATTATTTGAGGGTCCAGCTATGGAGAAGAGTTTAGACACTAGGATAAGATAAGGAACACACCCATTATAAAGAAATCACATTAGGATTCTCTTTTTAAGCTGTTTCTTAAAACACTACTGCTTAGGAAATCAATTGGAGGCAGAAGCAGTCAAGGGTAGCCTAGGGTTAGGGTTAGGCTTAGGGTTAGGTTTAGGGTATGGCTTAGGGTACGGGTTCGGGGAGGGGTGCGGGTACGGCGTAGGGTATGGGTTAGGGTTAGGGTTAGGGTTAGTGTTAGGGTTAGGGCTCGGTTTAGGGTACGGGTTAGGATTAGGGTACGTGTTAGGGTTAGGGTAGGGGTTAGGGTTAGGTTACGCGTTAGGGCTAGGGTAGTTAGTAAACCTATCCCACTCTCTAGCTCCCCCTTAGCACGTAAAGGAATATTATTTGGGGGTCCAGCCATGGAGAAGAGTTTAGACACTAGGATAAGATAAGGAACACACCCATTATAAAGAAATCACATTAGGATTCTCTTTTTAAGCTGTTCCTTAAAACACTACTGCTTAGGAAATCAATTGGAGGCAGAAGCAGTCAAGGGTAGCCTAGGGTTAGGGTTAAGCTTAGGGTTAGGTTTAGGGTATGGCTTAGGGTACGGGTTCGGGGAGGGGTGCGGGTATGGCGTAGGGTATGGGTTAGGGTTAGGGTTAGGGTTAGTGTTAGGGTTAGGGCTCGGTTTAGGGTACGGGTTAGGATTAGGGTACGTGTTAGGGTTAGGGTAGGCGTTAGGGTTAGGGTACGCGTTAGGGTTAGGGTAGTTATTAAACCTATCCCACTCTCTAGATACCCCTTAGCACGTAAAGGAATATTATTTGAGGGTCCAGCCATGGAGAAGAGTTTAGACACTAGGATAAGATAAGGAACACACCCATTATAAAGAAATCACATTAGGATTCTCTTTTTAAGCTGTTGCTTAAAACACTAGTGCTTAGGAAATCTATTGGAGGCAGAAGCAGTCAAGGGTAGCCTAGGGTTAGTGTTAGGCTTAGGGTTAGGCTTAGGGTACGGCTTAGGGTACGGGTTTGGGGAGGGGTTCGGGTACGGCGTAGGGTATGGGTTAGGGTTAGGGTTAGTGTTAGTGTTAGGGTTAGGGCTCGGTTTAGGGTACGGGTTAGGATTAGGGTACGTGTTAGTGTTAGGGTAGGGGTTAGGGTTAGAGTACGCATTAGGGTTAGGGTAGTTATTAAACCTATCCCACTCTCTAGATACCCCTTAGCACGTAAGGCAATATTATTTGGGGGTGCAGCCATGGAGAAGAGTTTAGACACTAGGATAAGATAAGGAACACACCCATTATAAAGAAATCACATTAGGATTCTCTTTTTAAGCTGTTCCTTAAAACAGTAGTGCTTAGGAAATCTATTGGAGGCAGAAGCAGTCAAGGGTAGCCTAGGGTTAGGGTTAGGCTTAGGGTTAGGTTTAGGGTACGGCTTGGGGAATAGGTTCGGGGAGGGGTTCGGGTACGGCGTAGGGTATGGTTTAGGGTTAGGCTTAGGGTTAGTGTTAGGGTTAGGGCTCGGTTTAGGGTACGGGTTAGGATTAGGGTACGTGTTAGGGTTAGGGTAGGGGTTACGGTTAGGTTACGCGTTAGGGCTAGGGTAGTTAGTAAACCTATCCCACTCTCTAGCTCCCCCTTAGCACGTAAAGGAATATTATTTGGGGGTCCAGCCATGGAGAAGAGTTTAGACACTAGGATAAGATAAGGAACACACCCATTATAAAGAAATCACATTAGGATTCTCTTTTTAAGCTGTTTCTTAAAAAACTACTGCTTAGGAAATCAATTGGAGGCAGAAGCAGTTAAGGGTAGCCTAGGGTTAGGGTTAGGCTTAGGTTTAGGTTTAGGGTATGGCTTAGGGTACGGGTTCGGGGAGGGGTGCGGGTACGGCGTAGGGTATGGGTTAGGGTTAGGGTTAGTGTTAGTGTTAGGGTTAGGGCTCGGTTTAGGGTACAGGTTAGGATTAGGGTACGTGTTAGGGTTACGGTAGGGGTTAGGGTTAGGGTACGCGTTAGGGTTAGGGTAGTTATTAAACCTATCCCACTCTCTAGATACCCCTTAGCACGTAAGGGAATATTATTTGGGGGTGCAGCCATGGAGAAGAATTTAGACACTAGGATAATATAAGGAACACACCCATTATAAAGAAATCACATTAGGATTCTCTATTTAAGCTGTTCCTTAAAACACTAGTGCTTAGGAAATCTATTGGAGGCAGAAGCAGTCAAGGGTAGCCTAGGGTTAGGGTTAGGCTTAGGGTTAGGCTTAGGGTACGGCTTGGGGTATGGGTTTGGGGAGGGGTTCGGGTACGGCATAGGGTATGGGTTAGGGTTAGGGTTAGGGTTAGTGTTAGGGTTAGGCCTCGGTTTAGGGTACGGGTTAGGATTAGGGTACGTGTTAGGGTTAGGGTAGTGGTTAGGGTTAGGTTACGCGTTAGGGCTAGGGTAGTTAGTAAACCTATCCCACTCTCTAGCTCCCCCTTAGCACGTAAAGGAATATTATTTGGGGGTCCAGCCATGGAGAAGAGTTTAGACACTAGGATAAGATAAGGAACACACCCATTATAAAGAAATCACATTAGGATTCTCTTTTTAAGCTGTTCCTTAAAACACTACTGCTTAGGAAATCAATTGGAGGCAGAAACAGTCAAGGGTAGCCTAGGGTTAGGGTTAAGCTTAGGGTTAGGTTTAGGGTATGGCTTAGGGTACGGGTTCGGGGAGGGGTGCGGGTACGGCGTAGGGTATGGGTTAGGGTTAGGGTTAGGGTTAGTGTTAGGGTTAGGGCTCGGTTTAGGGTACGGGTTAGGATTAGGGTACGTGTTAGGGTTAGGGTAGGCGTTAGGGTTAGGGTACGCGTTAGGGTTAGGGTAGTTATTAAACCTATCCCACTCTCTAGATACCCCTTAGCACGTAAGGGAATATTATTTGGGGGTGCAGCCATGGAGAAGAGTTTAGACACTAGGATAAGATAAGGAACACACCCATTATAAAGAAATCACATTAGGATTCTCTTTTTAAGCTGTTCCTTAAAACACTAGTGCTTAGGAAATCTATTGGAGGCAGAAGCAGTCAAGGGTAGCCTAGGGTTAGGGTTAGGCTTAGGGTCAGGCTTAGGGTACAGCTTAGGGTACGGGTTCGGGGAGGGGTGCGGGTACGGCGTAGGGTATGGGTTAGGGTTAGGGTTAGGGTTAGTGTTAGGGTTAGGGCTCGGTTTAGGGTACGGGTTAGGATTAGGGTACGTGTTAGGGTTAGGGTAGGGGTTAGGGTTAGGGTACACGTTAGGGTTAGGGTAGTTATTAAACCTATCCCACTCTCTAGATACCCCTTAGCACGTAAAGCAATATTATTTGAGGGTCCAGCCATGGAGAAGAGTTTAGACACTAGGATAAGATAAGGAACACACCCATTATAAAGAAATCACATTAGGATTCTCTTTTTAAGCTGTTCCTTAAAACACTAGTGCTTAGGAAATCTATTGGAGGCAGAAGCAGTCAAGGGTAGCCTAGGGTTAGGGTTAGGCTTAGGGTTAGGGTTAGGGTACGGCTTAGGGTAAGGGTTCGGGGAGGGTTTCGGGTACGGCGTAGGGTATGGGTTAGGGTTAGGGTTAGGGTTAGTGTTAGGGTTAGGGCTCGGTTTAGGGTACGGTTAGGATTAGGGTACGTGTTAGGTTTAGGGTAGGGGTTAGGGTTAGGGTACGCGTTAGGGTTAGGGTAGTTAGTAAACCTATCCCACTCTCTAGATACCCCTTAGCACGTAAAGGAATATTATTTGGGGGTCCAGCCATGGAGAAGAATTTAGACACTAGGATAAGATAAGGAACACACCCATTATAAAGAAATCACATTAGGATTCTCTTTTTAAGCTGTTGCTTAAAACACTAGTGCTTAGGAAATCTATTGGAGGCAGAAGCAGTCAAGGGTAGCCTAGGGTTAGTGTTAGGCTTAGGGTTAGGCTTAGGGTACGGCTTAGGGTACGGGTTTGGGGAGGGGTTCGGGTACGGCGTAGGGTATGGGTTAGGGTTAGGGTTAGTGTTAGTGTTAGGGTTAGGGCTCGGTTTAGGGTACGGGTTAGGATTAGGGTACGTGTTAGTGTTAGGGTAGGGGTTAGGGTTAGAGTACGCATTAGGGTTAGGGTAGTTATTAAACCTATCCCACTCTCTAGATACCCCTTAGCACGTAAGGCAATATTATTTGGGGGTGCAGCCATGGAGAAGAGTTTAGACACTAGGATAAGATAAGGAACACACCCATTATAAAGAAATCACATTAGGATTCTCTTTTTAAGCTGTTCCTTAAAACAGTAGTGCTTAGGAAATCTATTGGAGGCAGAAGCAGTCAAGGGTAGCCTAGGGTTAGGGTTAGGCTTAGGGTTAGGCTTAGGGTACGGCTTAGGGTACGGGTTCGGGGAGGGGTGTGGGTACGGCGTAGGGTATGGGTTAGGGTTAGGGTTAGGGTTAGTGTTAGGGTTAGGGCTCGGTTTAGGGTACGGGTTAGGATTAGGGTACGTGTTAGGGTTAGGGTAGGGGTTAGGGTTAGGTTACGCGTTAGGGCTAGGGTAGTTAGTAAACCTATCCCACTCTCTAGCTCCCCCTTAGCACGTAAAGGAATATTATTTGGGGGTCCAGCCATGGAGAAGAGTTTAGACACTAGGATAAGATAAGGAACACACCCATTATAAAGAAATCACATTAGGATTCTCTTTTTAAGCTGTTCCTTAAAACACTACTGCTTAGGAAATCAATTGGAGGCAGAAGCAGTCAAGGGTAGCCTAGGGTTAGGGTTAAGCTTAGGGTTAGGTTTAGGGTATGGCTTAGGGTACGGGTTCGGGGAGGGGTGCGGGTACGGCGTAGGGTATGGGTTAGGGTTAGGGTTAGGGTTAGTGTTAGGGTTAGGGCTCGGTTTAGGGTACGGGTTAGGATTAGGGTACGTGTTAGGGTTAGGGTAGGCGTTAGGGTTAGGGTACGCGTTAGGGTTAGGGTAGTTATTAAACCTATCCCACTCTCTAGATACCCCTTAGCACGTAAGGGAATATTATTTGGGGGTGCAGCCATGGAGAAGAGTTTAGACAGTAGGATAAGATAAGGAACACACCCATTATAAAGAAATCACATTAGGATTCTCTTTTTAAGCTGTTCCTTAAAACACTAGTGCTTAGGAAATCTATTGGAGGCAGAAGCAGTCAAGGGTAGCCTAGGGTTAGGGTTAGGCTTAGGGTCAGGCTTAGGGTACGGCTTAGGGTACGGGTTCGGGGAGGGGTGCGGGTACGGCGTAGGGTATGGGTTAGGGTTAGGGATAGGGTTAGTGTTAGGGTTAGGGCTCGGTTTAGGGTACGGGTTAGGATTAGGGTACGTGTTAGGGTTAGGGTAGGGGTTAGGGTTAGGGTACGCGTTAGGGTTAGGGTAGTTATTAAACCTATCCCACTCTCTAGATGCCCCTTAGCACGTAAAGGAATATTATTTGAGGGTCCAGCCATGGAGAAGAGTTTAGACACTAGGATAAGATAAGGAACACACCCATTATAAAGAAATCACATTAAGATTCTCTTTTTAAGCTGTTCCTTAAAACACTAGTGCTAAGGAAATCTATTGGAGGCAGAAGCAGTCAAGGGTAGCCTAGGGTTAGGGTTAGGCTTAGGGTTAGGGTTAGGGTACGGCTTAGGGTACGGGTTCGGGGAGGGGTTCGGGTACGGCGTAGGGTATGGGTTAGGGTTAGGGTTAGGGTTAGTGTTAGGGTTAGGGCTTGGTTTAGGGTACGGTTAGGATTAGGGTACGTGTTAGGTTTAGGGTAGGGGTTAGGGTTAAGGTACGCGTTAGGGTTAGGGTAGTTAGTAAACCTATCCCACTCTCTAGATACCCCTTAGCACGTAAAGGAATATTATTTGGGGGTCCAGCCATGGAGAAGAATTTAGACACTAGGATAAGATAAGGAACACACCCATTATAAAGAAATCACATTAGGATTCTCTTTTTAAGCTGTTGCTTAAAACACTAGTGCTTAGGAAATCTATTGGAGGCAGAAGCAGTCAAGGGTAGCCTAGGGTTAGTGTTAGGCTTAGGGTTAGGCTTAGGGTACGGCTTAGGGTACGGGTTTGGGGAGGGGTTCGGGTACGGCGTAGGGTATGGGTTAGGGTTAGGGTTAGTGTTAGTGTTAGGGTTAGGGCTCGGTTTAGGGTACGGGTTAGGATTAGGGTACGTGTTAGTGTTAGGGTAGGGGTTAGGGTTAGAGTACGCATTAGGGTTAGGGTAGTTATTAAACCTATCCCACTCTCTAGATACCCCTTAGCACGTAAGGCAATATTATTTGGGGGTGCAGCCATGGAGAAGAGTTTAGACACTAGGATAAGATAAGGAACACACCCATTATAAAGAAATCACATTAGGATTCTCTTTTTAAGCTGTTCCTTAAAACAGTAGTGCTTAGGAAATCTATTGGAGGCAGAAGCAGTCAAGGGTAGCCTAGGGTTAGGGTTAGGCTTAGGGTTAGGCTTAGGGTACGGCTTAGGGTACGGGTTCGGGGAGGGGTGTGGGTACGGCGTAGGGTATGGGTTAGGGTTAGGGTTAGGGTTAGTGTTAGGGTTAGGGCTCGGTTTAGGGTACGGGTTAGGATTAGGGTACGTGTTAGGGTTAGGGTAGGGGTTAGGGTTAGGTTACGCGTTAGGGCTAGGGTAGTTAGTAAACCTATCCCACTCTCTAGCTCCCCCTTAGCACGTAAAGGAATATTATTTGAGGGTCCAGCCATGGAGAAGAGTTTAGACACTAGGATAAGATAAGGAACACACCCATTATAAAGAAATCACATTAGGATTCTCTTTTTAAGCTGTTTCTTAAAACACTACTGCTTAGGAAATCAATTGGAGGCAGAAGAAGTCAAGGGTAGCCTAGGGTTAAGGTTAGGCTTAGGGTTAGGTTTAGGGTATGGCTTAGGGTACGGGTTCGGGGAGGGGTGCGGGTACGGCGTAGGGTATGGGTTAGGGTTAGGGTTAGGGTTAGTGTTAGTGTTAGGGTTAGGGCTCGGTTTAGGGTACAGGTTAGGATTAGGGTACGTGTTAGGGTTAGGGTAGGGGTTAGGGTTAGGGTACGCGTTAGGGTTAGGGTAGTTATTAAACCTATCCCACTCTCTAGATACCCCTTAGCACGTAAGGGAATATTATTTGGGGGTGCAGCCATGGAGAAGAATTTAGACACTAGGATAAGATAAGGAACACACCCATTATAAAGAAATCACATTAGGATTCTCTATTTAAGCTGTTCCTTAAAACACTAGTGCTTAGGAAATCTATTGGAGGCAGAAGCAGTCAAGGGTAGCCTAGGGTTAGGGTTAGGCTTAGGGTTAGGCTTAGGGTACGGCTTGGGGTATGGGTTTGGTGAGGGGTTCGGGTACGGCGTAGGGTATGGGTTAGGGTTAGGGTTAGGGTTAGTGTTAGGGTTAGGGCTCGGTTTAGGGTACGGGTTAGGATTAGGGTACGTGTTAGGGTTAGGGTAGGGGTTAGGGTTAGGTTACGCGTTAGGGCTAGGGTAGTTAGTAAACCTATCCCACTCTCTAGCTCCCCCTTAGCACGTAAAGGAATATTATTTGGGGGTCCAGCCATGGAGAAGAGTTTAGACACTAGGATAAGATAAGGAACACACCCATTATAAAGAAATCACATTAGGATTCTCTTTTTAAGCTGTTCCTTAAAACACTACTGCTTAGGAAATCAATTGGAGGCAGAAGCAGTCAAGGGTAGCCTAGGGTTAGGGTTAAGCTTAGGGTTAGGTTTAGGGTATGGCTTAGGGTACGGGTTCGGGGAGGGGTGCGGGTACGGCGTAGGGTATGGGTTAGGGTTAGGGTTAGGGTTAGTGTTAGGGTTAGGGCTCGGTTTAGGGTACGGGTTAGGATTAGGGTACGTGTTAGGGTTAGGTTAGGCGTTAGGGTTAGGGTACGCGTTAGGGTTAGGGTAGTTATTAAACCTATCCCACTCTCTAGATGCCCCTTAGCACGTAAAGGAATATTATTTGAGGGTCCAG
The DNA here is from genome assembly GCF_965194805.1 of Balaenoptera borealis. Lineage (NCBI taxonomy): Eukaryota > Metazoa > Chordata > Mammalia > Artiodactyla > Balaenopteridae > Balaenoptera > Balaenoptera borealis. Next base: position 345,893 of record NW_028123559.1, on the reverse strand, counting down.
CCATGGAGAAGAGTTTAGACACTAGGATAAGATAAGGAACACACCCATTATAAAGAAATCACATTAAGATTCTCTTTTTAAGCTGTTCCTTAAAACACTAGTGCTAAGGAAATCTATTGGAGGCAGAAGCAGTCAAGGGTAGCCTAGGGTTAGGGTTAGGCTTAGGGTTAGGGTTAGGGTACGGCTTAGGGTACGGGTTCGGGGAGGGGTTCGGGTACGGCGTAGGGTATGGGTTAGGGTTAGGGTTAGGGTTAGTGTTAGGGTTAGGGCTTGGTTTAGGGTACGGTTAGGATTAGGGTACGTGTTAGGTTTAGGGTAGGGGTTAGGGTTAGGGTACGCGTTAGGGTTAGGGTAGTTAGTAAACCTATCCCACTCTCTAGATACCCGTTAGCACGTAAAGGAATATTATTTGGGGGTCCAGCCATGGAGAAGAGTTTACACACTAGGATAAGATAAGGAACACACCCATTATAAAGAAATCACATTAGGATTCTCTTTTTAAGCTGTTGCTTAAAACACTAGTGCTTAGGAAATCTATTGGAGGCAGAAGCAGTCAAGGGTAGCCTAGGGTTAGTGTTAGGCTTAGGGTTAGGCTTAGGGTATGGCTTAGGGTACGGGTTTGGGGAGGGGTTCGGGTACGGCGTAGGGTATGGGTTAGGGTTAGGGTTAGTGTTAGTGTTAGGGTTAGGGCTCGGTTTAGGGTACGGGTTAGGATTAGGGTACGTGTTAGTGTTAGGGTAGGGGTTAGGGTTAGAGTACGCATTAGGGTTAGGGTAGTTATTAAACCTATCCCACTCTCTACATACCCCTTAGCACGTAAGGCAATATTATTTGGGGGTGCAGCCATGGAGAAGAGTTTAGACACTAGGATAAGATAAGGAACACACCCATTATAAAGAAATCACATTAGGATTCTCTTTTTAAGCTGTTCCTTAAAACAATAGTGCTTAGGAAATCTATTGGAGGCAGAAGCAGTCAAGGGTAGCCTAGGGTTAGGGTTAGGCTTAGGGTTAGCCTTAGGGTACGGCTTAGGGTACGGGTTTGGGGAGGGGTTCGGGTACGGTGTAGGGTATGGGTTAGGGTTAGGGTTAGGGTTAGTGTTAGGGTTAGGGCTCGGTTTAGGGTACGGGTTAGGATTAGGGTACGTGTTAGGGTTAGGGTAGGGGTTAGGGTTAGGGTACGCGTTAGGGTTAGTGTAGTTATTAAACCTATCCCACTCTCTAGATACCCCTTAGCACGTAAAGGAATATTATTTGGGGGTCCAGCCATGGAGAAGAGTTTAGACACTAGGATAAGATAAGGAACACACCCATTATAAAGAAATCACTTTAGAATTCTCTTTTTAAGCTGTTCCTTAAAACACTAGTGCTTAGGAAATCTATTGGAGGCAGAAGCAGTCAAGGGTAGCCTAGGGTTAGGGTTAGGCTTAGGGTTAGGTTTAGGGTACGGCTTGGGGAATGGGTTCAGGGAGGGGTTCGGGTACGGCGTAGGGTATGGGTTAGGGTTAGGGTTAGGGTTAGTGTTAGGGTTAGCGCTCGGTTTAGGTTACGGGTTAGGATTATGGTATGTGTTAGGGTTAGGGTAGGTGTTAGGGTTAGGTTACGCGTTAGGGCTAGGGTAGTTAGTAAACCTATCCCACTCTCTAGCTCCCCCTTAGCACGTAAAGGAATATTATTTGAGGGTCCAGCTATGGAGAAGAGTTTAGACACTAGGATAAGATAAGGAACACACCCATTATAAAGAAATCACATTAGGATTCTCTTTTTAAGCTGTTTCTTAAAACACTACTGCTTAGGAAATCAATTGGAGGCAGAAGCAGTCAAGGGTAGCCTAGGGTTAGGGTTAGGCTTAGGGTTAGGTTTAGGGTATGGCTTAGGGTATGGGTTCGGGGAGGGGTGCGGGTACGGCGTAGGGTATGGGTTAGGGTTAGGGTTAGGGTTAGTGTTAGGGTTAGGGCTCGGTTTAGGGTACGGGTTAGGATTAGGGTACGTGTTAGGGTTAGGGTAGGGGTTAGGGTTAGGTTACGCGTTAGGGCTAGGGTAGTTAGTAAACCTATCCCACTCTCTAGCTCCCCCTTAGCACGTAAAGGAATATTATTTGGGGGTCCAGCCATGGAGAAGAGTTTAGACACTAGGATAAGATAAGGAACACACCCATTATAAAGAAATCACATTAGGATTCTCTTTTTAAGCTGTTCCTTAAAACACTACTGCTTAGGAAATCAATTGGAGGCAGAAGCAGTCAAGGGTAGCCTAGGGTTAGGGTTAAGCTTAGGGTTAGGTTTAGGGTATGGCTTAGGGTACGGGTTCGGGGAGGGGTGCGGGTATGGCGTAGGGTATGGGTTAGGGTTAGGGTTAGGGTTAGTGTTAGGGTTAGGGCTCGGTTTAGGGTACGGGTTAGGATTAGGGTACGTGTTAGGGTTAGGGTAGGCGTTAGGGTTAGGGTACGCGTTAGGGTTAGGGTAGTTATTAAACCTATCCCACTCTCTAGATACCCCTTAGCACGTAAAGGAATATTATTTGAGGGTCCAGCCATGGAGAAGAGTTTAGACACTAGGATAAGATAAGGAACACACCCATTATAAAGAAATCACATTAGGATTCTCTTTTTAAGCTGTTGCTTAAAACACTAGTGCTTAGGAAATCTATTGGAGGCAGAAGCAGTCAAGGGTAGCCTAGGGTTAGTGTTAGGCTTAGGGTTAGGCTTAGGGTACGGCTTAGGGTACGGGTTTGGGGAGGGGTTCGGGTACGGCGTAGGGTATGGGTTAGGGTTAGGGTTAGTGTTAGTGTTAGGGTTAAGGCTCGGTTTAGGGTACGGGTTAGGATTAGGGTACGTGTTAGTGTTAGGGTAGGGGTTAGGGTTAGAGTACGCATTAGGGTTAGGGTAGTTATTAAACCTATCTCACTCTCTAGATACCCCTTAGCACGTAAGGCAATATTATTTGGGGGTGCAGCCATGGAGAAGAGTTTAGACACTAGGATAAGATAAGGAACACACCCATTATAAAGAAATCACATTAGGATTCTCTTTTTAAGCTGTTCCTTAAAACAGTAGTGCTTAGGAAATCTATTGGAGGCAGAAGCAGTCAAGGGTAGCCTAGGGTTAGGGTTAGGCTTAGGGTTAGGCTTAGGGTACGGCTTAGGGTACGGGTTCGGGGAGGGGTGTGGGTACGGCGTAGGGTATGGGTTAGGGTTAGGGTTAGGGTTAGTGTTAGGGTTAGGGCTCGGTTTAGGGTACGGGTTAGGATTAGGGTACGTGTTAGGGTTAGGGTAGGGGTTAGGGTTAGGTTACGCGTTAGGGCTAGGGTAGTTTGTAAACCTATCCCACTCTCTAGCTCCCCCTTAGCACGTAAAGGAATATTATTTGAGGGTCCAGCCATGGAGAAGAGTTTAGACACTAGGATAAGATAAGGAACACACCCATTATAAAGAAATCACATTAGGATTCTCTTTTTAAGCTGTTTCTTAAAACACTACTGCTTAGGAAATCAATTGGAGGCAGAAGCAGTCAAGGGTAGCCTAGGGTTAGGGTTAGGCTTAGGGTTAGGTTTAGGGTATGGCTTAGGGTACGGGTTCGGGGAGGGGTGCGGGTACGGCGTAGGGTATGGGTTAGGGTTAGGGTTAGGGTTAGTGTTAGGGTTAGGGCTCGGTTTAGGGTACGGGTTAGGATTAGGGTACGTGTTAGGGTTAGGGTAGGGGTTAGGGTTAGGGTACGCGTTAGGGTTAGTGTAGTTATTAAACCTATCCCACTCTCTAGATACCCCTTAGCACGTAAAGGAATATTATTTGGGGGTCCAGCCATGGAGAAGAGTTTAGACACTAGGATAAGATAAGGAACACACCCATTATAAAGAAATCACTTTAGAATTCTCTTTTTAAGCTGTTCCTTAAAACACTAGTGCTTAGGAAATCTATTGGAGGCAGAAGCAGTCAAGGGTAGCCTAGGGTTAGGGTTAGGCTTAGGGTTAGGTTTAGGGTACGGCTTGGGGAATGGGTTCAGGGAGGGGTTCGGGTACGGCGTAGGGTATGGGTTAGGGTTAGGGTTAGGGTTAGTGTTAGGGTTAGCGCTCGGTTTAGGTTACGGGTTAGGATTAGGGTATGTGTTAGGGTTAGGGTAGGTGTTAGGGTTAGGTTACGCGTTAGGGCTAGGGTAGTTAGTAAACCTATCCCACTCTCTAGCTCCCCCTTAGCACGTAAAGGAATATTATTTGAGGGTCCAGCCATGGAGAAGAGTTTAGACACTAGGATAAGATAAGGAACACACCCATTATAAAGAAATCACATTAGGATTCTCTTTTTAAGCTGTTTCTTAAAACACTACTGCTTAGGAAATCAATTGGAGGCAGAAGCAGTCAAGGGTAGCCTAGGGTTAGGGTTAGGCTTAGGGTTAGGTTTAGGGTATGGCTTAGGGTACGGGTTCGGGGAGGGGTGCGGGTACGGCGTAGGGTATGGGTTAGGGTTAGGGTTAGGGTTAGTGTTAGGGTTAGGGCTCGGTTTAGGGTACGGGTTAGGATTAGGGTACGTGTTAGGGTTAGGGTAGGGGTTAGGGTTAGGTTACGCGTTAGGGCTAGGGTAGTTAGTAAACCTATCCCACTCTCTAGCTCCCCCTTAGCACGTAAAGGAATATTATTTGGGGGTCCAGCCATGGAGAAGAGTTTAGACACTAGGATAAGATAAGGAACACACCCATTATAAAGAAATCACATTAGGATTCTCTTTTTAAGCTGTTCCTTAAAACACTACTGCTTAGGAAATCAATTGGAGGCAGAAGCAGTCAAGGGTAGCCTAGGTTTAGGGTTAAGCTTAGGGTTAGGTTTAGGGTATGGCTTAGGGTACGGGTTCGGGGAGGGGTGCGGGTACGGCGTAGGGTATGGGTTAGGGTTAGGGTTAGGGTTAGTGTTAGGGTTAGGGCTCGGTTTAGGGTACGGGTTAGGATTAGGGTACGTGTTAGGGTTAGGGTAGGCGTTAGGGTTAGGGTACGCGTTAGGGTTAGGGTAGTTATTAAACCTACCCCACTCTCTAGATACCCCTTAGCACGTAAAGGAATATTATTTGAGGGTCCAGCCATGGAGAAGAGTTTAGACACTAGGATAAGATAAGGAACACACCCATTATAAAGAAATCACATTAGGATTCTCTTTTTAAGCTGTTGCTTAAAACACTAGTGCTTAGGAAATCTATTGGAGGCAGAAGCAGTCAAGGGTAGCCTAGGGTTAGTGTTAGGCTTAGGGTTAGGCTTAGGGTACGGCTTAGGGTACGGGTTTGGGGAGGGGTTCGGGTACGGCGTAGGGTATGGGTTAGGGTTAGGGTTAGTGTTAGTGTTAGGGTTAGGGCTCGGTTTAGGGTACTGGTTAGGATTAGGGTACGTGTTAGTGTTAGGGTAGGGGTTAGGGTTAGAGTACGCATTAGGGTTAGGGTAGTTATTAAACCTATCCCACTCTCTAGATACCCCTTAGCACGTAAGGCAATATTATTTGGGGGTGCAGCCATGGAGAAGAGTTTAGACACTAGGATAAGATAAGGAACACACCCATTATAAAGAAATCACATTAGGATTCTCTTTTTAAGCTGTTCCTTAAAACAGTAGTGCTTAGGAAATCTATTGGAGGCAGAAGCAGTCAAGGGTAGCCTAGGGTTAGGGTTAGGCTTAGGGTTAGGCTTAGGGTACGGCTTAGGGTACGGGTTCGGGGAGGGGTGTGGGTACCGCGTAGGGTATGGGTTAGGGTTAGGGTTAGGGTTAGTGTTAGGGTTAGGGCTCGGTTTAGGGTACGGGTTAGGATTAGGGTACGTGTTAGGGTTAGGGTAGGGGTTAGGGTTAGGTTACGCGTTAGGGCTAGGGTAGTTAGTAAACCTATCCCACTCTCTAGCTCCCCCTTAGCACGTAAAGGAATATTATTTGAGGGTCCAGCCATGGAGAAGAGTTTAGACACTAGGATAAGATAAGGAACACACCCATTATAAAGAAATCACATTAGGATTCTCTTTTTAAGCTGTTTCTTAAAACACTACTGCTTAGGAAATCAATTGGAGGCAGAAGCAGTCAAGGGTAGCCTAGGGTTAGGGTTAGGCTTAGGGTTAGGTTTAGGGTATGGCTTAGGGTACGGGTTCGGGGAGGGGTGCGGGTACGGCGTAGGGTATGGGTTAGGGTTAGGGTTAGTGTTAGTGTTAGGGTTAGGGCTCGGTTTAGGGTACAGGTTAGGATTAGGGTACGTGTTAGGGTTAGGGTAGGGGTTAGGGTTAGGGTACGCGTTAGGGTTAGGGTAGTTATTAAACCTATCCCACTCTCTAGATACCCCTTAGCACGTAAGGGAATATTATTTGGGGGTGCAGCCATGGAGAAGAATTTAGACACTAGGATAAGATAAGGAACACACCCATTATAAAGAAATCACATTAGGATTCTCTATTTAAGCTGTTCCTTAAAACACTAGTGCTTAGGAAATCTATTGGAGGCAGAAGCAGTCAAGGGTAGCCTAGGGTTAGGGTTAGGCTTAGGGTTAGGCTTAGGGTACGGCTTGGGGTATGGGTTTGGGGAGGGGTTCGGGTACGGCGTAGGGTATGGGTTAGGGTTAGGGTTAGGGTTAGTGTTAGGGTTAGGCCTCGGTTTAGGGTACGGGTTAGGATTAGGGTACGTGTTAGGGTTAGGGTAGGGGTTAGGGTTAGGTTACGCGTTAGGGCTAGGGTAGTTAGTAAACCTATCCCACTCTCTAGCTCCCCCTTAGCACGTAAAGGAATATTATTTGGGGGTCCAGCCATGGAGAAGAGTTTAGACACTAGGATAAGATAAGGAACACACCCATTATAAAGAAATCACATTAGGATTCTCTTTTTAAGCTGTTCCTTAAAACACTACTGCTTAGGAAATCAATTGGAGGCAGAAGCAGTCAAGGGTAGCCTAGGGTTAGGGTTAAGCTTAGGGTTAGGTTTAGGGTATGGCTTAGGGTACGGGTTCGGGGAGGGGTGCGGGTACGGCGTAGGGTATGGGTTAGGGTTAGGGTTAGGGTTAGTGTTAGGGTTAGGGCTCGGTTTAGGGTACGGGTTAGGATTAGGGTACGTGTTAGGGTTAGGGTAGGCGTTAGGGTTAGGGTACGCGTTAGGGTTAGGGTAGTTATTAAACCTATCCCACTCTCTAGATACCCCTTAGCACGTAAGGGAATATTATTTGGGGGTGCAGCCATGGAGAAGAGTTTAGACACTAGGATAAGATAAGGAACACACCCATTATAAAGAAATCACATTAGGATTCTCTTTTTAAGCTGTTCCTTAAAACACTAGGGCTTAGGAAATCTATTGGAGGCAGAAGCAGTCAAGGGTAGCCTAGGGTTAGGGTTAGGCTTAGGGTTAGGGTTAGGGTACGGCTTAGGGTAAGGGTTCGGGGAGGGTTTCGGGTACGGCGTAGGGTATGGGTTAGGGTTAGGGTTAGGGTTAGTGTTAGGGTTAGGGCTCGGTTTAGGGTACGGTTAGGATTAGGGTACGTGTTAGGTTTAGGGTAGGGGTTAGGGTTAGGGTACGCGTTAGGGTTAGGGTAGTTAGTAAACCTATCCCACTCTCTAGATACCCCTTAGCACGTAAAGGAATATTATTTGGGGGTCCAGCCATGGAGAAGAATTTAGACACTAGGATAAGATAAGGAACACACCCATTATAAAGAAATCACATTAGGATTCTCTTTTTAAGCTGTTGCTTAAAACACTAGTGCTTAGGAAATCTATTGGAGGCAGAAGCAGTCAAGGGTAGCCTAGGGTTAGTGTTAGGCTTAGGGTTAGGCTTAGGGTACGGCTTAGGGTACGGGTTTGGGGAGGGGTTCGGGTACGGCGTAGGGTATGGGTTAGGGTTAGGGTTAGTGTTAGTGTTAGGGTTAGGGCTCGGTTTAGGGTACGGGTTAGGATTAGGGTACGTGTTAGTGTTAGGGTAGGGGTTAGGGTTAGAGTACGCATTAGGGTTAGGGTAGATATTAAACCTATCCCACTCTCTAGATACCCCTTAGCACGTAAGGCAATATTATTTGGGGGTGCAGCCATGGAGAAGAGTTTAGACACTAGGATAAGATAAGGAACACACCCATTATAAAGAAATCACATTAGGATTCTCTTTTTAAGCTGTTCCTTAAAACAGTAGTGCTTAGGAAATCTATTGGAGGCAGAAGCAGTCAAGGGTAGCCTAGGGTTAGGGTTAGGCTTAGGGTTAGGTTTAGGGTACGGCTTGGGGAATAGGTTCGGGGAGGGGTTCGGGTACGGCGTAGGGTATGGTTTAGGGTTAGGCTTAGGGTTAGTGTTAGGGTTAGGGCTCGGTTTAGGGTACGGGTTAGGATTAGGGTACGTGTTAGGGTTAGGGTAGGGGTTACGGTTAGGTTACGCGTTAGGGCTAGGGTAGTTAGTAAACCTATCCCACTCTCTAGCTCCCCCTTAGCACGTAAAGGAATATTATTTGGGGGTCCAGCCATGGAGAAGAGTTTAGACACTAGGATAAGATAAGGAACACACCCATTATAAAGAAATCACATTAGGATTCTCTTTTTAAGCTGTTTCTTAAAAAACTACTGCTTAGGAAATCAATTGGAGGCAGAAGCAGTTAAGGGTAGCCTAGGGTTAGGGTTAGGCTTAGGGTTAGGTTTAGGGTATGGCTTAGGGTACGGGTTCGGGGAGGGGTGCGGGTACGGCGTAGAGTATGGGTTAGGGTTAGGGTTAGTGTTAGTGTTAGGGTTAGGGCTCGGTTTAGGGTACAGGTTAGGATTAGGGTACGTGTTAGGGTTAGGGTAGGGGTTAGGGTTAGGGTACGCGTTAGGGTTAGGGTAGTTATTAAACCTATCCCACTCTCTAGATACCCCTTAGCACGTAAGGGAATATTATTTGGGGGTGCAGCCATGGAGAAGAATTTAGACACTAGGATAAGATAAGGAACACACCCATTATAAAGAAATCACATTAGGATTCTCTATTTAAGCTGTTCCTTAAAACACTAGTGCTTAGGAAATCTATTGGAGGCAGAAGCAGTCAAGGGTAGCCTAGGGTTAGGGTTAGGCTTAGGGTTAGGCTTAGGGTACGGCTTGGGGTATGGGTTTGGGGAGGGGTTCGGGTACGGCGTAGGGTATGGGTTAGGGTTAGGGTTAGGGTTAGTGTTAGGGTTAGGCCTCGGTTTAGGGTACGGGTTAGGATTAGGGTACGTGTTAGGGTTAGGGTAGGGGTTAGGGTTAGGTTACGCGTTAGGGCTAGGGTAGTTAGTAAACCTATCCCACTCTCTAGCTCCCCCTTAGCACGTAAAGGAATATTATTTGGGGGTCCAGCCATGGAGAAGAGTTTAGACACTAGGATAAGATAAGGAACACACCCATTATAAAGAAATCACATTAGGATTCTCTTTTTAAGCTGTTCCTTAAAACACTACTGCTTAGGAAATCAATTGGAGGCAGAAGCAGTCAAGGGTAGCCTAGGGTTAGGGTTAAGCTTAGGGTTAGGTTTAGGGTATGGCTTAGGGTACGGGTTCGGGGAGGGGTGCGGGTACGGCGTAGGGTATGGGTTAGGGTTAGGGTTAGTGTTAGTGTTAGGGTTAGGGTTCGGTTTAGGGTACGGGTTAGGATTAGGGTACGTGTTAGGGTTAGGGTAGGCGTTAGGGTTAGGGTACGCGTTAGGGTTAGGGTAGTTATTAAACCTATCCCACTCTCTAGATACCCCTTAGCACGTAAGGGAATATTATTTGGGGGTGCAGCTATGGAGAAGAGTTTAGACACTAGGATAAGATAAGGAACACACCCATTATAAAGAAATCACATTAGGATTCTCTTTTTAAGCTGTTCCTTAAAACACTAGTGCTTAGGAAATCTATTGGAGGCAGAAGCAGTCAAGGGTAGCCTAGGGTTAGGGTTAGGCTTAGGGTCAGGCTTAGGGTACAGCATAGGGTACGGGTTCGGGGAGGGGTGCGGGTACGGCGTAGGGTATGGGTTAGGGTTAGGGTTAGGGTTAGTGTTAGGGTTAGGGCTCGGTTTAGGGTACGGGTTAGGATTAGGGTACGTGTTAGGGTTAGGGTAGGGGTTAGGGTTAGGGTACGTGTTAGTGTTAGGGTAGTTATTAAACCTATCCCACTCTCTAGATACCCCTTAGCACGTAAAGGAATATTATTTGGGGGTCCAGCCATGGAGAAGAGTTTAGACACTAGGATAAGATAAGGAACACACCCATTATAAAGAAATCACATTAGGATTCTCTTTTTCAGCTGTTCCTTAAAACACTAGGGCTTAGGAAATCTATTGGAGGCAGAAGCAGTCAAGGGTAGCCTAGGGTTAGGGTTAGGCTTAGGGTTAGGGTTAGGGTACGGCTTAGGGTAAGGGTTCGGGGAGGGTTTCGGGTACGGCGTAGGGTATGGGTTAGGGTTAGGGTTAGGGTTAGTGTTAGGGTTAGGGCTCGGTTTAGGGTACGGTTAGGATTAGGGTACGTGTTAGGTTTAGGGTAGGGGTTAGGGTTAGGGTACGCGTTAGGGTTAGGGTAGTTAGTAAACCTATCCCACTCTCTAGATACCCCTTAGCACGTAAAGGAATATTATTTGGGGGTCCAGCCATGGAGAAGAATTTAGACACTAGGATAAGATAAGGAACACACCCATTATAAAGAAATCACATTAGGATTCTCTTTTTAAGCTGTTCCTTAAAACACTACTGCTTAGGAAATCTATTGGAGGCAGAAGCAGTCAAGGGTAGCCTAGGGTTAGTGTTAGGCTTAGGGTTAGGCTTAGGGTACGGCTTAGGGTACGGGTTTGGGGAGGGGTTCGGGTACGGCGTAGGGTATGGGTTAGGGTTAGGGTTAGTGTTAGTGTTAGGGTTAGGGCTCGGTTTAGGGTACGGGTTAGGATTAGGGTACGTGTTAGTGTTAGGGTAGGGGTTAGGGTTAGAGTACGCATTAGGGTTAGGGTAGTTATTAAACCTATCCCACTCTCTAGATACCCCTTAGCACGTAAGGCAATATTATTTGGGGGTGCAGCCATGGAGAAGAGTTTAGACACTAGGATAAGATAAGGAACACACCCATTATAAAGAAATCACATTAGGATTCTCTTTTTAAGCTGTTCCTTAAAACAGTAGTGCTTAGGAAATCTATTGGAGGCAGAAGCAGTCAAGGGTAGCCTAGGGTTAGGGTTAGGCTTAGGGTTAGGTTTAGGGTACGGCTTGGGGAATAGGTTCGGGGAGGGGTTCGGGTACGGCGTAGGGTATGGTTTAGGGTTAGGCTTAGGGTTAGTGTTAGGGTTAGGGCTCGGTTTAGGGTACGGGTTAGGATTAGGGTACGTGTTAGGGTTAGGGTAGGGGTTACGGTTAGGTTACGCGTTAGGGCTAGGGTAGTTAGTAAACCTATCCCACTCTCTAGCTCCCCCTTAGCACGTAAAGGAATATTATTTGGGGGTCCAGCCATGGAGAAGAGTTTAGACACTAGGATAAGATAAGGAACACACCCATTATAAAGAAATCACATTAGGATTCTCTTTTTAAGCTGTTTCTTAAAAAACTACTGCTTAGGAAATCAATTGGAGGCAGAAGCAGTTAAGGGTAGCCTAGGGTTAGGGTTAGGCTTAGGGTTAGGTTTAGGGTATGGCTTAGGGTACGGGTTCGGGGAGGGGTGCGGGTACGGCGTAGGGTATGGGTTAGGGTTAGGGTTAGTGTTAGTGTTAGGGTTAGGGCTCGGTTTAGGGTACAGGTTAGGATTAGGGTACGTGTTAGGGTTAGGGTAGGGGTTAGGGTTAGGGTACGCGTTAGGGTTAGGGTAGTTATTAAACCTATCCCACTCTCTAGATACCCCTTAGCACGTAAGGGAATATTATTTGGGGGTGCAGCCATGGAGAAGAATTTAGACACTAGGATAAGATAAGGAACACACCCATTATAAAGAAATCACATTAGGATTCTCTATTTAAGCTGTTCCTTAAAACACTAGTGCTTAGGAAATCTATTGGAGGCAGAAGCAGTCAAGGGTAGCCTAGGGTTAGGGTTAGGCTTAGGGTTAGGCTTAGGGTACGGCTTGGGGTATGGGTTTGGGGAGGGGTTCGGGTACGGCGTAGGGTATGGGTTAGGGTTAGGGTTAGGGTTAGTGTTAGGGTTAGGCCTCGGTTTAGGGTACGGGTTAGGATTAGGGTACGTGTTAGGGTTAGGGTAGGGGTTAGGGTTAGGTTACGCGTTAGGGCTAGGGTAGTTAGTAAACCTATCCCACTCTCTAGCTCCCCCTTAGCACGTAAAGGAATATTATTTGGGGGTCCAGCCATGGAGAAGAGTTTAGACACTAGGATAAGATAAGGAACACACCCATTATAAAGAAATCACATTAGGATTCTCTTTTTAAGCTGTTCCTTAAAACACTACTGCTTAGGAAATCAATTGGAGGCAGAAGCAGTCAAGGGTAGCCTAGGGTTAGGGTTAAGCTTAGGGTTAGGTTTAGGGTAAATCTTAGGGTACGGGTTCGGGGAGGGGTGCGGGTACGGCGTAGGGTATGGGTTAGGGTTAGGGTTAGGGTTAGTGTTAGGGTTAGGGCTCGGTTTAGGGTACGGGTTAGGATTAGGGTACGTGTTAGGGTTAGGGTAGGCGTTAGGGTTAGGGTACGCGTTAGGGTTAGGGTAGTTATTAAACCTATCCCACTCTCTAGATACCCCTTAGCACGTAAGGGAATATTATTTGGGGGTGCAGCCATGGAGAAGAGTTTAGACACTAGGATAAGATAAGGAACACACCCATTATAAAGAAATCACATTAGGATTCTCTTTTTAAGCTGTTCCTTAAAACACTAGTGCTTAGGAAATCTATTGGAGGCAGAAGCAGTCAAGGGTAGCCTAGGGTTAGGGTTAGGCTTAGGGTCAGGCTTAGGGTACAGCTTAGGGTACGGGTTCGGGGAGGGGTGCGGGTACGGCATAGGGTATGGGTTAGGGTTAGGGTTAGGGTTAGTGTTAGGGTTAGGGCTCGGTTTAGGGTACGGGTTAGGATTAGGGTACGTGTTAGGGTTAGGGTAGGGGTTAGGGTTAGGGTACGCGTTAGGGTTAGGGTAGTTATTAAACCTATCCCACTCTCTAGATACCCCTTAGCACGTAAAGGAATATTATTTGAGGGTCCAGCCATGGAGAAGAGTTTAGACACTAGGATAAGATAAGGAACACACCCATTATAAAGAAATCACATTAGGATTCTCTTTTTAAGCTGTTCGTTAAAACACTAGGGCTTAGGAAATCTATTGGAGGCAGAAGCAGTCAAGGGTAGCCTAGGGTTAGGGTTAGGCTTAGGGTTAGGGTTAGGGTACGGCTTAGGGTAAGGGTTCGGGGAGGGTTTCGGGTACGGCGTAGGGTATGGGTTAGGGTTAGGGTTAGGGTTAGTGTTAGGGTTAGGGCTCGGTTTAGGGTACGGTTAGGATTAGGGTACGTGTTAGGTTTAGGGTAGGGGTTAGGGTTAGGGTACGCGTTAGGGTTAGGGTAGTTAGTAAACCTATCCCACTCTCTAGATACCCCTTAGCACGTAAAGGAATATTATTTGGGGGTCCAGCCATGGAGAAGAATTTAGACACTAGGATAAGATAAGGAACACACCCATTATAAAGAAATCACATTAGGATTCTCTTTTTAAGCTGTTGCTTAAAACACTAGTGCTTAGGAAATCTATTGGAGGCAGAAGCAGTCAAGGGTAGCCTAGGGTTAGTGTTAGGCTTAGGGTTAGGCTTAGGGTACGGCTTAGGGTACGGGTTTGGGGAGGGGTTCGGGTACGGCGTAGGGTATGGGTTAGGGTTAGGGTTAGTGTTAGTGTTAGGGTTAGGGCTCGGTTTAGGGTACGGGTTAGGATTAGGGTACGTGTTAGTGTTAGGGTAGGGGTTAGGGTTAGAGTACGCATTAGGGTTAGGGTAGTTATTAAACCTATCCCACTCTCTAGATACCCCTTAGCACGTAAGGCAATATTATTTGGGGGTGCAGCCATGGAGAAGAGTTTAGACACTAGGATAAGATAAGGAACACACCCATTATAAAGAAATCACATTAGGATTCTCTTTTTAAGCTGTTCCTTAAAACAGTAGTGCTTAGGAAATCTATTGGAGGCAGAAGCAGTCAAGGGTAGCCTAGGGTTAGGGTTAGGCTTAGGGTTAGGTTTAGGGTACGGCTTGGGGAATAGGTTCGGGGAGGGGTTCGGGTACGGCGTAGGGTATGGTTTAGGGTTAGGCTTAGGGTTAGTGTTAGGGTTAGGGCTCGGTTTAGGGTACGGGTTAGGATTAGGGTACGTGTTAGGGTTAGGGTAGGGGTTACGGTTAGGTTACGCGTTAGGGCTAGGGTAGTTAGTAAACCTATCCCACTCTCTAGCTCCCCCTTAGCACGTAAAGGAATATTATTTGGGGGTCCAGCCATGGAGAAGAGTTTAGACACTAGGATAAGATAAGGAACACACCCATTATAAAGAAATCACATTAGGATTCTCTTTTTAAGCCTTTTCTTAAAAAACTACTGCTTAGGAAATCAATTGGAGGCAGAAGCAGTTAAGGGTAGCCTAGGGTTAGGGTTAGGCTTAGGGTTAGGTTTAGGGTATGGCTTAGGGTACGGGTTCGGGGAGGGGTGCGGGTACGGCGTAGGGTATGGGTTAGGGTTAGGGTTAGTGTTAGTGTTAGGGTTAGGGCTTGGTTTAGGGTACAGGTTAGGATTAGGGTACGTGTTAGGGTTAGGGTAGGGGTTAGGGTTAGGGTACGCGTTAGGGTTAGGGTAGTTATTAAACCTATCCCACTCTCTAGATACCCCTTAGCACGTAAGGGAATATTATTTGGGGGTGCAGCCATGGAGAAGAATTTAGACACTAGGATAAGATAAGGAACACACCCATTATAAAGAAATCACATTAGGATTCTCTATTTAAGCTGTTCCTTAAAACACTAGTGCTTAGGAAATCTATTGGAGGCAGAAGCAGTCAAGGGTAGCCTAGGGTTAGGGTTAGGCTTAGGGTTAGGCTTAGGGTACGGCTTGGGGTATGGGTTTGGGGAGGGGTTCGGGTACGGCGTAGGGTATGGGTTAGGGTTAGGGTTAGGGTTAGTGTTAGGGTTAGGGCTCGGTTTAGGGTACGGGTTAGGATTAGGGTACGTGTTAGGGTTAGGGTAGGGGTTAGGGTTAGGTTACGCGTTAGGGCTAGGGTAGTTAGTAAACCTATCCCACTCTCTAGCTCCCCCTTAGCACGTAAAGGAATATTATTTGGGGGTCCAGCCATGGAGAAGAGTTTAGACACTAGGATAAGATAAGGAACACACCCATTATAAAGAAATCACATTAGGATTCTCTTTTTAAGCTGTTCCTTAAAACACTACTGCTTAGGAAATCAATTGGAGGCAGAAACAGTCAAGGGTAGCCTAGGGTTAGGGTTAAGCTTAGGGTTAGGTTTAGGGTATGGCTTAGGGTACGGGTTCGGGGAGGGGTGCGGGTACGGCGTAGGGTATGGGTTAGGGTTAGGGTTAGGGTTAGTGTTAGGGTTAGGGCTCGGTTTAGGGTACGGGTTAGGATTAGGGTACGTGTTAGGGTTAGGGTAGGCGTTAGGGTTAGGGTACGCGTTAGGGTTAGGGTAGTTATTAAACCTATCCCACTCTCTAGATACCCCTTAGCACGTAAGGGAATATTATTTGGGGGTGCAGCCATGGAGAAGAGTTTAGACACTAGGATAAGATAAGGAACACACCCATTATAAAGAAATCACATTAGGATTCTCTTTTTAAGCTGTTCCTTAAAACACTAGTGCTTAGGAAATCTATTGGAGGCAGAAGCAGTCAAGGGTAGCCTAGGGTTAGGGTTAGGCTTAGGGTCAGGCTTAGGGTAAAGCTTAGGGTACGGGTTCGGGGAGGGGTGCGGGTACGGCGTAGGGTATGGGTTAGGGTTAGGGTTAGGGTTAGTGTTAGGGTTAGGGCTCGGTTTAGGGTACGGGTTAGGATTAGGGTACGTGTTAGGGTTAGGGTAGGGGTTAGGGTTAGGGTACACGTTAGGTTTAGGGTAGTTATTAAACCTATCCCACTCTCTAGATACCCCTTAGCACGTAAAGGAATATTATTTGAGGGTCCAGCCATGGAGAAGAGTTTAGACACTAGGATAAGATAAGGAACACACCCATTATAAAGAAATCACATTAGGATTCTCTTTTTAAGCTGTTCCTTAAAACACTAGTGCTTAGGAAATCTATTGGAGGCAGAAGCAGTCAAGGGTAGCCTAGGGTTAGGGTTAGGCTTAGGGTTAGGGTTAGAGTACGGCTTAGGGTAAGGGTTCGGGGAGGGTTTCGGGTACGGCGTAGGGTATGGGTTAGGGTTAGGGTTAGGGTTAGTGTTAGGGTTAGGGCTCGGTTTAGGGTACGGTTAGGATTAGGGTACGTGTTAGGTTTAGGGTAGGGGTTAGGGTTAGGGTACGCGTTAGGGTTAGGGTAGTTAGTAAACCTATCCCACTCTCTAGATACCCCTTAGCACGTAAAGGAATATTATTTGGGGGTCCAGCCATGGAGAAGAATTTAGACACTAGGATAAGATAAGGAACACACCCATTATAAAGAAATCACATTAGGATTCTCTTTTTAAGCTGTTGCTTAAAACACTAGTGCTTAGGAAATCTATTGGAGGCAGAAGCAGTCAAGGGTAGCCTAGGGTTAGTGTTAGGCTTAGGGTTAGGCTTAGGGTACGGCTTAGGGTACGGGTTTGGGGAGGGGTTCGGGTACGGCGTAGGGTATGGGTTAGGGTTAGGGTTAGTGTTAGTGTTAGGGTTAGGGCTCGGTTTAGGGTACGGGTTAGGATTAGGGTACGTGTTAGTGTTAGGGTAGGTGTTAGGGTTAGAGTACGCATTAGGGTTAGGGTAGTTATTAAACCTATCCCACTCTCTAGATACCCCTTAGCACGTAAGGCAATATTATTTGGGGGTGCAGCCATGGAGAAGAGTTTAGACACTAGGATAAGATAAGGAACACACCCATTATAAAGAAATCACATTAGGATTCTCTTTTTAAGCTGTTCCTTAAAACAGTAGTGCTTAGGAAATCTATTGGAGGCAGAAGCAGTCAAGGGTAGCCTAGGGTTAGGGTTAGGCTTAGGGTTAGGCTTAGGGTACGGCTTAGGGTACGGGTTCGGGGAGGGGTGTGGGTACCGCGTAGGGTATGGGTTAGGGTTAGGGTTAGGGTTAGTGTTAGGGTTAGGGCTCGGTTTAGGGTACGGGTTAGGATTAGGGTACGTGTTAGGGTTAGGGTAGGGGTTAGGGTTAGGTTACGCGTTAGGGCTAGGGTAGTTAGTAAACCTATCCCACTCTCTAGCTCCCCCTTAGCACGTAAAGGAATATTATTTGAGGGTCCAGCCATGGAGAAGAGTTTAGACACTAGGATAAGATAAGGAACACACCCATTATAAAGAAATCACATTAGGATTCTCTTTTTAAGCTGTTTCTTAAAACACTACTGCTTAGGAAATCAATTGGAGGCAGAAGCAGTCAAGGGTAGCCTAGGGTTAGGGTTAGGCTTAGGGTTAGGTTTAGGGTATGGCTTAGGGTACGGGTTCGGGGAGGGGTGCGGGTACGGCGTAGGGTATGGGTTAGGGTTAGGGTTAGTGTTAGTGTTAGGGTTAGGGCTCGGTTTAGGGTACAGGTTAGGATTAGGGTACGTGTTAGGGTTAGGGTAGGGGTTAGGGTTAGGGTACGCGTTAGGGTTAGGGTAGTTATTAAACCTATCCCACTCTCTAGATACCCCTTAGCACGTAAGGGAATATTATTTGGGGGTGCAGCCATGGAGAAGAATTTAGACACTAGGATAAGATAAGGAACACACCCATTATAAAGAAATCACATTAGGATTCTCTATTTAAGCTGTTCCTTAAAACACTAGTGCTTAGGAAATCTATTGGAGGCAGAAGCAGTCAAGGGTAGCCTAGGGTTAGGGTTAGGCTTAGGGTTAGGCTTAGGGTACGGCTTGGGGTATGGGTTTGGGGAGGGGTTCGGGTACGGCGTAGGGTATGGGTTAGGGTTAGGGTTAGGGTTAGTGTTAGGGTTAGGCCTCGGTTTAGGGTACGGGTTAGGATTAGGGTACGTGTTAGGGTTAGGGTAGGGGTTAGGGTTAGGTTACGCGTTAGGGCTAGGGTAGTTAGTAAACCTATCCCACTCTCTAGCTCCCCCTTAGCACGTAAAGGAATATTATTTGGGGGTCCAGCCATGGAGAAGAGTTTAGACACTAGGATAAGATAAGGAACACACCCATTATAAAGAAATCACATTAGGATTCTCTTTTTAAGCTGTTCCTTAAAACACTACTGCTTAGGAAATCAATTGGAGGCAGAAGCAGTCAAGGGTAGCCTAGGGTTAGGGTTAAGCTTAGGGTTAGGTTTAGGGTATGGCTTAGGGTACGGGTTCGGGGAGGGGTGCGGGTACGGCGTAGGGTATGGGTTAGGGTTAGGGTTAGGGTTAGTGTTAGGGTTAGGGCTCGGTTTAGGGTACGGGTTAGGATTAGGGTACGTGTTAGGGTTAGGGTAGGCGTTAGGGTTAGGGTACGCGTTAGGGTTAGGGTAGTTATTAAACCTATCCCACTCTCTAGATACCCCTTAGCACGTAAGGGAATATTATTTGGGGGTGCAGCCATGGAGAAGAGTTTAGACACTAGGATAAGATAAGGAACACACCCATTATAAAGAAATCACATTAGGATTCTCTTTTTAAGCTGTTCCTTAAAACACTAGGGCTTAGGAAATCTATTGGAGGCAGAAGCAGTCAAGGGTAGCCTAGGGTTAGGGTTAGGCTTAGGGTTAGGGTTAGGGTACGGCTTAGGGTAAGGGTTCGGGGAGGGTTTCGGGTACGGCGTAGGGTATGGGTTAGGGTTAGGGTTAGGGTTAGTGTTAGGGTTAGGGCTCGGTTTAGGGTACGGTTAGGATTAGGGTACGTGTTAGGTTTAGGGTAGGGGTTAGGGTTAGGGTACGCGTTAGGGTTAGGGTAGTTAGTAAACCTATCCCACTCTCTAGATACCCCTTAGCACGTAAAGGAATATTATTTGGGGGTCCAGCCATGGAGAAGAATTTAGACACTAGGATAAGATAAGGAACACACCCATTATAAAGAAATCACATTAGGATTCTCTTTTTAAGCTGTTGCTTAAAACACTAGTGCTTAGGAAATCTATTGGAGGCAGAAGCAGTCAAGGGTAGCCTAGGGTTAGTGTTAGGCTTAGGGTTAGGCTTAGGGTACGGCTTAGGGTACGGGTTTGGGGAGGGGTTCGGGTACGGCGTAGGGTATGGGTTAGGGTTAGGGTTAGTGTTAGTGTTAGGGTTAGGGCTCGGTTTAGGGTACGGGTTAGGATTAGGGTACGTGTTAGTGTTAGGGTAGGGGTTAGGGTTAGAGTACGCATTAGGGTTAGGGTAGATATTAAACCTATCCCACTCTCTAGATACCCCTTAGCACGTAAGGCAATATTATTTGGGGGTGCAGCCATGGAGAAGAGTTTAGACACTAGGATAAGATAAGGAACACACCCATTATAAAGAAATCACATTAGGATTCTCTTTTTAAGCTGTTCCTTAAAACAGTAGTGCTTAGGAAATCTATTGGAGGCAGAAGCAGTCAAGGGTAGCCTAGGGTTAGGGTTAGGCTTAGGGTTAGGTTTAGGGTACGGCTTGGGGAATAGGTTCGGGGAGGGGTTCGGGTACGGCGTAGGGTATGGTTTAGGGTTAGGCTTAGGGTTAGTGTTAGGGTTAGGGCTCGGTTTAGGGTACGGGTTAGGATTAGGGTACGTGTTAGGGTTAGGGTAGGGGTTACGGTTAGGTTACGCGTTAGGGCTAGGGTAGTTAGTAAACCTATCCCACTCTCTAGCTCCCCCTTAGCACGTAAAGGAATATTATTTGGGGGTCCAGCCATGGAGAAGAGTTTAGACACTAGGATAAGATAAGGAACACACCCATTATAAAGAAATCACATTAGGATTCTCTTTTTAAGCTGTTTCTTAAAAAACTACTGCTTAGGAAATCAATTGGAGGCAGAAGCAGTTAAGGGTAGCCTAGGGTTAGGGTTAGGCTTAGGGTTAGGTTTAGGGTATGGCTTAGGGTACGGGTTCGGGGAGGGGTGCGGGTACGGCGTAGAGTATGGGTTAGGGTTAGGGTTAGTGTTAGTGTTAGGGTTAGGGCTCGGTTTAGGGTACAGGTTAGGATTAGGGTACGTGTTAGGGTTAGGGTAGGGGTTAGGGTTAGGGTACGCGTTAGGGTTAGGGTAGTTATTAAACCTATCCCACTCTCTAGATACCCCTTAGCACGTAAGGGAATATTATTTGGGGGTGCAGCCATGGAGAAGAATTTAGACACTAGGATAAGATAAGGAACACACCCATTATAAAGAAATCACATTAGGATTCTCTATTTAAGCTGTTCCTTAAAACACTAGTGCTTAGGAAATCTATTGGAGGCAGAAGCAGTCAAGGGTAGCCTAGGGTTAGGGTTAGGCTTAGGGTTAGGCTTAGGGTACGGCTTGGGGTATGGGTTTGGGGAGGGGTTCGGGTACGGCGTAGGGTATGGGTTAGGGTTAGGGTTAGGGTTAGTGTTAGGGTTAGGCCTCGGTTTAGGGTACGGGTTAGGATTAGGGTACGTGTTAGGGTTAGGGTAGGGGTTAGGGTTAGGTTACGCGTTAGGGCTAGGGTAGTTAGTAAACCTATCCCACTCTCTAGCTCCCCCTTAGCACGTAAAGGAATATTATTTGGGGGTCCAGCCATGGAGAAGAGTTTAGACACTAGGATAAGATAAGGAACACACCCATTATAAAGAAATCACATTAGGATTCTCTTTTTAAGCTGTTCCTTAAAACACTACTGCTTAGGAAATCAATTGGAGGCAGAAGCAGTCAAGGGTAGCCTAGGGTTAGGGTTAAGCTTAGGGTTAGGTTTAGGGTATGGCTTAGGGTACGGGTTCGGGGAGGGGTGCGGGTACGGCGTAGGGTATGGGTTAGGGTTAGGGTTAGGGTTAGTGTTAGGGTTAGGGTTCGGTTTAGGGTACGGGTTAGGATTAGGGTACGTGTTAGGGTTAGGGTAGGCGTTAGGGTTAGGGTACGCGTTAGGGTTAGGGTAGTTATTAAACCTATCCCACTCTCTAGATACCCCTTAGCACGTAAGGGAATATTATTTGGGGGTGCAGCTATGGAGAAGAGTTTAGACACTAGGATAAGATAAGGAACACACCCATTATAAAGAAATCACATTAGGATTCTCTTTTTAAGCTGTTCCTTAAAACACTAGTGCTTAGGAAATCTATTGGAGGCAGAAGCAGTCAAGGGTAGCCTAGGGTTAGGGTTAGGCTTAGGGTCAGGCTTAGGGTACAGCATAGGGTACGGGTTCGGGGAGGGGTGCGGGTACGGCGTAGGGTATGGGTTAGGGTTAGGGTTAGGGTTAGTGTTAGGGTTAGGGCTCGGTTTAGGGTACGGGTTAGGATTAGGGTACGTGTTAGGGTTAGGGTAGGGGTTAGGGTTAGGGTACGTGTTAGTGTTAGGGTAGTTATTAAACCTATCCCACTCTCTAGATACCCCTTAGCACGTAAAGGAATATTATTTGGGGGTCCAGCCATGGAGAAGAGTTTAGACACTAGGATAAGATAAGGAACACACCCATTATAAAGAAATCACATTAGGATTCTCTTTTTCAGCTGTTCCTTAAAACACTAGGGCTTAGGAAATCTATTGGAGGCAGAAGCAGTCAAGGGTAGCCTAGGGTTAGGGTTAGGCTTAGGGTTAGGGTTAGGGTACGGCTTAGGGTAAGGGTTCGGGGAGGGTTTCGGGTACGGCGTAGGGTATGGGTTAGGGTTAGGGTTAGGGTTAGTGTTAGGGTTAGGGCTCGGTTTAGGGTACGGTTAGGATTAGGGTACGTGTTAGGTTTAGGGTAGGGGTTAGGGTTAGGGTACGCGTTAGGGTTAGGGTAGTTAGTAAACCTATCCCACTCTCTAGATACCCCTTAGCACGTAAAGGAATATTATTTGGGGGTCCAGCCATGGAGAAGAATTTAGACACTAGGATAAGATAAGGAACACACCCATTATAAAGAAATCACATTAGGATTCTCTTTTTAAGCTGTTCCTTAAAACACTACTGCTTAGGAAATCTATTGGAGGCAGAAGCAGTCAAGGGTAGCCTAGGGTTAGTGTTAGGCTTAGGGTTAGGCTTAGGGTACGGCTTAGGGTACGGGTTTGGGGAGGGGTTCGGGTACGGCGTAGGGTATGGGTTAGGGTTAGGGTTAGTGTTAGTGTTAGAGTTAGGGCTCGGTTTAGGGTACGGGTTAGGATTAGGGTACGTGTTAGTGTTAGGGTAGGGGTTAGGGTTAGAGTACGCATTAGGGTTAGGGTAGTTATTAAACCTATCCCACTCTCTAGATACCCCTTAGCACGTAAGGCAATATTATTTGGGGGTGCAGCCATGGAGAAGAGTTTAGACACTAGGATAAGATAAGGAACACACCCATTATAAAGAAATCACATTAGGATTCTCTTTTTAAGCTGTTCCTTAAAACAGTAGTGCTTAGGAAATCTATTGGAGGCAGAAGCAGTCAAGGGTAGCCTAGGGTTAGGGTTAGGCTTAGGGTTAGGTTTAGGGTACGGCTTGGGGAATAGGTTCGGGGAGGGGTTCGGGTACGGCGTAGGGTATGGTTTAGGGTTAGGCTTAGGGTTAGTGTTAGGGTTAGGGCTCGGTTTAGGGTACGGGTTAGGATTAGGGTACGTGTTAGGGTTAGGGTAGGGGTTACGGTTAGGTTACGCGTTAGGGCTAGGGTAGTTAGTAAACCTATCCCACTCTCTAGCTCCCCCTTAGCACGTAAAGGAATATTATTTGGGGGTCCAGCCATGGAGAAGAGTTTAGACACTAGGATAAGATAAGGAACACACCCATTATAAAGAAATCACATTAGGATTCTCTTTTTAAGCTGTTTCTTAAAAAACTACTGCTTAGGAAATCAATTGGAGGCAGAAGCAGTTAAGGGTAGCCTAGGGTTAGGGTTAGGCTTAGGGTTAGGTTTAGGGTATGGCTTAGGGTACGGGTTCGGGGAGGGGTGCGGGTACGGCGTAGGGTATGGGTTAGGGTTAGGGTTAGTGTTAGTGTTAGGGTTAGGGCTCGGTTTAGGGTACAGGTTAGGATTAGGGTACGTGTTAGGGTTAGGGTAGGGGTTAGGGTTAGGGTACGCGTTAGGGTTAGGGTAGTTATTAAACCTATCCCACTCTCTAGATACCCCTTAGCACGTAAGGGAATATTATTTGGGGGTGCAGCCATGGAGAAGAATTTAGACACTAGGATAAGATAAGGAACACACCCATTATAAAGAAATCACATTAGGATTCTCTATTTAAGCTGTTCCTTAAAACACTAGTGCTTAGGAAATCTATTGGAGGCAGAAGCAGTCAAGGGTAGCCTAGGGTTAGGGTTAGGCTTAGGGTTAGGCTTAGGGTACGGCTTGGGGTATGGGTTTGGGGAGGGGTTCGGGTACGGCGTAGGGTATGGGTTAGGGTTAGGGTTAGGGTTAGTGTTAGGGTTAGGCCTCGGTTTAGGGTACGGGTTAGGATTAGGGTACGTGTTAGGGTTAGGGTAGGGGTTAGGGTTAGGTTACGCGTTAGGGCTAGGGTAGTTAGTAAACCTATCCCACTCTCTAGCTCCCCCTTAGCACGTAAAGGAATATTATTTGGGGGTCCAGCCATGGAGAAGAGTTTAGACACTAGGATAAGATAAGGAACACACCCATTATAAAGAAATCACATTAGGATTCTCTTTTTAAGCTGTTCCTTAAAACACTACTGCTTAGGAAATCAATTGGAGGCAGAAGCAGTCAAGGGTAGCCTAGGGTTAGGGTTAAGCTTAGGGTTAGGTTTAGGGTAAATCTTAGGGTACGGGTTCGGGGAGGGGTGCGGGTACGGCGTAGGGTATGGGTTAGGGTTAGGGTTAGGGTTAGTGTTAGGGTTAGGGCTCGGTTTAGGGTACGGGTTAGGATTAGGGTACGTGTTAGGGTTAGGGTAGGCGTTAGGGTTAGGGTACGCGTTAGGGTTAGGGTAGTTATTAAACCTATCCCACTCTCTAGATACCCCTTAGCACGTAAGGGAATATTATTTGGGGGTGCAGCCATGGAGAAGAGTTTAGACACTAGGATAAGATAAGGAACACACCCATTATAAAGAAATCACATTAGGATTCTCTTTTTAAGCTGTTCCTTAAAACACTAGTGCTTAGGAAATCTATTGGAGGCAGAAGCAGTCAAGGGTAGCCTAGGGTTAGGGTTAGGCTTAGGGTCAGGCTTAGGGTACAGCTTAGGGTACGGGTTCGGGGAGGGGTGCGGGTACGGCATAGGGTATGGGTTAGGGTTAGGGTTAGGGTTAGTGTTAGGGTTAGGGCTCGGTTTAGGGTACGGGTTAGGATTAGGGTACGTGTTAGGGTTAGGGTAGGGGTTAGGGTTAGGGTACGCGTTAGGGTTAGGGTAGTTATTAAACCTATCCCACTCTCTAGATACCCCTTAGCACGTAAAGGAATATTATTTGAGGGTCCAGCCATGGAGAAGAGTTTAGACACTAGGATAAGATAAGGAACACACCCATTATAAAGAAATCACATTAGGATTCTCTTTTTAAGCTGTTCGTTAAAACACTAGGGCTTAGGAAATCTATTGGAGGCAGAAGCAGTCAAGGGTAGCCTAGGGTTAGGGTTAGGCTTAGGGTTAGGGTTAGGGTACGGCTTAGGGTAAGGGTTCGGGGAGGGTTTCGGGTACGGCGTAGGGTATGGGTTAGGGTTAGGGTTAGGGTTAGTGTTAGGGTTAGGGCTCGGTTTAGGGTACGGTTAGGATTAGGGTACGTGTTAGGTTTAGGGTAGGGGTTAGGGTTAGGGTACGCGTTAGGGTTAGGGTAGTTAGTAAACCTATCCCACTCTCTAGATACCCCTTAGCACGTAAAGGAATATTATTTGGGGGTCCAGCCATGGAGAAGAATTTAGACACTAGGATAAGATAAGGAACACACCCATTATAAAGAAATCACATTAGGATTCTCTTTTTAAGCTGTTGCTTAAAACACTAGTGCTTAGGAAATCTATTGGAGGCAGAAGCAGTCAAGGGTAGCCTAGGGTTAGTGTTAGGCTTAGGGTTAGGCTTAGGGTACGGCTTAGGGTACGGGTTTGGGGAGGGGTTCGGGTACGGCGTAGGGTATGGGTTAGGGTTAGGGTTAGTGTTAGTGTTAGGGTTAGGGCTCGGTTTAGGGTACGGGTTAGGATTAGGGTACGTGTTAGTGTTAGGGTAGGGGTTAGGGTTAGAGTACGCATTAGGGTTAGGGTAGTTATTAAACCTATCCCACTCTCTAGATACCCCTTAGCACGTAAGGCAATATTATTTGGGGGTGCAGCCATGGAGAAGAGTTTAGACACTAGGATAAGATAAGGAACACACCCATTATAAAGAAATCACATTAGGATTCTCTTTTTAAGCTGTTCCTTAAAACAGTAGTGCTTAGGAAATCTATTGGAGGCAGAAGCAGTCAAGGGTAGCCTAGGGTTAGGGTTAGGCTTAGGGTTAGGTTTAGGGTACGGCTTGGGGAATAGGTTCGGGGAGGGGTTCGGGTACGGCGTAGGGTATGGTTTAGGGTTAGGCTTAGGGTTAGTGTTAGGGTTAGGGCTCGGTTTAGGGTACGGGTTAGGATTAGGGTACGTGTTAGGGTTAGGGTAGGGGTTACGGTTAGGTTACGCGTTAGGGCTAGGGTAGTTAGTAAACCTATCCCACTCTCTAGCTCCCCCTTAGCACGTAAAGGAATATTATTTGGGGGTCCAGCCATGGAGAAGAGTTTAGACACTAGGATAAGATAAGGAACACACCCATTATAAAGAAATCACATTAGGATTCTCTTTTTAAGCCTTTTCTTAAAAAACTACTGCTTAGGAAATCAATTGGAGGCAGAAGCAGTTAAGGGTAGCCTAGGGTTAGGGTTAGGCTTAGGGTTAGGTTTAGGGTATGGCTTAGGGTACGGGTTCGGGGAGGGGTGCGGGTACGGCGTAGGGTATGGGTTAGGGTTAGGGTTAGTGTTAGTGTTAGGGTTAGGGCTTGGTTTAGGGTACAGGTTAGGATTAGGGTACGTGTTAGGGTTAGGGTAGGGGTTAGGGTTAGGGTACGCGTTAGGGTTAGGGTAGTTATTAAACCTATCCCACTCTCTAGATACCCCTTAGCACGTAAGGGAATATTATTTGGGGGTGCAGCCATGGAGAAGAATTTAGACACTAGGATAAGATAAGGAACACACCCATTATAAAGAAATCACATTAGGATTCTCTATTTAAGCTGTTCCTTAAAACACTAGTGCTTAGGAAATCTATTGGAGGCAGAAGCAGTCAAGGGTAGCCTAGGGTTAGGGTTAGGCTTAGGGTTAGGCTTAGGGTACGGCTTGGGGTATGGGTTTGGGGAGGGGTTCGGGTACGGCGTAGGGTATGGGTTAGGGTTAGGGTTAGGGTTAGTGTTAGGGTTAGGGCTCGGTTTAGGGTACGGGTTAGGATTAGGGTACGTGTTAGGGTTAGGGTAGGGGTTAGGGTTAGGTTACGCGTTAGGGCTAGGGTAGTTAGTAAACCTATCCCACTCTCTAGCTCCCCCTTAGCACGTAAAGGAATATTATTTGGGGGTCCAGCCATGGAGAAGAGTTTAGACACTAGGATAAGATAAGGAACACACCCATTATAAAGAAATCACATTAGGATTCTCTTTTTAAGCTGTTCCTTAAAACACTACTGCTTAGGAAATCAATTGGAGGCAGAAACAGTCAAGGGTAGCCTAGGGTTAGGGTTAAGCTTAGGGTTAGGTTTAGGGTATGGCTTAGGGTACGGGTTCGGGGAGGGGTGCGGGTACGGCGTAGGGTATGGGTTAGGGTTAGGGTTAGGGTTAGTGTTAGGGTTAGGGCTCGGTTTAGGGTACGGGTTAGGATTAGGGTACGTGTTAGGGTTAGGGTAGGCGTTAGGGTTAGGGTACGCGTTAGGGTTAGGGTAGTTATTAAACCTATCCCACTCTCTAGATACCCCTTAGCACGTAAGGGAATATTATTTGGGGGTGCAGCCATGGAGAAGAGTTTAGACACTAGGATAAGATAAGGAACACACCCATTATAAAGAAATCACATTAGGATTCTCTTTTTAAGCTGTTCCTTAAAACACTAGTGCTTAGGAAATCTATTGGAGGCAGAAGCAGTCAAGGGTAGCCTAGGGTTAGGGTTAGGCTTAGGGTCAGGCTTAGGGTAAAGCTTAGGGTACGGGTTCGGGGAGGGGTGCGGGTACGGCGTAGGGTATGGGTTAGGGTTAGGGTTAGGGTTAGTGTTAGGGTTAGGGCTCGGTTTAGGGTACGGGTTAGGATTAGGGTACGTGTTAGGGTTAGGGTAGGGGTTAGGGTTAGGGTACACGTTAGGTTTAGGGTAGTTATTAAACCTATCCCACTCTCTAGATACCCCTTAGCACGTAAAGGAATATTATTTGAGGGTCCAGCCATGGAGAAGAGTTTAGACACTAGGATAAGATAAGGAACACACCCATTATAAAGAAATCACATTAGGATTCTCTTTTTAAGCTGTTCCTTAAAACACTAGTGCTTAGGAAATCTATTGGAGGCAGAAGCAGTCAAGGGTAGCCTAGGGTTAGGGTTAGGCTTAGGGTTAGGGTTAGAGTACGGCTTAGGGTAAGGGTTCGGGGAGGGTTTCGGGTACGGCGTAGGGTATGGGTTAGGGTTAGGGTTAGGGTTAGTGTTAGGGTTAGGGCTCGGTTTAGGGTACGGTTAGGATTAGGGTACGTGTTAGGTTTAGGGTAGGGGTTAGGGTTAGGGTACGCGTTAGGGTTAGGGTAGTTAGTAAACCTATCCCACTCTCTAGATACCCCTTAGCACGTAAAGGAATATTATTTGGGGGTCCAGCCATGGAGAAGAATTTAGACACTAGGATAAGATAAGGAACACACCCATTATAAAGAAATCACATTAGGATTCTCTTTTTAAGCTGTTGCTTAAAACACTAGTGCTTAGGAAATCTATTGGAGGCAGAAGCAGTCAAGGGTAGCCTAGGGTTAGTGTTAGGCTTAGGGTTAGGCTTAGGGTACGGCTTAGGGTACGGGTTTGGGGAGGGGTTCGGGTACGGCGTAGGGTATGGGTTAGGGTTAGGGTTAGTGTTAGTGTTAGGGTTAGGGCTCGGTTTAGGGTACGGGTTAGGATTAGGGTACGTGTTAGTGTTAGGGTAGGTGTTAGGGTTAGAGTACGCATTAGGGTTAGGGTAGTTATTAAACCTATCCCACTCTCTAGATACCCCTTAGCACGTAAGGCAATATTATTTGGGGGTGCAGCCATGGAGAAGAGTTTAGACACTAGGATAAGATAAGGAACACACCCATTATAAAGAAATCACATTAGGATTCTCTTTTTAAGCTGTTCCTTAAAACAGTAGTGCTTAGGAAATCTATTGGAGGCAGAAGCAGTCAAGGGTAGCCTAGGGTTAGGGTTAGGCTTAGGGTTAGGCTTAGGGTACGGCTTAGGGTACGGGTTCGGGGAGGGGTGTGGGTACGGCGTAGGGTATGGGTTAGGGTTAGGGTTAGGGTTAGTGTTAGGGTTAGGGCTCGGTTTAGGGTACGGGTTAGGATTAGGGTACGTGTTAGGGTTAGGGTAGGGGTTAGGGTTAGGTTACGCGTTAGGGCTAGGGTAGTTAGTAAACCTATCCCACTCTCTAGCTCCCCCTTAGCACGTAAAGGAATATTATTTGAGGGTCCAGCCATGGAGAAGAGTTTAGACACTAGGATAAGATAAGGAACACACCCATTATAAAGAAATCACATTAGGATTCTCTTTTTAAGCTGTTTCTTAAAACACTACTGCTTAGGAAATCAATTGGAGGCAGAAGAAGTCAAGGGTAGCCTAGGGTTAGGGTTAGGTTTAGGGTTAGGTTTAGGGTATGGCTTAGGGTACGGGTTCGGGGAGGGGTGCGGGTACGGCGTAGGGTATGGGTTAGGGTTAGGGTTAGTGTTAGTGTTAGGGTTAGGGCTCGGTTTAGGGTACAGGTTAGGATTAGGGTACGTGTTAGGGTTAGGGTAGGGGTTAGGGTTAGGGTACGCGTTAGGGTTAGGGTAGTTATTAAACCTATCCCACTCTCTAGATACCCCTTAGCACGTAAGGGAATATTATTTGGGGGTGCAGCCATGGAGAAGAATTTAGACACTAGGATAAGATAAGGAACACACCCATTATAAAGAAATCACATTAGGATTCTCTATTTAAGCTGTTCCTTAAAACACTAGTGCTTAGGAAATCTATTGGAGGCAGAAGCAGTCAAGGGTAGCCTAGGGTTAGGGTTAGGCTTAGGGTTAGGCTTAGGGTACGGCTTGGGGTATGGGTTTGGGGAGGGGTTCGGGTACGGCGTAGGGTATGGGTTAGGGTTAGGGTTAGGGTTAGTGTTAGGGTTAGGGCTCGGTTTAGGGTACGGGTTAGGATTAGGGTACGTGTTAGTGTTAGGGTAGGGGTTAGGGTTAGGTTACGCGTTAGGGCTAGGGTAGTTAGTAAACCTATCCCACTCTCTAGCTCCCCCTTAGCACGTAAAGGAATATTATTTGGGGGTCCAGCCATGGAGAAGAGTTTAGACACTAGGATAAGATAAGGACCACACCCATTATAAAGAAATCACATTAGGATTCTCTTTTTAAGCTGTTCCTTAAAACACTACTGCTTAGGAAATCAATTGGAGGCAGAAGCAGTCAAGGGTAGCCTAGGGTTAGGGTTAAGCTTAGGGTTAGGTTTAGGGTATGGCTTAGGGTACGGGTTCGGGGAGGGGTGCGGGTACGGCGTAGGGTATGGGTTAGAGTTAGGGTTAGGGTTAGTGTTAGGGTTAGGGCTCGGTTTAGGGTACGGGTTAGGATTAGGGTACGTGTTAGGGTTAGGGTAGGCGTTAGGGTTAGGGTACGCGTTAGGGTTAGGGTAGTTATTAAACCTATCCCACTCTCTAGATACCCCTTAGCACGTAAGGGAATATTATTTGGGGGTGCAGCCATGGAGAAGAGTTTAGACACTAGGATAAGATAAGGAACACACCCATTATAAAGAAATCACATTAGGATTCTCTTTTTAAGCTGTTCCTTAAAACACTAGTGCTTAGGAAATCTATTGGAGGCAGAAGCAGTCAAGGGTAGCCTAGGGTTAGGGTTAGGCTTAGGGTCAGGCTTAGGGTACAGCTTAGGGTACGGGTTCGGGGAGGGGTGCGGGTACGGCGTAGGGTATGGGTTAGGGTTAGGGTTAGGGTTAGTGTTAGGGTTAGGGCTCGGTTTAGGGTACGGGTTAGGATTAGGGTACGTGTTAGGGTTAGGGTAGGGGTTAGGGTTAGGGTACGCGTTAGGGTTAGGGTAGTTATTAAACCTATCCCACTCTCTAGATACCCCTTAGCACGTAAAGGAATATTATTTGAGGGTCCAGCCATGGAGAAGAGTTTAGACACTAGGATAAGATAAGGAACACACCCATTATAAAGAAATCACATTAGGATTCTCTTTTTAAGCTGTTCCTTAAAACACTAGGGCTTAGGAAATCTATTGGAGGCAGAAGCAGTCAAGGGTAGCCTAGGGTTAGGGTTAGGCTTAGGGTTAGGGTTAGGGTACGGCTTAGGGTAAGGGTTCGGGGAGGGTTTCGGGTACGGCGTAGGGTATGGGTTAGGGTTAGGGTTAGGGTTAGTGTTAGGGTTAGGGCTCGGTTTAGGGTACGGTTAGGATTAGGGTACGTGTTAGGGTTAGGGTAGGGGTTAGGGTTAGGGTACGCGTTAGGGTTAGGGTAGTTATTAAACCTATCCCACTCTCTAGATACCCCTTAGCACGTAAAGGAATATTATTTGAGGGTCCAGCCATGGAGAAGAGTTTAGACACTAGGATAAGATAAGGAACACACCCATTATAAAGAAATCACATTAGGATTCTCTTTTTAAGCTGTTCCTTAAAACACTAGTGCTTAGGAAATCTATTGGAGGCAGAAGCAGTCAAGGGTAGCCTAGGGTTAGGGTTAGGCTTAGGGTTAGGGTTAGGGTACGGCTTAGGGTACGGGTTCGGGGAGGGGTTCGGGTATGGCGTAGGGTATGGGTTAGGGTTAGGGTTAGGGTTAGTGTTAGGGTTAGGGCTCGGTTTAGGGTACGGTTAGGATTAGGGTACGTGTTAGGTTTAGGGTAGGGGTTAGGGTTAGGGTACGCGTTAGGGTTAGGGTAGTTAGTAAACCTATCCCACTCTCTAGATACCCCTTAGCACGTAAAGGAATATTATTTGGGGGTCCAGCCATGGAGAAGAGTTTACACACTAGGATAAGATAAGGAACACACCCATTATAAAGAAATCACATTAGGATTCTCTTTTTAAGCTGTTGCTTAAAACACTAGTGCTTAGGAAATCTATTGGAGGCAGAAGCAGTCAAGGGTAGCCTAGGGTTAGTGTTAGGCTTAGGGTTAGGCTTAGGGTATGGCTTAGGGTACGGGTTTGGGGAGGGGTTCGGGTACGGCGTAGGGTATGGGTTAGGGTTAGGGTTAGTGTTAGTGTTAGGGTTAGGGCTCGGTTTAGGGTACGGGTTAGGATTAGGGTACGTGTTAGTGTTAGGGTAGGGGTTAGGGTTAGAGTACGCATTAGGGTTAGGGTAGTTATTAAACCTATCCCACTCTCTACATACCCCTTAGCACGTAAGGGAATATTATTTGGGGGTGCAGCCATGGAGAAGAGTTTAGACACTAGGATAAGATAAGGAACACACCCATTATAAAGAAATCACATTAGGATTCTCTTTTTAAGCTGTTCCTTAAAACACTAGTGCTTAGGAAATCTATTGGAGGCAGAAGCAGTCAAGGGTAGCCTAGGGTTAGGGTTAGGCTTAGGGTTAGCCTTAGGGTACGGCTTAGGGTACGGGTTTGGGGAGGGGTTCGGGTACGGTGTAGGGTATGGGTTAGGGTTAGGGTTAGGGTTAGTGTTAGGGTTAGGGCTCGGTTTAGGGTACGGGTTAGGATTAGGGTACGTGTTAGGGTTAGGGTAGGGGTTAGGGTTAGGGTACGCGTTAGGGTTAGGGTAGTTATTAAACCTATCCCACTCTCTAGATACCCCTTAGCACGTAAAGGAATATTATTTGGGGGTCCAGCCATGGAGAAGAGTTTAGACACTAGGATAAGATAAGGAACACACCCATTATAAAGAAATCACATTAGGATTCTCTTTTTAAGCTGTTGCTTAAAACACTAGTGCTTAGGAAATCTATTGGAGGCAGAAGCAGTCAAGGGTAGCCTAGGGTTAGTGTTAGGCTTAGGGTTAGGCTTAGGGTACGGCTTAGGGTACGGGTTTGGGGAGGGGTTCGGGTACGGCGTAGGGTATGGGTTAGGGTTAGGGTTAGTGTTAGTGTTAGGGTTAGGGCTCTGTTTAGGGTACGGGTTAGGATTAGGGTACGTGTTAGTGTTAGGGTAGGGGTTAGGGTTAGAGTACGCATTAGGGTTAGGGTAGTTATTAAACCTATCCCACTCTCTAGATACCCCTTAGCACGTAAGGCAATATTATTTGGGGGTGCAGCCATGGAGAAGAGTTTAGACACTAGGATAAGATAAGGAACACACCCATTATAAAGAAATCACATTAGGATTCTCTTTTTAAGCTGTTCCTTAAAACAGTAGTGCTTAGGAAATCTATTGGAGGCAGAAGCAGTCAAGGGTAGCCTAGGGTTAGGGTTAGGCTTAGGGTTAGGTTTAGGGTACGGCTTGGGGAATAGGTTCGGGGAGGGGTTCGGGTACGGCGTAGGGTATGGTTTAGGGTTAGGCTTAGGGTTAGTGTTAGGGTTAGGGCTCGGTTTAGGGTACGGGTTAGGATTAGGGTACGTGTTAGGGTTAGGGTAGGGGTTACGGTTAGGTTACGCGTTAGGGCTAGGGTAGTTAGTAAACCTATCCCACTCTCTAGCTCCCCCTTAGCACGTAAAGGAATATTATTTGGGGGTCCAGCCATGGAGAAGAGTTTAGACACTAGGATAAGATAAGGAACACACCCATTATAAAGAAATCACATTAGGATTCTCTTTTTAAGCTGTTTCTTAAAAAACTACTGCTTAGGAAATCAATTGGAGGCAGAAGCAGTTAAGGGTAGCCTAGGGTTAGGGTTAGGCTTAGGGTTAGGTTTAGGGTATGGCTTAGGGTACGGGTTCGGGGAGGGGTGCGGGTACGGCGTAGGGTATGGGTTAGGGTTAGGGTTAGTGTTAGTGTTAGGGTTAGGGCTCGGTTTAGGGTACAGGTTAGGATTAGGGTACGTGTTAGGGTTAGGGTAGGGGTTAGGGTTAGGGTACGCGTTAGGGTTAGGGTAGTTATTAAACCTATCCCACTCTCTAGATACCCCTTAGCACGTAAGGGAATATTATTTGGGGGTGCAGCCATGGAGAAGAATTTAGACACTAGGATAAGATAAGGAACACACCCATTATAAAGAAATCACATTAGGATTCTCTATTTAAGCTGTTCCTTAAAACACTAGTGCTTAGGAAATCTATTGGAGGCAGAAGCAGTCAAGGGTAGCCTAGGGTTAGGGTTAGGCTTAGGGTTAGGCTTAGGGTACGGCTTGGGGTATGGGTTTGGGGAGGGGTTCGGGTACGGCGTAGGGTATGGGTTAGGGTTAGGGTTAGGGTTAGTGTTAGGGTTAGGCCTCGGTTTAGGGTACGGGTTAGGATTAGGGTACGTGTTAGGGTTAGGGTAGGGGTTAGGGTTAGGTTACGCGTTAGGGCTAGGGTAGTTAGTAAACCTATCCCACTCTCTAGCTCCCCCTTAGCACGTAAAGGAATATTATTTGGGGGTCCAGCCATGGAGAAGAGTTTAGACACTAGGATAAGATAAGGAACACACCCATTATAAAGAAATCACATTAGGATTCTCTTTTTAAGCTGTTCCTTAAAACACTACTGCTTAGGAAATCAATTGGAGGCAGAAGCAGTCAAGGGTAGCCTAGGGTTAGGGTTAAGCTTAGGGTTAGGTTTAGGGTATGGCTTAGGGTACGGGTTCGGGGAGGGGTGCGGGTACGGCGTAGGGTATGGGTTAGGGTTAGGGTTAGGGTTAGTGTTAGGGTTAGGGCTCGGTTTAGGGTACGGGTTAGGATTAGGGTACGTGTTAGGGTTAGGGTAGGCGTTAGGGTTAGGGTACGCGTTAGGGTTAGGGTAGTTATTAAACCTATCCCACTCTCTAGATACCCCTTAGCACGTAAGGGAATATTATTTGGGGGTGCAGCCATGGAGAAGAGTTTAGACACTAGGATAAGATAAGGAACACACCCATTATAAAGAAATCACATTAGGATTCTCTTTTTAAGCTGTTCCTTAAAACACTAGTGCTTAGGAAATCTATTGGAGGCAGAAGCAGTCAAGGGTAGCCTAGGGTTAGGGTTAGGCTTAGGGTCAGGCTTAGGGTACAGCTTAGGGTACGGGTTCGGGGAGGGGTGCGGGTACGGCATAGGGTATGGGTTAGGGTTAGGGTTAGGGTTAGTGTTAGGGTTAGGGCTCGGTTTAGGGTACGGGTTAGGATTAGGGTACGTGTTAGGGTTAGGGTAGGGGTTAGGGTTAGGGTACGCGTTAGGTTTAGGGTAGTTATTAAACCTATCCCACTCTCTACATACCCCTTAGCACGTAAAGGAATATTATTTGAGGGTCCAGCCATGGAGAAGAGTTTAGACACTAGGATAAGATAAGGAACACACCCATTATAAAGAAATCACATTAGGATTCTCTTTTTAAGCTGTTCCTTAAAACACTAGGGCTTAGGAAATCTATTGGAGGCAGAAGCAGTCAAGGGTAGCCTAGGGTTAGGGTTAGGCTTAGGGTTAGGGTTAGGGTACGGCTTAGGGTAAGGGTTCGGGGAGGGTTTCGGGTACGGCGTAGGGTATGGGTTAGGGTTAGGGTTAGGGTTAGTGTTAGGGTTAGGGCTCGGTTTAGGGTACGGTTAGGATTAGGGTACGTGTTAGGTTTAGGGTAGGGGTTAGGGTTAGGGTACGCGTTAGGGTTAGGGTAGTTAGTAAACCTATCCCACTCTCTAGATACCCCTTAGCACGTAAAGGAATATTATTTGGGGGTCCAGCCATGGAGAAGAATTTAGACACTAGGATAAGATAAGGAACACACCCATTATAAAGAAATCACATTAGGATTCTCTTTTTAAGCTGTTGCTTAAAACACTAGTGCTTAGGAAATCTATTGGAGGCAGAAGCAGTCAAGGGTAGCCTAGGGTTAGTGTTAGGCTTAGGGTTAGGCTTAGGGTACGGCTTAGGGTACGGGTTTGGGGAGGGGTTCGGGTACGGCGTAGGGTATGGGTTAGGGTTAGGGTTAGTGTTAGTGTTAGGGTTAGGGCTCGGTTTAGGGTACGGGTTAGGATTAGGGTACGTGTTAGTGTTAGGGTAGGGGTTAGGGTTAGAGTACGCATTAGGGTTAGGGTAGTTATTAAACCTATCCCACTCTCTAGATACCCCTTAGCACGTAAGGCAATATTATTTGGGGGTGCAGCCATGGAGAAGAGTTTAGACACTAGGATAAGATAAGGAACACACCCATTATAAAGAAATCACATTAGGATTCTCTTTTTAAGCTGTTCCTTAAAACAGTAGTGCTTAGGAAATCTATTGGAGGCAGAAGCAGTCAAGGGTAGCCTAGGGTTAGGGTTAGGCTTAGGGTTAGGTTTAGGGTACGGCTTGGGGAATAGGTTCGGGGAGGGGTTCGTGTACGGCGTAGGGTATGGTTTAGGGTTAGGCTTAGGGTTAGTGTTAGGGTTAGGGCTCGGTTTAGGGTACGGGTTAGGATTAGGGTACGTGTTAGGGTTAGGGTAGGGGTTACGGTTAGGTTACGCGTTAGGGCTAGGGTAGTTAGTAAACCTATCCCACTCTCTAGCTCCCCCTTAGCACGTAAAGGAATATTATTTGGGGGTCCAGCCATGGAGAAGAGTTTAGACACTAGGATAAGATAAGGAACACACCCATTATAAAGAAATCACATTAGGATTCTCTTTTTAAGCTGTTTCTTAAAAAACTACTGCTTAGGAAATCAATTGGAGGCAGAAGCAGTTAAGGGTAGCCTAGGGTTAGGGTTAGGCTTAGGGTTAGGTTTAGGGTATGGCTTAGGGTACGGGTTCGGGGAGGGGTGCGGGTACGGCGTAGGGTATGGGTTAGGGTTAGGGTTAGTGTTAGTGTTAGGGTTAGGGCTCGGTTTAGGGTACAGGTTAGGATTAGGGTACGTGTTAGGGTTAGGGTAGGGGTTAGGGTTAGGGTACGCGTTAGGGTTAGGGTAGTTATTAAACCTATCCCACTCTCTAGATACCCCTTAGCACGTAAGGGAATATTATTTGGGGGTGCAGCCATGGAGAAGAATTTAGACACTAGGATAAGATAAGGAACACACCCATTATAAAGAAATCACATTAGGATTCTCTATTTAAGCTGTTCCTTAAAACACTAGTGCTTAGGAAATCTATTGGAGGCAGAAGCAGTCAAGGGTAGCCTAGGGTTAGGGTTAGGCTTAGGGTTAGGCTTAGGGTACGGCTTGGGGTATGGGTTTGGGGAGGGGTTCGGGTACGGCGTAGGGTATGGGTTAGGGTTAGGGTTAGGGTTAGTGTTAGGGTTAGGCCTCGGTTTAGGGTACGGGTTAGGATTAGGGTACGTGTTAGGGTTAGGGTAGGGGTTAGGGTTAGGTTACGCGTTAGGGCTAGGGTAGTTAGTAAACCTATCCCACTCTCTAGCTCCCCCTTAGCACGTAAAGGAATATTATTTGGGGGTCCAGCCATGGAGAAGAGTTTAGACACTAGGATAAGATAAGGAACACACCCATTATAAAGAAATCACATTAGGATTCTCTTTTTAAGCTGTTCCTTAAAACACTAGTGCTTAGGAAATCTATTGGAGGCAGAAGCAGTCAAGGGTAGCCTAGGGTTAGGGTTAGGCTTAGGGTTAGGGTTAGAGTACGGCTTAGGGTAAGGGTTCGGGGAGGGTTTCGGGTACGGCGTAGGGTATGGGTTAGGGTTAGGGTTAGGGTTAGTGTTAGGGTTAGGGCTCGGTTTAGGGTACGGTTAGGATTAGGGTACGTGTTAGGTTTAGGGTAGGGGTTAGGGTTAGGGTACGCGTTAGGGTTAGGGTAGTTAGTAAACCTATCCCACTCTCTAGATACCCCTTAGCACGTAAAGGAATATTATTTGGGGGTCCAGCCATGGAGAAGAATTTAGACACTAGGATAAGATAAGGAACACACCCATTATAAAGAAATCACATTAGGATTCTCTTTTTAAGCTGTTGCTTAAAACACTAGTGCTTAGGAAATCTATTGGAGGCAGAAGCAGTCAAGGGTAGCCTAGGGTTAGTGTTAGGCTTAGGGTTAGGCTTAGGGTACGGCTTAGGGTACGGGTTTGGGGAGGGGTTCGGGTACGGCGTAGGGTATGGGTTAGGGTTAGGGTTAGTGTTAGTGTTAGGGTTAGGGCTCGGTTTAGGGTACGGGTTAGGATTAGGGTACGTGTTAGTGTTAGGGTAGGTGTTAGGGTTAGAGTACGCATTAGGGTTAGGGTAGTTATTAAACCTATCCCACTCTCTAGATACCCCTTAGCACGTAAGGCAATATTATTTGGGGGTGCAGCCATGGAGAAGAGTTTAGACACTAGGATAAGATAAGGAACACACCCATTATAAAGAAATCACATTAGGATTCTCTTTTTAAGCTGTTCCTTAAAACAGTAGTGCTTAGGAAATCTATTGGAGGCAGAAGCAGTCAAGGGTAGCCTAGGGTTAGGGTTAGGCTTAGGGTTAGGCTTAGGGTACGGCTTAGGGTACGGGTTCGGGGAGGGGTGTGGGTACGGCGTAGGGTATGGGTTAGGGTTAGGGTTAGGGTTAGTGTTAGGGTTAGGGCTCGGTTTAGGGTACGGGTTAGGATTAGGGTACGTGTTAGGGTTAGGGTAGGGGTTAGGGTTAGGTTACGCGTTAGGGCTAGGGTAGTTAGTAAACCTATCCCACTCTCTAGCTCCCCCTTAGCACGTAAAGGAATATTATTTGAGGGTCCAGCCATGGAGAAGAGTTTAGACACTAGGATAAGATAAGGAACACACCCATTATAAAGAAATCACATTAGGATTCTCTTTTTAAGCTGTTTCTTAAAACACTACTGCTTAGGAAATCAATTGGAGGCAGAAGAAGTCAAGGGTAGCCTAGGGTTAGGGTTAGGTTTAGGGTTAGGTTTAGGGTATGGCTTAGGGTACGGGTTCGGGGAGGGGTGCGGGTACGGCGTAGGGTATGGGTTAGGGTTAGGGTTAGTGTTAGTGTTAGGGTTAGGGCTCGGTTTAGGGTACAGGTTAGGATTAGGGTACGTGTTAGGGTTAGGGTAGGGGTTAGGGTTAGGGTACGCGTTAGGGTTAGGGTAGTTATTAAACCTATCCCACTCTCTAGATACCCCTTAGCACGTAAGGGAATATTATTTGGGGGTGCAGCCATGGAGAAGAATTTAGACACTAGGATAAGATAAGGAACACACCCATTATAAAGAAATCACATTAGGATTCTCTATTTAAGCTGTTCCTTAAAACACTAGTGCTTAGGAAATCTATTGGAGGCAGAAGCAGTCAAGGGTAGCCTAGGGTTAGGGTTAGGCTTAGGGTTAGGCTTAGGGTACGGCTTGGGGTATGGGTTTGGGGAGGGGTTCGGGTACGGCGTAGGGTATGGGTTAGGGTTAGGGTTAGGGTTAGTGTTAGGGTTAGGGCTCGGTTTAGGGTACGGGTTAGGATTAGGGTACGTGTTAGTGTTAGGGTAGGGGTTAGGGTTAGGTTACGCGTTAGGGCTAGGGTAGTTAGTAAACCTATCCCACTCTCTAGCTCCCCCTTAGCACGTAAAGGAATATTATTTGGGGGTCCAGCCATGGAGAAGAGTTTAGACACTAGGATAAGATAAGGACCACACCCATTATAAAGAAATCACATTAGGATTCTCTTTTTAAGCTGTTCCTTAAAACACTACTGCTTAGGAAATCAATTGGAGGCAGAAGCAGTCAAGGGTAGCCTAGGGTTAGGGTTAAGCTTAGGGTTAGGTTTAGGGTATGGCTTAGGGTACGGGTTCGGGGAGGGGTGCGGGTACGGCGTAGGGTATGGGTTAGAGTTAGGGTTAGGGTTAGTGTTAGGGTTAGGGCTCGGTTTAGGGTACGGGTTAGGATTAGGGTACGTGTTAGGGTTAGGGTAGGCGTTAGGGTTAGGGTACGCGTTAGGGTTAGGGTAGTTATTAAACCTATCCCACTCTCTAGATACCCCTTAGCACGTAAGGGAATATTATTTGGGGGTGCAGCCATGGAGAAGAGTTTAGACACTAGGATAAGATAAGGAACACACCCATTATAAAGAAATCACATTAGGATTCTCTTTTTAAGCTGTTCCTTAAAACACTAGTGCTTAGGAAATCTATTGGAGGCAGAAGCAGTCAAGGGTAGCCTAGGGTTAGGGTTAGGCTTAGGGTCAGGCTTAGGGTACAGCTTAGGGTACGGGTTCGGGGAGGGGTGCGGGTACGGCGTAGGGTATGGGTTAGGGTTAGGGTTAGGGTTAGTGTTAGGGTTAGGGCTCGGTTTAGGGTACGGGTTAGGATTAGGGTACGTGTTAGGGTTAGGGTAGGGGTTAGGGTTAGGGTACGCGTTAGGGTTAGGGTAGTTATTAAACCTATCCCACTCTCTAGATACCCCTTAGCACGTAAAGGAATATTATTTGAGGGTCCAGCCATGGAGAAGAGTTTAGACACTAGGATAAGATAAGGAACACACCCATTATAAAGAAATCACATTAGGATTCTCTTTTTAAG
The DNA here is from genome assembly GCF_965194805.1 of Balaenoptera borealis. Taxonomy (NCBI): domain Eukaryota; kingdom Metazoa; phylum Chordata; class Mammalia; order Artiodactyla; family Balaenopteridae; genus Balaenoptera; species Balaenoptera borealis. Next base: position 306,156 of record NW_028123559.1, on the reverse strand, counting down.
CTGTTCCTTAAAACACTAGGGCTTAGGAAATCTATTGGAGGCAGAAGCAGTCAAGGGTAGCCTAGGGTTAGGGTTAGGCTTAGGGTTAGGGTTAGGGTACGGCTTAGGGTAAGGGTTCGGGGAGGGTTTCGGGTACGGCGTAGGGTATGGGTTAGGGTTAGGGTTAGGGTTAGTGTTAGGGTTAGGGCTCGGTTTAGGGTACGGTTAGGATTAGGGTACGTGTTAGGGTTAGGGTAGGGGTTAGGGTTAGGGTACGCGTTAGGGTTAGGGTAGTTATTAAACCTATCCCACTCTCTAGATACCCCTTAGCACGTAAAGGAATATTATTTGAGGGTCCAGCCATGGAGAAGAGTTTAGACACTAGGATAAGATAAGGAACACACCCATTATAAAGAAATCACATTAGGATTCTCTTTTTAAGCTGTTCCTTAAAACACTAGTGCTTAGGAAATCTATTGGAGGCAGAAGCAGTCAAGGGTAGCCTAGGGTTAGGGTTAGGCTTAGGGTTAGGGTTAGGGTACGGCTTAGGGTACGGGTTCGGGGAGGGGTTCGGGTATGGCGTAGGGTATGGGTTAGGGTTAGGGTTAGGGTTAGTGTTAGGGTTAGGGCTCGGTTTAGGGTACGGTTAGGATTAGGGTACGTGTTAGGTTTAGGGTAGGGGTTAGGGTTAGGGTACGCGTTAGGGTTAGGGTAGTTAGTAAACCTATCCCACTCTCTAGATACCCCTTAGCACGTAAAGGAATATTATTTGGGGGTCCAGCCATGGAGAAGAGTTTACACACTAGGATAAGATAAGGAACACACCCATTATAAAGAAATCACATTAGGATTCTCTTTTTAAGCTGTTGCTTAAAACACTAGTGCTTAGGAAATCTATTGGAGGCAGAAGCAGTCAAGGGTAGCCTAGGGTTAGTGTTAGGCTTAGGGTTAGGCTTAGGGTATGGCTTAGGGTACGGGTTTGGGGAGGGGTTCGGGTACGGCGTAGGGTATGGGTTAGGGTTAGGGTTAGTGTTAGTGTTAGGGTTAGGGCTCGGTTTAGGGTACGGGTTAGGATTAGGGTACGTGTTAGTGTTAGGGTAGGGGTTAGGGTTAGAGTACGCATTAGGGTTAGGGTAGTTATTAAACCTATCCCACTCTCTACATACCCCTTAGCACGTAAGGGAATATTATTTGGGGGTGCAGCCATGGAGAAGAGTTTAGACACTAGGATAAGATAAGGAACACACCCATTATAAAGAAATCACATTAGGATTCTCTTTTTAAGCTGTTCCTTAAAACACTAGTGCTTAGGAAATCTATTGGAGGCAGAAGCAGTCAAGGGTAGCCTAGGGTTAGGGTTAGGCTTAGGGTTAGCCTTAGGGTACGGCTTAGGGTACGGGTTTGGGGAGGGGTTCGGGTACGGTGTAGGGTATGGGTTAGGGTTAGGGTTAGGGTTAGTGTTAGGGTTAGGGCTCGGTTTAGGGTACGGGTTAGGATTAGGGTACGTGTTAGGGTTAGGGTAGGGGTTAGGGTTAGGGTACGCGTTAGGGTTAGGGTAGTTATTAAACCTATCCCACTCTCTAGATACCCCTTAGCACGTAAAGGAATATTATTTGGGGGTCCAGCCATGGAGAAGAGTTTAGACACTAGGATAAGATAAGGAACACACCCATTATAAAGAAATCACATTAGGATTCTCTTTTTAAGCTGTTGCTTAAAACACTAGTGCTTAGGAAATCTATTGGAGGCAGAAGCAGTCAAGGGTAGCCTAGGGTTAGTGTTAGGCTTAGGGTTAGGCTTAGGGTACGGCTTAGGGTACGGGTTTGGGGAGGGGTTCGGGTACGGCGTAGGGTATGGGTTAGGGTTAGGGTTAGTGTTAGTGTTAGGGTTAGGGCTCTGTTTAGGGTACGGGTTAGGATTAGGGTACGTGTTAGTGTTAGGGTAGGGGTTAGGGTTAGAGTACGCATTAGGGTTAGGGTAGTTATTAAACCTATCCCACTCTCTAGATACCCCTTAGCACGTAAGGCAATATTATTTGGGGGTGCAGCCATGGAGAAGAGTTTAGACACTAGGATAAGATAAGGAACACACCCATTATAAAGAAATCACATTAGGATTCTCTTTTTAAGCTGTTCCTTAAAACAGTAGTGCTTAGGAAATCTATTGGAGGCAGAAGCAGTCAAGGGTAGCCTAGGGTTAGGGTTAGGCTTAGGGTTAGGTTTAGGGTACGGCTTGGGGAATAGGTTCGGGGAGGGGTTCGGGTACGGCGTAGGGTATGGTTTAGGGTTAGGCTTAGGGTTAGTGTTAGGGTTAGGGCTCGGTTTAGGGTACGGGTTAGGATTAGGGTACGTGTTAGGGTTAGGGTAGGGGTTACGGTTAGGTTACGCGTTAGGGCTAGGGTAGTTAGTAAACCTATCCCACTCTCTAGCTCCCCCTTAGCACGTAAAGGAATATTATTTGGGGGTCCAGCCATGGAGAAGAGTTTAGACACTAGGATAAGATAAGGAACACACCCATTATAAAGAAATCACATTAGGATTCTCTTTTTAAGCTGTTTCTTAAAAAACTACTGCTTAGGAAATCAATTGGAGGCAGAAGCAGTTAAGGGTAGCCTAGGGTTAGGGTTAGGCTTAGGGTTAGGTTTAGGGTATGGCTTAGGGTACGGGTTCGGGGAGGGGTGCGGGTACGGCGTAGGGTATGGGTTAGGGTTAGGGTTAGTGTTAGTGTTAGGGTTAGGGCTCGGTTTAGGGTACAGGTTAGGATTAGGGTACGTGTTAGGGTTAGGGTAGGGGTTAGGGTTAGGGTACGCGTTAGGGTTAGGGTAGTTATTAAACCTATCCCACTCTCTAGATACCCCTTAGCACGTAAGGGAATATTATTTGGGGGTGCAGCCATGGAGAAGAATTTAGACACTAGGATAAGATAAGGAACACACCCATTATAAAGAAATCACATTAGGATTCTCTATTTAAGCTGTTCCTTAAAACACTAGTGCTTAGGAAATCTATTGGAGGCAGAAGCAGTCAAGGGTAGCCTAGGGTTAGGGTTAGGCTTAGGGTTAGGCTTAGGGTACGGCTTGGGGTATGGGTTTGGGGAGGGGTTCGGGTACGGCGTAGGGTATGGGTTAGGGTTAGGGTTAGGGTTAGTGTTAGGGTTAGGCCTCGGTTTAGGGTACGGGTTAGGATTAGGGTACGTGTTAGGGTTAGGGTAGGGGTTAGGGTTAGGTTACGCGTTAGGGCTAGGGTAGTTAGTAAACCTATCCCACTCTCTAGCTCCCCCTTAGCACGTAAAGGAATATTATTTGGGGGTCCAGCCATGGAGAAGAGTTTAGACACTAGGATAAGATAAGGAACACACCCATTATAAAGAAATCACATTAGGATTCTCTTTTTAAGCTGTTCCTTAAAACACTACTGCTTAGGAAATCAATTGGAGGCAGAAGCAGTCAAGGGTAGCCTAGGGTTAGGGTTAAGCTTAGGGTTAGGTTTAGGGTATGGCTTAGGGTACGGGTTCGGGGAGGGGTGCGGGTACGGCGTAGGGTATGGGTTAGGGTTAGGGTTAGGGTTAGTGTTAGGGTTAGGGCTCGGTTTAGGGTACGGGTTAGGATTAGGGTACGTGTTAGGGTTAGGGTAGGCGTTAGGGTTAGGGTACGCGTTAGGGTTAGGGTAGTTATTAAACCTATCCCACTCTCTAGATACCCCTTAGCACGTAAGGGAATATTATTTGGGGGTGCAGCCATGGAGAAGAGTTTAGACACTAGGATAAGATAAGGAACACACCCATTATAAAGAAATCACATTAGGATTCTCTTTTTAAGCTGTTCCTTAAAACACTAGTGCTTAGGAAATCTATTGGAGGCAGAAGCAGTCAAGGGTAGCCTAGGGTTAGGGTTAGGCTTAGGGTCAGGCTTAGGGTACAGCTTAGGGTACGGGTTCGGGGAGGGGTGCGGGTACGGCATAGGGTATGGGTTAGGGTTAGGGTTAGGGTTAGTGTTAGGGTTAGGGCTCGGTTTAGGGTACGGGTTAGGATTAGGGTACGTGTTAGGGTTAGGGTAGGGGTTAGGGTTAGGGTACGCGTTAGGGTTAGGGTAGTTATTAAACCTATCCCACTCTCTAGATACCCCTTAGCACGTAAAGGAATATTATTTGAGGGTCCAGCCATGGAGAAGAGTTTAGACACTAGGATAAGATAAGGAACACACCCATTATAAAGAAATCACATTAGGATTCTCTTTTTAAGCTGTTCGTTAAAACACTAGGGCTTAGGAAATCTATTGGAGGCAGAAGCAGTCAAGGGTAGCCTAGGGTTAGGGTTAGGCTTAGGGTTAGGGTTAGGGTACGGCTTAGGGTAAGGGTTCGGGGAGGGTTTCGGGTACGGCGTAGGGTATGGGTTAGGGTTAGGGTTAGGGTTAGTGTTAGGGTTAGGGCTCGGTTTAGGGTACGGTTAGGATTAGGGTACGTGTTAGGTTTAGGGTAGGGGTTAGGGTTAGGGTACGCGTTAGGGTTAGGGTAGTTAGTAAACCTATCCCACTCTCTAGATACCCCTTAGCACGTAAAGGAATATTATTTGGGGGTCCAGCCATGGAGAAGAATTTAGACACTAGGATAAGATAAGGAACACACCCATTATAAAGAAATCACATTAGGATTCTCTTTTTAAGCTGTTGCTTAAAACACTAGTGCTTAGGAAATCTATTGGAGGCAGAAGCAGTCAAGGGTAGCCTAGGGTTAGTGTTAGGCTTAGGGTTAGGCTTAGGGTACGGCTTAGGGTACGGGTTTGGGGAGGGGTTCGGGTACGGCGTAGGGTATGGGTTAGGGTTAGGGTTAGTGTTAGTGTTAGGGTTAGGGCTCGGTTTAGGGTACGGGTTAGGATTAGGGTACGTGTTAGTGTTAGGGTAGGGGTTAGGGTTAGGTTACGCATTAGGGTTAGGGTAGTTATTAAACCTATCCCACTCTCTAGATACCCCTTAGCACGTAAGGCAATATTATTTGGGGGTGCAGCCATGGAGAAGAGTTTAGACACTAGGATAAGATAAGGAACACACCCATTATAAAGAAATCACATTAGGATTCTCTTTTTAAGCTGTTCCTTAAAACAGTAGTGCTTAGGAAATCTATTGGAGGCAGAAGCAGTCAAGGGTAGCCTAGGGTGAGGGTTAGGCTTAGGGTTAGGTTTAGGGTACGGCTTGGGGAATAGGTTCGGGGAGGGGTTCGGGTACGGCGTAGGGTATGGTTTAGGGTTAGGCTTAGGGTTAGTGTTAGGGTTAGGGCTCGGTTTAGGGTACGGGTTAGGATTAGGGTACGTGTTAGGGTTAGGGTAGGGGTTACGGTTAGGTTACGCGTTAGGGCTAGGGTAGTTAGTAAACCTATCCCACTCTCTAGCTCCCCCTTAGCACGTAAAGGAATATTATTTGGGGGTCCAGCCATGGAGAAGAGTTTAGACACTAGGATAAGATAAGGAACACACCCATTATAAAGAAATCACATTAGGTTTCTCTTTTTAAGCCTTTTCTTAAAAAACTACTGCTTAGGAAATCAATTGGAGGCAGAAGCAGTTAAGGGTAGCCTAGGGTTAGGGTTAGGCTTAGGGTTAGGTTTAGGGTATGGCTTAGGGTACGGGTTCGGGGAGGGGTGCGGGTACGGCGTAGGGTATGGGTTAGGGTTAGGGTTAGTGTTAGTGTTAGGGTTAGGGCTCGGTTTAGGGTACAGGTTAGGATTAGGGTACGTGTTAGGGTTAGGGTAGGGGTTAGGGTTAGGGTACGCGTTAGGGTTAGGGTAGTTATTAAACCTATCCCACTCTCTAGATACCCCTTAGCACGTAAGGGAATATTATTTGGGGGTGCAGCCATGGAGAAGAATTTAGACACTAGGATAAGATAAGGAACACACCCATTATAAAGAAATCACATTAGGATTCTCTATTTAAGCTGTTCCTTAAAACACTAGTGCTTAGGAAATCTATTGGAGGCAGAAGCAGTCAAGGGTAGCCTAGGGTTAGGGTTAGGCTTAGGGTTAGGCTTAGGGTACGGCTTGGGGTATGGGTTTGGGGAGGGGTTCGGGTACGGCGTAGGGTATGGGTTAGGGTTAGGGTTAGGGTTAGTGTTAGGGTTAGGGCTCGGTTTAGGGTACGGGTTAGGATTAGGGTACGTGTTAGGGTTAGGGTAGGGGTTAGGGTTAGGTTACGCGTTAGGGCTAGGGTAGTTAGTAAACCTATCCCACTCTCTAGCTCCCCCTTAGCACGTAAAGGAATATTATTTGGGGGTCCAGCCATGGAGAAGAGTTTAGACACTAGGATAAGATAAGGAACACACCCATTATAAAGAAATCACATTAGGATTCTCTTTTTAAGCTGTTCCTTAAAACACTACTGCTTAGGAAATCAATTGGAGGCAGAAACAGTCAAGGGTAGCCTAGGGTTAGGGTTAAGCTTAGGGTTAGGTTTAGGGTATGGCTTAGGGTACGGGTTCGGGGAGGGGTGCGGGTACGGCGTAGGGTATGGGTTAGGGTTAGGGTTAGGGTTAGTGTTAGGGTTAGGGCTCGGTTTAGGGTACGGGTTAGGATTAGGGTACGTGTTAGGGTTAGGGTAGGCGTTAGGGTTAGGGTACGCGTTAGGGTTAGGGTAGTTATTAAACCTATCCCACTCTCTAGATACCCCTTAGCACGTAAGGGAATATTATTTGGGGGTGCAGCCATGGAGAAGAGTTTAGACACTAGGATAAGATAAGGAACACACCCATTATAAAGAAATCACATTAGGATTCTCTTTTTAAGCTGTTCCTTAAAACACTAGTGCTTAGGAAATCTATTGGAGGCAGAAGCAGTCAAGGGTAGCCTAGGGTTAGGGTTAGGCTTAGGGTCAGGCTTAGGGTAAAGCTTAGGGTACGGGTTCGGGGAGGGGTGCGGGTACGGCGTAGGGTATGGGTTAGGGTTAGGGTTAGGGTTAGTGTTAGGGTTAGGGCTCGGTTTAGGGTACGGGTTAGGATTAGGGTACGTGTTAGGGTTAGGGTAGGGGTTAGGGTTAGGGTACACGTTAGGTTTAGGGTAGTTATTAAACCTATCCCACTCTCTAGATACCCCTTAGCACGTAAAGGAATATTATTTGAGGGTCCAGCCATGGAGAAGAGTTTAGACACTAGGATAAGATAAGGAACACACCCATTATAAAGAAATCACATTAGGATTCTCTTTTTAAGCTGTTCCTTAAAACACTAGTGCTTAGGAAATCTATTGGAGGCAGAAGCAGTCAAGGGTAGCCTAGGGTTAGGGTTAGGCTTAGGGTTAGGGTTAGAGTACGGCTTAGGGTAAGGGTTCGGGGAGGGTTTCGGGTACGGCGTAGGGTATGGGTTAGGGTTAGGGTTAGGGTTAGTGTTAGGGTTAGGGCTCGGTTTAGGGTACGGTTAGGATTAGGGTACGTGTTAGGTTTAGGGTAGGGGTTAGGGTTAGGGTACGCGTTAGGGTTAGGGTAGTTAGTAAACCTATCCCACTCTCTAGATACCCCTTAGCACGTAAAGGAATATTATTTGGGGGTCCAGCCATGGAGAAGAATTTAGACACTAGGATAAGATAAGGAACACACCCATTATAAAGAAATCACATTAGGATTCTCTTTTTAAGCTGTTGCTTAAAACACTAGTGCTTAGGAAATCTATTGGAGGCAGAAGCAGTCAAGGGTAGCCTAGGGTTAGTGTGAGGCTTAGGGTTAGGCTTAGGGTACGGCTTAGGGTACGGGTTTGGGGAGGGGTTCGGGTACGGCGTAGGGTATGGGTTAGGGTTAGGGTTAGTGTTAGTGTTAGGGTTAGGGCTCGGTTTAGGGTACGGGTTAGGATTAGGGTACGTGTTAGTGTTAGGGTAGGTGTTAGGGTTAGAGTACGCATTAGGGTTAGGGTAGTTATTAAACCTATCCCACTCTCTAGATACCCCTTAGCACGTAAGGCAATATTATTTGGGGGTGCAGCCATGGAGAAGAGTTTAGACACTAGGATAAGATAAGGAACACACCCATTATAAAGAAATCACATTAGGATTCTCTTTTTAAGCTGTTCCTTAAAACAGTAGTGCTTAGGAAATCTATTGGAGGCAGAAGCAGTCAAGGGTAGCCTAGGGTTAGGGTTAGGCTTAGGGTTAGGCTTAGGGTACGGCTTAGGGTACGGGTTCGGGGAGGGGTGTGGGTACGGCGTAGGGTATGGGTTAGGGTTAGGGTTAGGGTTAGTGTTAGGGTTAGGGCTCGGTTTAGGGTACGGGTTAGGATTAGGGTACGTGTTAGGGTTAGGGTAGGGGTTAGGGTTAGGTTACGCGTTAGGGCTAGGGTAGTTAGTAAACCTATCCCACTCTCTAGCTCCCCCTTAGCACGTAAAGGAATATTATTTGAGGGTCCAGCCATGGAGAAGAGTTTAGACACTAGGATAAGATAAGGAACACACCCATTATAAAGAAATCACATTAGGATTCTCTTTTTAAGCTGTTTCTTAAAACACTACTGCTTAGGAAATCAATTGGAGGCAGAAGAAGTCAAGGGTAGCCTAGGGTTAGGGTTAGGTTTAGGGTTAGGTTTAGGGTATGGCTTAGGGTACGGGTTCGGGGAGGGGTGCGGGTACGGCGTAGGGTATGGGTTAGGGTTAGGGTTAGTGTTAGTGTTAGGGTTAGGGCTCGGTTTAGGGTACAGGTTAGGATTAGGGTACGTGTTAGGGTTAGGGTAGGGGTTAGGGTTAGGGTACGCGTTAGGGTTAGGGTAGTTATTAAACCTATCCCACTCTCTAGATACCCCTTAGCACGTAAGGGAATATTATTTGGGGGTGCAGCCATGGAGAAGAATTTAGACACTAGGATAAGATAAGGAACACACCCATTATAAAGAAATCACATTAGGATTCTCTATTTAAGCTGTTCCTTAAAACACTAGTGCTTAGGAAATCTATTGGAGGCAGAAGCAGTCAAGGGTAGCCTAGGGTTAGGGTTAGGCTTAGGGTTAGGCTTAGGGTACGGCTTGGGGTATGGGTTTGGGGAGGGGTTCGGGTACGGCGTAGGGTATGGGTTAGGGTTAGGGTTAGGGTTAGTGTTAGGGTTAGGGCTCGGTTTAGGGTACGGGTTAGGATTAGGGTACGTGTTAGTGTTAGGGTAGGGGTTAGGGTTAGGTTACGCGTTAGGGCTAGGGTAGTTAGTAAACCTATCCCACTCTCTAGCTCCCCCTTAGCACGTAAAGGAATATTATTTGGGGGTCCAGCCATGGAGAAGAGTTTAGACACTAGGATAAGATAAGGACCACACCCATTATAAAGAAATCACATTAGGATTCTCTTTTTAAGCTGTTCCTTAAAACACTACTGCTTAGGAAATCAATTGGAGGCAGAAGCAGTCAAGGGTAGCCTAGGGTTAGGGTTAAGCTTAGGGTTAGGTTTAGGGTATGGCTTAGGGTACGGGTTCGGGGAGGGGTGCGGGTACGGCGTAGGGTATGGGTTAGAGTTAGGGTTAGGGTTAGTGTTAGGGTTAGGGCTCGGTTTAGGGTACGGGTTAGGATTAGGGTACGTGTTAGGGTTAGGGTAGGCGTTAGGGTTAGGGTACGCGTTAGGGTTAGGGTAGTTATTAAACCTATCCCACTCTCTAGATACCCCTTAGCACGTAAGGGAATATTATTTGGGGGTGCAGCCATGGAGAAGAGTTTAGACACTAGGATAAGATAAGGAACACACCCATTATAAAGAAATCACATTAGGATTCTCTTTTTAAGCTGTTCCTTAAAACACTAGTGCTTAGGAAATCTATTGGAGGCAGAAGCAGTCAAGGGTAGCCTAGGGTTAGGGTTAGGCTTAGGGTCAGGCTTAGGGTACAGCTTAGGGTACGGGTTCGGGGAGGGGTGCGGGTACGGCGTAGGGTATGGGTTAGGGTTAGGGTTAGGGTTAGTGTTAGGGTTAGGGCTCGGTTTAGGGTACGGGTTAGGATTAGGGTACGTGTTAGGGTTAGGGTAGGGGTTAGGGTTAGGGTACGCGTTAGGGTTAGGGTAGTTATTAAACCTATCCCACTCTCTAGATACCCCTTAGCACGTAAAGGAATATTATTTGAGGGTCCAGCCATGGAGAAGAGTTTAGACACTAGGATAAGATAAGGAACACACCCATTATAAAGAAATCACATTAGGATTCTCTTTTTAAGCTGTTCCTTAAAACACTAGGGCTTAGGAAATCTATTGGAGGCAGAAGCAGTCAAGGGTAGCCTAGGGTTAGGGTTAGGCTTAGGGTTAGGGTTAGGGTACGGCTTAGGGTAAGGGTTCGGGGAGGGTTTCGGGTACGGCGTAGGGTATGGGTTAGGGTTAGGGTTAGGGTTAGTGTTAGGGTTAGGGCTCGGTTTAGGGTACGGTTAGGATTAGGGTACGTGTTAGGGTTAGGGTAGGGGTTAGGGTTAGGGTACGCGTTAGGGTTAGGGTAGTTATTAAACCTATCCCACTCTCTAGATACCCCTTAGCACGTAAAGGAATATTATTTGAGGGTCCAGCCATGGAGAAGAGTTTAGACACTAGGATAAGATAAGGAACACACCCATTATAAAGAAATCACATTAGGATTCTCTTTTTAAGCTGTTCCTTAAAACACTAGTGCTTAGGAAATCTATTGGAGGCAGAAGCAGTCAAGGGTAGCCTAGGGTTAGGGTTAGGCTTAGGGTTAGGGTTAGGGTACGGCTTAGGGTACGGGTTCGGGGAGGGGTTCGGGTATGGCGTAGGGTATGGGTTAGGGTTAGGGTTAGGGTTAGTGTTAGGGTTAGGGCTCGGTTTAGGGTACGGTTAGGATTAGGGTACGTGTTAGGTTTAGGGTAGGGGTTAGGGTTAGGGTACGCGTTAGGGTTAGGGTAGTTAGTAAACCTATCCCACTCTCTAGATACCCCTTAGCACGTAAAGGAATATTATTTGGGGGTCCAGCCATGGAGAAGAGTTTACACACTAGGATAAGATAAGGAACACACCCATTATAAAGAAATCACATTAGGATTCTCTTTTTAAGCTGTTGCTTAAAACACTAGTGCTTAGGAAATCTATTGGAGGCAGAAGCAGTCAAGGGTAGCCTAGGGTTAGTGTTAGGCTTAGGGTTAGGCTTAGGGTATGGCTTAGGGTACGGGTTCGGGGAGGGGTGCGGGTACGGCGTAGGGTATGGGTTAGGGTTAGGGTTAGTGTTAGTGTTAGGGTTAGGGCTCGGTTTAGGGTACAGGTTAGGATTAGGGTACGTGTTAGGGTTAGGGTAGGGGTTAGGGTTAGGGTACGCGTTAGGGTTAGGGTAGTTATTAAACCTATCCCACTCTCTAGATACCCCTTAGCACGTAAGGGAATATTATTTGGGGGTGCAGCCATGGAGAAGAATTTAGACACTAGGATAAGATAAGGAACACACCCATTATAAAGAAATCACATTAGGATTCTCTATTTAAGCTGTTCCTTAAAACACTAGTGCTTAGGAAATCTATTGGAGGCAGAAGCAGTCAAGGGTAGCCTAGGGTTAGGGTTAGGCTTAGGGTTAGGCTTAGGGTACGGCTTGGGGTATGGGTTTGGGGAGGGGTTCGGGTACGGCGTAGGGTATGGGTTAGGGTTAGGGTTAGGGTTAGTGTTAGGGTTAGGCCTCGGTTTAGGGTACGGGTTAGGATTAGGGTACGTGTTAGGGTTAGGGTAGGGGTTAGGGTTAGGTTACGCGTTAGGGCTAGGGTAGTTAGTAAACCTATCCCACTCTCTAGCTCCCCCTTAGCACGTAAAGGAATATTATTTGGGGGTCCAGCCATGGAGAAGAGTTTAGACACTAGGATAAGATAAGGAACACACCCATTATAAAGAAATCACATTAGGATTCTCTTTTTAAGCTGTTCCTTAAAACACTACTGCTTAGGAAATCAATTGGAGGCAGAAGCAGTCAAGGGTAGCCTAGGGTTAGGGTTAAGCTTAGGGTTAGGTTTAGGGTATGGCTTAGGGTACGGGTTCGGGGAGGGGTGCGGGTACGGCGTAGGGTATGGGTTAGGGTTAGGGTTAGGGTTAGTGTTAGGGTTAGGGCTCGGTTTAGGGTACGGGTTAGGATTAGGGTACGTGTTAGGGTTAGGGTAGGCGTTAGGGTTAGGGTACGCGTTAGGGTTAGGGTAGTTATTAAACCTATCCCACTCTCTAGATACCCCTTAGCACGTAAGGGAATATTATTTGGGGGTGCAGCCATGGAGAAGAGTTTAGACACTAGGATAAGATAAGGAACACACCCATTATAAAGAAATCACATTAGGATTCTCTTTTTAAGCTGTTCCTTAAAACAGTAGTGCTTAGGAAATCTATTGGAGGCAGAAGCAGTCAAGGGTAGCCTAGGGTTAGGGTTAGGCTTAGGGTCAGGCTTAGGGTACAGCTTAGGGTACGGGTTCGGGGAGGGGTGCGGGTACGGCATAGGGTATGGGTTAGGGTTAGGGTTAGGGTTAGTGTTAGGGTTAGGGCTCGGTTTAGGGTACGGGTTAGGATTAGGGTACGTGTTAGGGTTAGGGTAGGGGTTAGGGTTAGGGTACGCGTTAGGTTTAGGGTAGTTATTAAACCTATCCCACTCTCTACATACCCCTTAGCACGTAAAGGAATATTATTTGAGGGTCCAGCCATGGAGAAGAGTTTAGACACTAGGATAAGATAAGGAACACACCCATTATAAAGAAATCACATTAGGATTCTCTTTTTAAGCTGTTCCTTAAAACACTAGGGATTAGGAAATCTATTGGAGGCAGAAGCAGTCAAGGGTAGCCTAGGGTTAGGGTTAGGCTTAGGGTTAGGGTTAGGGTACGGCTTAGGGTAAGGGTTCGGGGAGGGTTTCGGGTACGGCGTAGGGTATGGGTTAGGGTTAGGGTTAGGGTTAGTGTTAGGGTTAGGGCTCGGTTTAGGGTACGGTTAGGATTAGGGTACGTGTTAGGGTTAGGGTAGGGGTTAGGGTTAGGGTACGCGTTAGGGTTAGGGTAGTTATTAAACCTATCCCACTCTCTAGATACCCCTTAGCACGTAAAGGAATATTATTTGAGGGTCCAGCCATGGAGAAGAGTTTAGACACTAGGATAAGATAAGGAACACACCCATTATAAAGAAATCACATTAGGATTCTCTTTTTAAGCTGTTCCTTAAAACACTAGTGCTTAGGAAATCTATTGGAGGCAGAAGCAGTCAAGGGTAGCCTAGGGTTAGGGTTAGGCTTAGGGTTAGGGTTAGGGTACGGCTTAGGGTACGGGTTCGGGGAGGGGTTCGGGTATGGCGTAGGGTATGGGTTAGGGTTAGGGTTAGGGTTAGTGTTAGGGTTAGGGCTCGGTTTAGGGTACGGTTAGGATTAGGGTACGTGTTAGGTTTAGGGTAGGGGTTAGGGTTAGGGTACGCGTTAGGGTTAGGGTAGTTAGTAAACCTATCCCACTCTCTAGATACCCCTTAGCACGTAAAGGAATATTATTTGGGGGTCCAGCCATGGAGAAGAGTTTACACACTAGGATAAGATAAGGAACACACCCATTATAAAGAAATCACATTAGGATTCTCTTTTTAAGCTGTTGCTTAAAACACTAGTGCTTAGGAAATCTATTGGAGGCAGAAGCAGTCAAGGGTAGCCTAGGGTTAGTGTTAGGCTTAGGGTTAGGCTTAGGGTATGGCTTAGGGTACGGGTTCGGGGAGGGGTGCGGGTACGGCGTAGGGTATGGGTTAGGGTTAGGGTTAGTGTTAGTGTTAGGGTTAGGGCTCGGTTTAGGGTACAGGTTAGGATTAGGGTACGTGTTAGGGTTAGGGTAGGGGTTAGGGTTAGGGTACGCGTTAGGGTTAGGGTAGTTATTAAACCTATCCCACTCTCTAGATACCCCTTAGCACGTAAGGGAATATTATTTGGGGGTGCAGCCATGGAGAAGAATTTAGACACTAGGATAAGATAAGGAACACACCCATTATAAAGAAATCACATTAGGATTCTCTATTTAAGCTGTTCCTTAAAACACTAGTGCTTAGGAAATCTATTGGAGGCAGAAGCAGTCAAGGGTAGCCTAGGGTTAGGGTTAGGCTTAGGGTTAGGCTTAGGGTACGGCTTGGGGTATGGGTTTGGGGAGGGGTTCGGGTACGGCGTAGGGTATGGGTTAGGGTTAGGGTTAGGGTTAGTGTTAGGGTTAGGCCTCGGTTTAGGGTACGGGTTAGGATTAGGGTACGTGTTAGGGTTAGGGTAGGGGTTAGGGTTAGGTTACGCGTTAGGGCTAGGGTAGTTAGTAAACCTATCCCACTCTCTAGCTCCCCCTTAGCACGTAAAGGAATATTATTTGGGGGTCCAGCCATGGAGAAGAGTTTAGACACTAGGATAAGATAAGGAACACACCCATTATAAAGAAATCACATTAGGATTCTCTTTTTAAGCTGTTCCTTAAAACACTACTGCTTAGGAAATCAATTGGAGGCAGAAGCAGTCAAGGGTAGCCTAGGGTTAGGGTTAAGCTTAGGGTTAGGTTTAGGGTATGGCTTAGGGTACGGGTTCGGGGAGGGGTGCGGGTACGGCGTAGGGTATGGGTTAGGGTTAGGGTTAGGGTTAGTGTTAGGGTTAGGGCTCGGTTTAGGGTACGGGTTAGGATTAGGGTACGTGTTAGGGTTAGGGTAGGCGTTAGGGTTAGGGTACGCGTTAGGGTTAGGGTAGTTATTAAACCTATCCCACTCTCTAGATACCCCTTAGCACGTAAGGGAATATTATTTGGGGGTGCAGCCATGGAGAAGAGTTTAGACACTAGGATAAGATAAGGAACACACCCATTATAAAGAAATCACATTAGGATTCTCTTTTTAAGCTGTTCCTTAAAACAGTAGTGCTTAGGAAATCTATTGGAGGCAGAAGCAGTCAAGGGTAGCCTAGGGTTAGGGTTAGGCTTAGGGTTAGGTTTAGGGTACGGCTTGGGGAATAGGTTCGGGGAGGGGTTCGTGTACGGCGTAGGGTATGGTTTAGGGTTAGGCTTAGGGTTAGTGTTAGGGTTAGGGCTCGGTTTAGGGTACGGGTTAGGATTAGGGTACGTGTTAGGGTTAGGGTAGGGGTTACGGTTAGGTTACGCGTTAGGGCTAGGGTAGTTAGTAAACCTATCCCACTCTCTAGCTCCCCCTTAGCACGTAAAGGAATATTATTTGGGGGTCCAGCCATGGAGAAGAGTTTAGACACTAGGATAAGATAAGGAACACACCCATTATAAAGAAATCACATTAGGATTCTCTTTTTAAGCTGTTTCTTAAAAAACTACTGCTTAGGAAATCAATTGGAGGCAGAAGCAGTTAAGGGTAGCCTAGGGTTAGGGTTAGGCTTAGGGTTAGGTTTAGGGTATGGCTTAGGGTACGGGTTCGGGGAGGGGTGCGGGTACGGCGTAGGGTATGGGTTAGGGTTAGGGTTAGTGTTAGTGTTAGGGTTAGGGCTCGGTTTAGGGTACAGGTTAGGATTAGGGTACGTGTTAGGGTTAGGGTAGGGGTTAGGGTTAGGGTACGCGTTAGGGTTAGGGTAGTTATTAAACCTATCCCACTCTCTAGATACCCCTTAGCACGTAAGGGAATATTATTTGGGGGTGCAGCCATGGAGAAGAATTTAGACACTAGGATAAGATAAGGAACACACCCATTATAAAGAAATCACATTAGGATTCTCTATTTAAGCTGTTCCTTAAAACACTAGTGCTTAGGAAATCTATTGGAGGCAGAAGCAGTCAAGGGTAGCCTAGGGTTAGGGTTAGGCTTAGGGTTAGGCTTAGGGTACGGCTTGGGGTATGGGTTTGGGGAGGGGTTCGGGTACGGCGTAGGGTATGGGTTAGGGTTAGGGTTAGGGTTAGTGTTAGGGTTAGGGCTCGGTTTAGGGTACGGGTTAGGATTAGGGTACGTGTTAGGGTTAGGGTAGGGGTTAGGGTTAGGTTACGCGTTAGGGCTAGGGTAGTTAGTAAACCTATCCCACTCTCTAGCTCCCCCTTAGCACGTAAAGGAATATTATTTGGGGGTCCAGCCATGGAGAAGAGTTTAGACACTAGGATAAGATAAGGAACACACCCATTATAAAGAAATCACATTAGGATTCTCTTTTTAAGCTGTTCCTTAAAACACTACTGCTTAGGAAATCAATTGGAGGCAGAAACAGTCAAGGGTAGCCTAGGGTTAGGGTTAAGCTTAGGGTTAGGTTTAGGGTATGGCTTAGGGTACGGGTTCGGGGAGGGGTGCGGGTACGGCGTAGGGTATGGGTTAGGGTTAGGGTTAGGGTTAGTGTTAGGGTTAGGGCTCGGTTTAGGGTACGGGTTAGGATTAGGGTACGTGTTAGGGTTAGGGTAGGCGTTAGGGTTAGGGTACGCGTTAGGGTTAGGGTAGTTATTAAACCTATCCCACTCTCTAGATACCCCTTAGCACGTAAGGGAATATTATTTGGGGGTGCAGCCATGGAGAAGAGTTTAGACACTAGGATAAGATAAGGAACACACCCATTATAAAGAAATCACATTAGGATTCTCTTTTTAAGCTGTTCCTTAAAACACTAGTGCTTAGGAAATCTATTGGAGGCAGAAGCAGTCAAGGGTAGCCTAGGGTTAGGGTTAGGCTTAGGGTCAGGCTTAGGGTAAAGCTTAGGGTACGGGTTCGGGGAGGGGTGCGGGTACGGCGTAGGGTATGGGTTAGGGTTAGGGTTAGGGTTAGTGTTAGGGTTAGGGCTCGGTTTAGGGTACGGGTTAGGATTAGGGTACGTGTTAGGGTTAGGGTAGGGGTTAGGGTTAGGGTACACGTTAGGTTTAGGGTAGTTATTAAACCTATCCCACTCTCTAGATACCCCTTAGCACGTAAAGGAATATTATTTGAGGGTCCAGCCATGGAGAAGAGTTTAGACACTAGGATAAGATAAGGAACACACCCATTATAAAGAAATCACATTAGGATTCTCTTTTTAAGCTGTTCCTTAAAACACTAGTGCTTAGGAAATCTATTGGAGGCAGAAGCAGTCAAGGGTAGCCTAGGGTTAGGGTTAGGCTTAGGGTTAGGGTTAGAGTACGGCTTAGGGTAAGGGTTCGGGGAGGGTTTCGGGTACGGCGTAGGGTATGGGTTAGGGTTAGGGTTAGGGTTAGTGTTAGGGTTAGGGCTCGGTTTAGGGTACGGTTAGGATTAGGGTACGTGTTAGGTTTAGGGTAGGGGTTAGGGTTAGGGTACGCGTTAGGGTTAGGGTAGTTAGTAAACCTATCCCACTCTCTAGATACCCCTTAGCACGTAAAGGAATATTATTTGGGGGTCCAGCCATGGAGAAGAATTTAGACACTAGGATAAGATAAGGAACACACCCATTATAAAGAAATCACATTAGGATTCTCTTTTTAAGCTGTTGCTTAAAACACTAGTGCTTAGGAAATCTATTGGAGGCAGAAGCAGTCAAGGGTAGCCTAGGGTTAGTGTGAGGCTTAGGGTTAGGCTTAGGGTACGGCTTAGGGTACGGGTTTGGGGAGGGGTTCGGGTACGGCGTAGGGTATGGGTTAGGGTTAGGGTTAGTGTTAGTGTTAGGGTTAGGGCTCGGTTTAGGGTACGGGTTAGGATTAGGGTACGTGTTAGTGTTAGGGTAGGTGTTAGGGTTAGAGTACGCATTAGGGTTAGGGTAGTTATTAAACCTATCCCACTCTCTAGATACCCCTTAGCACGTAAGGCAATATTATTTGGGGGTGCAGCCATGGAGAAGAGTTTAGACACTAGGATAAGATAAGGAACACACCCATTATAAAGAAATCACATTAGGATTCTCTTTTTAAGCTGTTCCTTAAAACAGTAGTGCTTAGGAAATCTATTGGAGGCAGAAGCAGTCAAGGGTAGCCTAGGGTTAGGGTTAGGCTTAGGGTTAGGCTTAGGGTACGGCTTAGGGTACGGGTTCGGGGAGGGGTGTGGGTACGGCGTAGGGTATGGGTTAGGGTTAGGGTTAGGGTTAGTGTTAGGGTTAGGGCTCGGTTTAGGGTACGGGTTAGGATTAGGGTACGTGTTAGGGTTAGGGTAGGGGTTAGGGTTAGGTTACGCGTTAGGGCTAGGGTAGTTAGTAAACCTATCCCACTCTCTAGCTCCCCCTTAGCACGTAAAGGAATATTATTTGAGGGTCCAGCCATGGAGAAGAGTTTAGACACTAGGATAAGATAAGGAACACACCCATTATAAAGAAATCACATTAGGATTCTCTTTTTAAGCTGTTTCTTAAAACACTACTGCTTAGGAAATCAATTGGAGGCAGAAGAAGTCAAGGGTAGCCTAGGGTTAGGGTTAGGTTTAGGGTTAGGTTTAGGGTATGGCTTAGGGTACGGGTTCGGGGAGGGGTGCGGGTACGGCGTAGGGTATGGGTTAGGGTTAGGGTTAGTGTTAGTGTTAGGGTTAGGGCTCGGTTTAGGGTACAGGTTAGGATTAGGGTACGTGTTAGGGTTAGGGTAGGGGTTAGGGTTAGGGTACGCGTTAGGGTTAGGGTAGTTATTAAACCTATCCCACTCTCTAGATACCCCTTAGCACGTAAGGGAATATTATTTGGGGGTGCAGCCATGGAGAAGAATTTAGACACTAGGATAAGATAAGGAACACACCCATTATAAAGAAATCACATTAGGATTCTCTATTTAAGCTGTTCCTTAAAACACTAGTGCTTAGGAAATCTATTGGAGGCAGAAGCAGTCAAGGGTAGCCTAGGGTTAGGGTTAGGCTTAGGGTTAGGCTTAGGGTACGGCTTGGGGTATGGGTTTGGGGAGGGGTTCGGGTACGGCGTAGGGTATGGGTTAGGGTTAGGGTTAGGGTTAGTGTTAGGGTTAGGGCTCGGTTTAGGGTACGGGTTAGGATTAGGGTACGTGTTAGTGTTAGGGTAGGGGTTAGGGTTAGGTTACGCGTTAGGGCTAGGGTAGTTAGTAAACCTATCCCACTCTCTAGCTCCCCCTTAGCACGTAAAGGAATATTATTTGGGGGTCCAGCCATGGAGAAGAGTTTAGACACTAGGATAAGATAAGGACCACACCCATTATAAAGAAATCACATTAGGATTCTCTTTTTAAGCTGTTCCTTAAAACACTACTGCTTAGGAAATCAATTGGAGGCAGAAGCAGTCAAGGGTAGCCTAGGGTTAGGGTTAAGCTTAGGGTTAGGTTTAGGGTATGGCTTAGGGTACGGGTTCGGGGAGGGGTGCGGGTACGGCGTAGGGTATGGGTTAGAGTTAGGGTTAGGGTTAGTGTTAGGGTTAGGGCTCGGTTTAGGGTACGGGTTAGGATTAGGGTACGTGTTAGGGTTAGGGTAGGCGTTAGGGTTAGGGTACGCGTTAGGGTTAGGGTAGTTATTAAACCTATCCCACTCTCTAGATACCCCTTAGCACGTAAGGGAATATTATTTGGGGGTGCAGCCATGGAGAAGAGTTTAGACACTAGGATAAGATAAGGAACACACCCATTATAAAGAAATCACATTAGGATTCTCTTTTTAAGCTGTTCCTTAAAACACTAGTGCTTAGGAAATCTATTGGAGGCAGAAGCAGTCAAGGGTAGCCTAGGGTTAGGGTTAGGCTTAGGGTCAGGCTTAGGGTACAGCTTAGGGTACGGGTTCGGGGAGGGGTGCGGGTACGGCGTAGGGTATGGGTTAGGGTTAGGGTTAGGGTTAGTGTTAGGGTTAGGGCTCGGTTTAGGGTACGGGTTAGGATTAGGGTACGTGTTAGGGTTAGGGTAGGGGTTAGGGTTAGGGTACGCGTTAGGGTTAGGGTAGTTATTAAACCTATCCCACTCTCTAGATACCCCTTAGCACGTAAAGGAATATTATTTGAGGGTCCAGCCATGGAGAAGAGTTTAGACACTAGGATAAGATAAGGAACACACCCATTATAAAGAAATCACATTAGGATTCTCTTTTTAAGCTGTTCCTTAAAACACTAGGGCTTAGGAAATCTATTGGAGGCAGAAGCAGTCAAGGGTAGCCTAGGGTTAGGGTTAGGCTTAGGGTTAGGGTTAGGGTACGGCTTAGGGTAAGGGTTCGGGGAGGGTTTCGGGTACGGCGTAGGGTATGGGTTAGGGTTAGGGTTAGGGTTAGTGTTAGGGTTAGGGCTCGGTTTAGGGTACGGTTAGGATTAGGGTACGTGTTAGGGTTAGGGTAGGGGTTAGGGTTAGGGTACGCGTTAGGGTTAGGGTAGTTATTAAACCTATCCCACTCTCTAGATACCCCTTAGCACGTAAAGGAATATTATTTGAGGGTCCAGCCATGGAGAAGAGTTTAGACACTAGGATAAGATAAGGAACACACCCATTATAAAGAAATCACATTAGGATTCTCTTTTTAAGCTGTTCCTTAAAACACTAGTGCTTAGGAAATCTATTGGAGGCAGAAGCAGTCAAGGGTAGCCTAGGGTTAGGGTTAGGCTTAGGGTTAGGGTTAGGGTACGGCTTAGGGTACGGGTTCGGGGAGGGGTTCGGGTATGGCGTAGGGTATGGGTTAGGGTTAGGGTTAGGGTTAGTGTTAGGGTTAGGGCTCGGTTTAGGGTACGGTTAGGATTAGGGTACGTGTTAGGTTTAGGGTAGGGGTTAGGGTTAGGGTACGCGTTAGGGTTAGGGTAGTTAGTAAACCTATCCCACTCTCTAGATACCCCTTAGCACGTAAAGGAATATTATTTGGGGGTCCAGCCATGGAGAAGAGTTTACACACTAGGATAAGATAAGGAACACACCCATTATAAAGAAATCACATTAGGATTCTCTTTTTAAGCTGTTGCTTAAAACACTAGTGCTTAGGAAATCTATTGGAGGCAGAAGCAGTCAAGGGTAGCCTAGGGTTAGTGTTAGGCTTAGGGTTAGGCTTAGGGTATGGCTTAGGGTACGGGTTCGGGGAGGGGTGCGGGTACGGCGTAGGGTATGGGTTAGGGTTAGGGTTAGTGTTAGTGTTAGGGTTAGGGCTCGGTTTAGGGTACAGGTTAGGATTAGGGTACGTGTTAGGGTTAGGGTAGGGGTTAGGGTTAGGGTACGCGTTAGGGTTAGGGTAGTTATTAAACCTATCCCACTCTCTAGATACCCCTTAGCACGTAAGGGAATATTATTTGGGGGTGCAGCCATGGAGAAGAATTTAGACACTAGGATAAGATAAGGAACACACCCATTATAAAGAAATCACATTAGGATTCTCTATTTAAGCTGTTCCTTAAAACACTAGTGCTTAGGAAATCTATTGGAGGCAGAAGCAGTCAAGGGTAGCCTAGGGTTAGGGTTAGGCTTAGGGTTAGGCTTAGGGTACGGCTTGGGGTATGGGTTTGGGGAGGGGTTCGGGTACGGCGTAGGGTATGGGTTAGGGTTAGGGTTAGGGTTAGTGTTAGGGTTAGGCCTCGGTTTAGGGTACGGGTTAGGATTAGGGTACGTGTTAGGGTTAGGGTAGGGGTTAGGGTTAGGTTACGCGTTAGGGCTAGGGTAGTTAGTAAACCTATCCCACTCTCTAGCTCCCCCTTAGCACGTAAAGGAATATTATTTGGGGGTCCAGCCATGGAGAAGAGTTTAGACACTAGGATAAGATAAGGAACACACCCATTATAAAGAAATCACATTAGGATTCTCTTTTTAAGCTGTTCCTTAAAACACTACTGCTTAGGAAATCAATTGGAGGCAGAAGCAGTCAAGGGTAGCCTAGGGTTAGGGTTAAGCTTAGGGTTAGGTTTAGGGTATGGCTTAGGGTACGGGTTCGGGGAGGGGTGCGGGTACGGCGTAGGGTATGGGTTAGGGTTAGGGTTAGGGTTAGTGTTAGGGTTAGGGCTCGGTTTAGGGTACGGGTTAGGATTAGGGTACGTGTTAGGGTTAGGGTAGGCGTTAGGGTTAGGGTACGCGTTAGGGTTAGGGTAGTTATTAAACCTATCCCACTCTCTAGATACCCCTTAGCACGTAAGGGAATATTATTTGGGGGTGCAGCCATGGAGAAGAGTTTAGACACTAGGATAAGATAAGGAACACACCCATTATAAAGAAATCACATTAGGATTCTCTTTTTAAGCTGTTCCTTAAAACAGTAGTGCTTAGGAAATCTATTGGAGGCAGAAGCAGTCAAGGGTAGCCTAGGGTTAGGGTTAGGCTTAGGGTCAGGCTTAGGGTACAGCTTAGGGTACGGGTTCGGGGAGGGGTGCGGGTACGGCATAGGGTATGGGTTAGGGTTAGGGTTAGGGTTAGTGTTAGGGTTAGGGCTCGGTTTAGGGTACGGGTTAGGATTAGGGTACGTGTTAGGGTTAGGGTAGGGGTTAGGGTTAGGGTACGCGTTAGGTTTAGGGTAGTTATTAAACCTATCCCACTCTCTACATACCCCTTAGCACGTAAAGGAATATTATTTGAGGGTCCAGCCATGGAGAAGAGTTTAGACACTAGGATAAGATAAGGAACACACCCATTATAAAGAAATCACATTAGGATTCTCTTTTTAAGCTGTTCCTTAAAACACTAGGGATTAGGAAATCTATTGGAGGCAGAAGCAGTCAAGGGTAGCCTAGGGTTAGGGTTAGGCTTAGGGTTAGGGTTAGGGTACGGCTTAGGGTAAGGGTTCGGGGAGGGTTTCGGGTACGGCGTAGGGTATGGGTTAGGGTTAGGGTTAGGGTTAGTGTTAGGGTTAGGGCTCGGTTTAGGGTACGGTTAGGATTAGGGTACGTGTTAGGGTTAGGGTAGGGGTTAGGGTTAGGGTACGCGTTAGGGTTAGGGTAGTTATTAAACCTATCCCACTCTCTAGATACCCCTTAGCACGTAAAGGAATATTATTTGAGGGTCCAGCCATGGAGAAGAGTTTAGACACTAGGATAAGATAAGGAACACACCCATTATAAAGAAATCACATTAGGATTCTCTTTTTAAGCTGTTCCTTAAAACACTAGTGCTTAGGAAATCTATTGGAGGCAGAAGCAGTCAAGGGTAGCCTAGGGTTAGGGTTAGGCTTAGGGTTAGGGTTAGGGTACGGCTTAGGGTACGGGTTCGGGGAGGGGTTCGGGTATGGCGTAGGGTATGGGTTAGGGTTAGGGTTAGGGTTAGTGTTAGGGTTAGGGCTCGGTTTAGGGTACGGTTAGGATTAGGGTACGTGTTAGGTTTAGGGTAGGGGTTAGGGTTAGGGTACGCGTTAGGGTTAGGGTAGTTAGTAAACCTATCCCACTCTCTAGATACCCCTTAGCACGTAAAGGAATATTATTTGGGGGTCCAGCCATGGAGAAGAGTTTACACACTAGGATAAGATAAGGAACACACCCATTATAAAGAAATCACATTAGGATTCTCTTTTTAAGCTGTTGCTTAAAACACTAGTGCTTAGGAAATCTATTGGAGGCAGAAGCAGTCAAGGGTAGCCTAGGGTTAGTGTTAGGCTTAGGGTTAGGCTTAGGGTATGGCTTAGGGTACGGGTTCGGGGAGGGGTGCGGGTACGGCGTAGGGTATGGGTTAGGGTTAGGGTTAGTGTTAGTGTTAGGGTTAGGGCTCGGTTTAGGGTACAGGTTAGGATTAGGGTACGTGTTAGGGTTAGGGTAGGGGTTAGGGTTAGGGTACGCGTTAGGGTTAGGGTAGTTATTAAACCTATCCCACTCTCTAGATACCCCTTAGCACGTAAGGGAATATTATTTGGGGGTGCAGCCATGGAGAAGAATTTAGACACTAGGATAAGATAAGGAACACACCCATTATAAAGAAATCACATTAGGATTCTCTATTTAAGCTGTTCCTTAAAACACTAGTGCTTAGGAAATCTATTGGAGGCAGAAGCAGTCAAGGGTAGCCTAGGGTTAGGGTTAGGCTTAGGGTTAGGCTTAGGGTACGGCTTGGGGTATGGGTTTGGGGAGGGGTTCGGGTACGGCGTAGGGTATGGGTTAGGGTTAGGGTTAGGGTTAGTGTTAGGGTTAGGCCTCGGTTTAGGGTACGGGTTAGGATTAGGGTACGTGTTAGGGTTAGGGTAGGGGTTAGGGTTAGGTTACGCGTTAGGGCTAGGGTAGTTAGTAAACCTATCCCACTCTCTAGCTCCCCCTTAGCACGTAAAGGAATATTATTTGGGGGTCCAGCCATGGAGAAGAGTTTAGACACTAGGATAAGATAAGGAACACACCCATTATAAAGAAATCACATTAGGATTCTCTTTTTAAGCTGTTCCTTAAAACACTACTGCTTAGGAAATCAATTGGAGGCAGAAGCAGTCAAGGGTAGCCTAGGGTTAGGGTTAAGCTTAGGGTTAGGTTTAGGGTATGGCTTAGGGTACGGGTTCGGGGAGGGGTGCGGGTACGGCGTAGGGTATGGGTTAGGGTTAGGGTTAGGGTTAGTGTTAGGGTTAGGGCTCGGTTTAGGGTACGGGTTAGGATTAGGGTACGTGTTAGGGTTAGGGTAGGCGTTAGGGTTAGGGTACGCGTTAGGGTTAGGGTAGTTATTAAACCTATCCCACTCTCTAGATACCCCTTAGCACGTAAGGGAATATTATTTGGGGGTGCAGCCATGGAGAAGAGTTTAGACACTAGGATAAGATAAGGAACACACCCATTATAAAGAAATCACATTAGGATTCTCTTTTTAAGCTGTTCCTTAAAACAGTAGTGCTTAGGAAATCTATTGGAGGCAGAAGCAGTCAAGGGTAGCCTAGGGTTAGGGTTAGGCTTAGGGTTAGGTTTAGGGTACGGCTTGGGGAATAGGTTCGGGGAGGGGTTCGTGTACGGCGTAGGGTATGGTTTAGGGTTAGGCTTAGGGTTAGTGTTAGGGTTAGGGCTCGGTTTAGGGTACGGGTTAGGATTAGGGTACGTGTTAGGGTTAGGGTAGGGGTTACGGTTAGGTTACGCGTTAGGGCTAGGGTAGTTAGTAAACCTATCCCACTCTCTAGCTCCCCCTTAGCACGTAAAGGAATATTATTTGGGGGTCCAGCCATGGAGAAGAGTTTAGACACTAGGATAAGATAAGGAACACACCCATTATAAAGAAATCACATTAGGATTCTCTTTTTAAGCTGTTTCTTAAAAAACTACTGCTTAGGAAATCAATTGGAGGCAGAAGCAGTTAAGGGTAGCCTAGGGTTAGGGTTAGGCTTAGGGTTAGGTTTAGGGTATGGCTTAGGGTACGGGTTCGGGGAGGGGTGCGGGTACGGCGTAGGGTATGGGTTAGGGTTAGGGTTAGTGTTAGTGTTAGGGTTAGGGCTCGGTTTAGGGTACAGGTTAGGATTAGGGTACGTGTTAGGGTTAGGGTAGGGGTTAGGGTTAGGGTACGCGTTAGGGTTAGGGTAGTTATTAAACCTATCCCACTCTCTAGATACCCCTTAGCACGTAAGGGAATATTATTTGGGGGTGCAGCCATGGAGAAGAATTTAGACACTAGGATAAGATAAGGAACACACCCATTATAAAGAAATCACATTAGGATTCTCTATTTAAGCTGTTCCTTAAAACACTAGTGCTTAGGAAATCTATTGGAGGCAGAAGCAGTCAAGGGTAGCCTAGGGTTAGGGTTAGGCTTAGGGTTAGGCTTAGGGTACGGCTTGGGGTATGGGTTTGGGGAGGGGTTCGGGTACGGCGTAGGGTATGGGTTAGGGTTAGGGTTAGGGTTAGTGTTAGGGTTAGGCCTCGGTTTAGGGTACGGGTTAGGATTAGGGTACGTGTTAGGGTTAGGGTAGGGGTTAGGGTTAGGTTACGCGTTAGGGCTAGGGTAGTTAGTAAACCTATCCCACTCTCTAGCTCCCCCTTAGCACGTAAAGGAATATTATTTGGGGGTCCAGCCATGGAGAAGAGTTTAGACACTAGGATAAGATAAGGAACACACCCATTATAAAGAAATCACATTAGGATTCTCTTTTTAAGCTGTTCCTTAAAACACTACTGCTTAGGAAATCAATTGGAGGCAGAAGCAGTCAAGGGTAGCCTAGGGTTAGGGTTAAGCTTAGGGTTAGGTTTAGGGTATGGCTTAGGGTACGGGTTCGGGGAGGGGTGCGGGTACGGCGTAGGGTATGGGTTAGGGTTAGGGTTAGGGTTAGTGTTAGGGTTAGGGCTCGGTTTAGGGTACGGGTTAGGATTAGGGTACGTGTTAGGGTTAGGGTAGGCGTTAGGGTTAGGGTACGCGTTAGGGTTAGGGTAGTTATTAAACCTATCCCACTCTCTAGATACCCCTTAGCACGTAAGGGAATATTATTTGGGGGTGCAGCCATGGAGAAGAGTTTAGACACTAGGATAAGATAAGGAACACACCCATTATAAAGAAATCACATTAGGATTCTCTTTTTAAGCTGTTCCTTAAAACACTAGTGCTTAGGAAATCTATTGGAGGCAGAAGCAGTCAAGGGTAGCCTAGGGTTAGGGTTAGGCTTAGGGTCAGGCTTAGGGTACAGCTTAGGGTACGGGTTCGGGGAGGGGTGCGGGTACGGCATAGGGTATGGGTTAGGGTTAGGGTTAGGGTTAGTGTTAGGGTTAGGGCTCGGTTTAGGGTACGGGTTAGGATTAGGGTACGTGTTAGGGTTAGGGTAGGGGTTAGGGTTAGGGTACGCGTTAGGTTTAGGGTAGTTATTAAACCTATCCCACTCTCTACATACCCCTTAGCACGTAAAGGAATATTATTTGAGGGTCCAGCCATGGAGAAGAGTTTAGACACTAGGATAAGATAAGGAACACACCCATTATAAAGAAATCACATTAGGATTCTCTTTTTAAGCTGTTCCTTAAAACACTAGGGCTTAGGAAATCTATTGGAGGCAGAAGCAGTCAAGGGTAGCCTAGGGTTAGGGTTAGGCTTAGGGTTAGGGTTAGGGTACGGCTTAGGGTAAGGGTTCGGGGAGGGTTTCGGGTACGGCGTAGGGTATGGGTTAGGGTTAGGGTTAGGGTTAGTGTTAGGGTTAGGGCTCGGTTTAGGGTACGGTTAGGATTAGGGTACGTGTTAGGTTTAGGGTAGGGGTTAGGGTTAGGGTACGCGTTAGGGTTAGGGTAGTTAGTAAACCTATCCCACTCTCTAGATACCCCTTAGCACGTAAAGGAATATTATTTGGGGGTCCAGCCATGGAGAAGAATTTAGACACTAGGATAAGATAAGGAACACACCCATTATAAAGAAATCACATTAGGATTCTCTTTTTAAGCTGTTGCTTAAAACACTAGTGCTTAGGAAATCTATTGGAGGCAGAAGCAGTCAAGGGTAGCCTAGGGTTAGTGTTAGGCTTAGGGTTAGGCTTAGGGTACGGCTTAGGGTACGGGTTTGGGGAGGGGTTCGGGTACGGCGTAGGGTATGGGTTAGGGTTAGGGTTAGTGTTAGTGTTAGGGTTAGGGCTCGGTTTAGGGTACGGGTTAGGATTAGGGTACGTGTTAGTGTTAGGGTAGGGGTTAGGGTTAGAGTACGCATTAGGGTTAGGGTAGTTATTAAACCTATCCCACTCTCTAGATACCCCTTAGCACGTAAGGCAATATTATTTGGGGGTGCAGCCATGGAGAAGAGTTTAGACACTAGGATAAGATAAGGAACACACCCATTATAAAGAAATCACATTAGGATTCTCTTTTTAAGCTGTTCCTTAAAACAGTAGTGCTTAGGAAATCTATTGGAGGCAGAAGCAGTCAAGGGTAGCCTAGGGTTAGGGTTAGGCTTAGGGTTAGGTTTAGGGTACGGCTTGGGGAATAGGTTCGGGGAGGGGTTCGTGTACGGCGTAGGGTATGGTTTAGGGTTAGGCTTAGGGTTAGTGTTAGGGTTAGGGCTCGGTTTAGGGTACGGGTTAGGATTAGGGTACGTGTTAGGGTTAGGGTAGGGGTTACGGTTAGGTTACGCGTTAGGGCTAGGGTAGTTAGTAAACCTATCCCACTCTCTAGCTCCCCCTTAGCACGTAAAGGAATATTATTTGGGGGTCCAGCCATGGAGAAGAGTTTAGACACTAGGATAAGATAAGGAACACACCCATTATAAAGAAATCACATTAGGATTCTCTTTTTAAGCTGTTTCTTAAAAAACTACTGCTTAGGAAATCAATTGGAGGCAGAAGCAGTTAAGGGTAGCCTAGGGTTAGGGTTAGGCTTAGGGTTA
Organism: Balaenoptera borealis; assembly: GCF_965194805.1. Lineage (NCBI taxonomy): Eukaryota > Metazoa > Chordata > Mammalia > Artiodactyla > Balaenopteridae > Balaenoptera > Balaenoptera borealis. The sequence goes on along the minus strand of NW_028123559.1, from coordinate 278,230 downwards.
GGTTTAGGGTATGGCTTAGGGTACGGGTTCGGGGAGGGGTGCGGGTACGGCGTAGGGTATGGGTTAGGGTTAGGGTTAGTGTTAGTGTTAGGGTTAGGGCTCGGTTTAGGGTACAGGTTAGGATTAGGGTACGTGTTAGGGTTAGGGTAGGGGTTAGGGTTAGGGTACGCGTTAGGGTTAGGGTAGTTATTAAACCTATCCCACTCTCTAGATACCCCTTAGCACGTAAGGGAATATTATTTGGGGGTGCAGCCATGGAGAAGAATTTAGACACTAGGATAAGATAAGGAACACACCCATTATAAAGAAATCACATTAGGATTCTCTATTTAAGCTGTTCCTTAAAACACTAGTGCTTAGGAAATCTATTGGAGGCAGAAGCAGTCAAGGGTAGCCTAGGGTTAGGGTTAGGCTTAGGGTTAGGCTTAGGGTACGGCTTGGGGTATGGGTTTGGGGAGGGGTTCGGGTACGGCGTAGGGTATGGGTTAGGGTTAGGGTTAGGGTTAGTGTTAGGGTTAGGCCTCGGTTTAGGGTACGGGTTAGGATTAGGGTACGTGTTAGGGTTAGGGTAGGGGTTAGGGTTAGGTTACGCGTTAGGGCTAGGGTAGTTAGTAAACCTATCCCACTCTCTAGCTCCCCCTTAGCACGTAAAGGAATATTATTTGGGGGTCCAGCCATGGAGAAGAGTTTAGACACTAGGATAAGATAAGGAACACACCCATTATAAAGAAATCACATTAGGATTCTCTTTTTAAGCTGTTCCTTAAAACACTACTGCTTAGGAAATCAATTGGAGGCAGAAGCAGTCAAGGGTAGCCTAGGGTTAGGGTTAAGCTTAGGGTTAGGTTTAGGGTATGGCTTAGGGTACGGGTTCGGGGAGGGGTGCGGGTACGGCGTAGGGTATGGGTTAGGGTTAGGGTTAGGGTTAGTGTTAGGGTTAGGGCTCGGTTTAGGGTACGGGTTAGGATTAGGGTACGTGTTAGGGTTAGGGTAGGCGTTAGGGTTAGGGTACGCGTTAGGGTTAGGGTAGTTATTAAACCTATCCCACTCTCTAGATACCCCTTAGCACGTAAGGGAATATTATTTGGGGGTGCAGCCATGGAGAAGAGTTTAGACACTAGGATAAGATAAGGAACACACCCATTATAAAGAAATCACATTAGGATTCTCTTTTTAAGCTGTTCCTTAAAACACTAGTGCTTAGGAAATCTATTGGAGGCAGAAGCAGTCAAGGGTAGCCTAGGGTTAGGGTTAGGCTTAGGGTCAGGCTTAGGGTACAGCTTAGGGTACGGGTTCGGGGAGGGGTGCGGGTACGGCATAGGGTATGGGTTAGGGTTAGGGTTAGGGTTAGTGTTAGGGTTAGGGCTCGGTTTAGGGTACGGGTTAGGATTAGGGTACGTGTTAGGGTTAGGGTAGGGGTTAGGGTTAGGGTACGCGTTAGGGTTAGGGTAGTTATTAAACCTATCCCACTCTCTAGATACCCCTTAGCACGTAAAGGAATATTATTTGAGGGTCCAGCCATGGAGAAGAGTTTAGACACTAGGATAAGATAAGGAACACACCCATTATAAAGAAATCACATTAGGATTCTCTTTTTAAGCTGTTCGTTAAAACACTAGGGCTTAGGAAATCTATTGGAGGCAGAAGCAGTCAAGGGTAGCCTAGGGTTAGGGTTAGGCTTAGGGTTAGGGTTAGGGTACGGCTTAGGGTAAGGGTTCGGGGAGGGTTTCGGGTACGGCGTAGGGTATGGGTTAGGGTTAGGGTTAGGGTTAGTGTTAGGGTTAGGGCTCGGTTTAGGGTACGGTTAGGATTAGGGTACGTGTTAGGTTTAGGGTAGGGGTTAGGGTTAGGGTAGGCGTTAGGGTTAGGGTAGTTAGTAAACCTATCCCACTCTCTAGATACCCCTTAGCACGTAAAGGAATATTATTTGGGGGTCCAGCCATGGAGAAGAATTTAGACACTAGGATAAGATAAGGAACACACCCATTATAAAGAAATCACATTAGGATTCTCTTTTTAAGCTGTTGCTTAAAACACTAGTGCTTAGGAAATCTATTGGAGGCAGAAGCAGTCAAGGGTAGCCTAGGGTTAGTGTTAGGCTTAGGGTTAGGCTTAGGGTACGGCTTAGGGTACGGGTTTGGGGAGGGGTTCGGGTACGGCGTAGGGTATGGGTTAGGGTTAGGGTTAGTGTTAGTGTTAGGGTTAGGGCTCGGTTTAGGGTACGGGTTAGGATTAGGGTACGTGTTAGTGTTAGGGTAGGGGTTAGGGTTAGAGTACGCATTAGGGTTAGGGTAGTTATTAAACCTATCCCACTCTCTAGATACCCCTTAGCACGTAAGGCAATATTATTTGGGGGTGCAGCCATGGAGAAGAGTTTAGACACTAGGATAAGATAAGGAACACACCCATTATAAAGAAATCACATTAGGATTCTCTTTTTAAGCTGTTCCTTAAAACAGTAGTGCTTAGGAAATCTATTGGAGGCAGAAGCAGTCAAGGGTAGCCTAGGGTGAGGGTTAGGCTTAGGGTTAGGTTTAGGGTACGGCTTGGGGAATAGGTTCGGGGAGGGGTTCGGGTACGGCGTAGGGTATGGTTTAGGGTTAGGCTTAGGGTTAGTGTTAGGGTTAGGGCTCGGTTTAGGGTACGGGTTAGGATTAGGGTACGTGTTAGGGTTAGGGTAGGGGTTACGGTTAGGTTACGCGTTAGGGCTAGGGTAGTTAGTAAACCTATCCCACTCTCTAGCTCCCCCTTAGCACGTAAAGGAATATTATTTGGGGGTCCAGCCATGGAGAAGAGTTTAGACACTAGGATAAGATAAGGAACACACCCATTATAAAGAAATCACATTAGGATTCTCTTTTTAAGCCTTTTCTTAAAAAACTACTGCTTAGGAAATCAATTGGAGGCAGAAGCAGTTAAGGGTAGCCTAGGGTTAGGGTTAGGCTTAGGGTTAGGTTTAGGGTATGGCTTAGGGTACGGGTTCGGGGAGGGGTGCGGGTACGGCGTAGGGTATGGGTTAGGGTTAGGGTTAGTGTTAGTGTTAGGGTTAGGGCTCGGTTTAGGGTACAGGTTAGGATTAGGGTACGTGTTAGGGTTAGGGTAGGGGTTAGGGTTAGGGTACGCGTTAGGGTTAGGGTAGTTATTAAACCTATCCCACTCTCTAGATACCCCTTAGCACGTAAGGGAATATTATTTGGGGGTGCAGCCATGGAGAAGAATTTAGACACTAGGATAAGATAAGGAACACACCCATTATAAAGAAATCACATTAGGATTCTCTATTTAAGCTGTTCCTTAAAACACTAGTGCTTAGGAAATCTATTGGAGGCAGAAGCAGTCAAGGGTAGCCTAGGGTTAGGGTTAGGCTTAGGGTTAGGCTTAGGGTACGGCTTGGGGTATGGGTTTGGGGAGGGGTTCGGGTACGGCGTAGGGTATGGGTTAGGGTTAGGGTTAGGGTTAGTGTTAGGGTTAGGGCTCGGTTTAGGGTACGGGTTAGGATTAGGGTACGTGTTAGGGTTAGGGTAGGGGTTAGGGTTAGGTTACGCGTTAGGGCTAGGGTAGTTAGTAAACCTATCCCACTCTCTAGCTCCCCCTTAGCACGTAAAGGAATATTATTTGGGGGTCCAGCCATGGAGAAGAGTTTAGACACTAGGATAAGATAAGGAACACACCCATTATAAAGAAATCACATTAGGATTCTCTTTTTAAGCTGTTCCTTAAAACACTACTGCTTAGGAAATCAATTGGAGGCAGAAACAGTCAAGGGTAGCCTAGGGTTAGGGTTAAGCTTAGGGTTAGGTTTAGGGTATGGCTTAGGGTACGGGTTCGGGGAGGGGTGCGGGTACGGCGTAGGGTATGGGTTAGGGTTAGGGTTAGGGTTAGTGTTAGGGTTAGGGCTCGGTTTAGGGTACGGGTTAGGATTAGGGTACGTGTTAGGGTTAGGGTAGGCGTTAGGGTTAGGGTACGCGTTAGGGTTAGGGTAGTTATTAAACCTATCCCACTCTCTAGATACCCCTTAGCACGTAAGGGAATATTATTTGGGGGTGCAGCCATGGAGAAGAGTTTAGACACTAGGATAAGATAAGGAACACACCCATTATAAAGAAATCACATTAGGATTCTCTTTTTAAGCTGTTCCTTAAAACACTAGTGCTTAGGAAATCTATTGGAGGCAGAAGCAGTCAAGGGTAGCCTAGGGTTAGGGTTAGGCTTAGGGTCAGGCTTAGGGTAAAGCTTAGGGTACGGGTTCGGGGAGGGGTGCGGGTACGGCGTAGGGTATGGGTTAGGGTTAGGGTTAGGGTTAGTGTTAGGGTTAGGGCTCGGTTTAGGGTACGGGTTAGGATTAGGGTACGTGTTAGGGTTAGGGTAGGGGTTAGGGTTAGGGTACACGTTAGGTTTAGGGTAGTTATTAAACCTATCCCACTCTCTAGATACCCCTTAGCACGTAAAGGAATATTATTTGAGGGTCCAGCCATGGAGAAGAGTTTAGACACTAGGATAAGATAAGGAACACACCCATTATAAAGAAATCACATTAGGATTCTCTTTTTAAGCTGTTCCTTAAAACACTAGTGCTTAGGAAATCTATTGGAGGCAGAAGCAGTCAAGGGTAGCCTAGGGTTAGGGTTAGGCTTAGGGTTAGGGTTAGAGTACGGCTTAGGGTAAGGGTTCGGGGAGGGTTTCGGGTACGGCGTAGGGTATGGGTTAGGGTTAGGGTTAGGGTTAGTGTTAGGGTTAGGGCTCGGTTTAGGGTACGGTTAGGATTAGGGTACGTGTTAGGTTTAGGGTAGGGGTTAGGGTTAGGGTACGCGTTAGGGTTAGGGTAGTTAGTAAACCTATCCCACTCTCTAGATACCCCTTAGCACGTAAAGGAATATTATTTGGGGGTCCAGCCATGGAGAAGAATTTAGACACTAGGATAAGATAAGGAACACACCCATTATAAAGAAATCACATTAGGATTCTCTTTTTAAGCTGTTGCTTAAAACACTAGTGCTTAGGAAATCTATTGGAGGCAGAAGCAGTCAAGGGTAGCCTAGGGTTAGTGTTAGGCTTAGGGTTAGGCTTAGGGTACGGCTTAGGGTACGGGTTTGGGGAGGGGTTCGGGTACGGCGTAGGGTATGGGTTAGGGTTAGGGTTAGTGTTAGTGTTAGGGTTAGGGCTCGGTTTAGGGTACGGGTTAGGATTAGGGTACGTGTTAGTGTTAGGGTAGGTGTTAGGGTTAGAGTACGCATTAGGGTTAGGGTAGTTATTAAACCTATCCCACTCTCTAGATACCCCTTAGCACGTAAGGCAATATTATTTGGGGGTGCAGCCATGGAGAAGAGTTTAGACACTAGGATAAGATAAGGAACACACCCATTATAAAGAAATCACATTAGGATTCTCTTTTTAAGCTGTTCCTTAAAACAGTAGTGCTTAGGAAATCTATTGGAGGCAGAAGCAGTCAAGGGTAGCCTAGGGTTAGGGTTAGGCTTAGGGTTAGGCTTAGGGTACGGCTTAGGGTACGGGTTCGGGGAGGGGTGTGGGTACGGCGTAGGGTATGGGTTAGGGTTAGGGTTAGGGTTAGTGTTAGGGTTAGGGCTCGGTTTAGGGTACGGGTTAGGATTAGGGTACGTGTTAGGGTTAGGGTAGGGGTTAGGGTTAGGTTACGCGTTAGGGCTAGGGTAGTTAGTAAACCTATCCCACTCTCTAGCTCCCCCTTAGCACGTAAAGGAATATTATTTGAGGGTCCAGCCATGGAGAAGAGTTTAGACACTAGGATAAGATAAGGAACACACCCATTATAAAGAAATCACATTAGGATTCTCTTTTTAAGCTGTTTCTTAAAACACTACTGCTTAGGAAATCAATTGGAGGCAGAAGAAGTCAAGGGTAGCCTAGGGTTAGGGTTAGGTTTAGGGTTAGGTTTAGGGTATGGCTTAGGGTACGGGTTCGGGGAGGGGTGCGGGTACGGCGTAGGGTATGGGTTAGGGTTAGGGTTAGTGTTAGTGTTAGGGTTAGGGCTCGGTTTAGGGTACAGGTTAGGATTAGGGTACGTGTTAGGGTTAGGGTAGGGGTTAGGGTTAGGGTACGCGTTAGGGTTAGGGTAGTTATTAAACCTATCCCACTCTCTAGATACCCCTTAGCACGTAAGGGAATATTATTTGGGGGTGCAGCCATGGAGAAGAATTTAGACACTAGGATAAGATAAGGAACACACCCATTATAAAGAAATCACATTAGGATTCTCTATTTAAGCTGTTCCTTAAAACACTAGTGCTTAGGAAATCTATTGGAGGCAGAAGCAGTCAAGGGTAGCCTAGGGTTAGGGTTAGGCTTAGGGTTAGGCTTAGGGTACGGCTTGGGGTATGGGTTTGGGGAGGGGTTCGGGTACGGCGTAGGGTATGGGTTAGGGTTAGGGTTAGGGTTAGTGTTAGGGTTAGGGCTCGGTTTAGGGTACGGGTTAGGATTAGGGTACGTGTTAGTGTTAGGGTAGGGGTTAGGGTTAGGTTACGCGTTAGGGCTAGGGTAGTTAGTAAACCTATCCCACTCTCTAGCTCCCCCTTAGCACGTAAAGGAATATTATTTGGGGGTCCAGCCATGGAGAAGAGTTTAGACACTAGGATAAGATAAGGACCACACCCATTATAAAGAAATCACATTAGGATTCTCTTTTTAAGCTGTTCCTTAAAACACTACTGCTTAGGAAATCAATTGGAGGCAGAAGCAGTCAAGGGTAGCCTAGTGTTAGGGTTAAGCTTAGGGTTAGGTTTAGGGTATGGCTTAGGGTACGGGTTCGGGGAGGGGTGCGGGTACGGCGTAGGGTATGGGTTAGAGTTAGGGTTAGGGTTAGTGTTAGGGTTAGGGCTCGGTTTAGGGTACGGGTTAGGATTAGGGTACGTGTTAGGGTTAGGGTAGGCGTTAGGGTTAGGGTACGCGTTAGGGTTAGGGTAGTTATTAAACCTATCCCACTCTCTAGATACCCCTTAGCACGTAAGGGAATATTATTTGGGGGTGCAGCCATGGAGAAGAGTTTAGACACTAGGATAAGATAAGGAACACACCCATTATAAAGAAATCACATTAGGATTCTCTTTTTAAGCTGTTCCTTAAAACACTAGTGCTTAGGAAATCTATTGGAGGCAGAAGCAGTCAAGGGTAGCCTAGGGTTAGGGTTAGGCTTAGGGTCAGGCTTAGGGTACAGCTTAGGGTACGGGTTCGGGGAGGGGTGCGGGTACGGCGTAGGGTATGGGTTAGGGTTAGGGTTAGGGTTAGTGTTAGGGTTAGGGCTCGGTTTAGGGTACGGGTTAGGATTAGGGTACGTGTTAGGGTTAGGGTAGGGGTTAGGGTTAGGGTACGCGTTAGGGTTAGGGTAGTTATTAAACCTATCCCACTCTCTAGATACCCCTTAGCACGTAAAGGAATATTATTTGAGGGTCCAGCCATGGAGAAGAGTTTAGACACTAGGATAAGATAAGGAACACACCCATTATAAAGAAATCACATTAGGATTCTCTTTTTAAGCTGTTCCTTAAAACACTAGGGCTTAGGAAATCTATTGGAGGCAGAAGCAGTCAAGGGTAGCCTAGGGTTAGGGTTAGGCTTAGGGTTAGGGTTAGGGTACGGCTTAGGGTAAGGGTTCGGGGAGGGTTTCGGGTACGGCGTAGGGTATGGGTTAGGGTTAGGGTTAGGGTTAGTGTTAGGGTTAGGGCTCGGTTTAGGGTACGGTTAGGATTAGGGTACGTGTTAGGGTTAGGGTAGGGGTTAGGGTTAGGGTACGCGTTAGGGTTAGGGTAGTTATTAAACCTATCCCACTCTCTAGATACCCCTTAGCACGTAAAGGAATATTATTTGAGGGTCCAGCCATGGAGAAGAGTTTAGATACTAGGATAAGATAAGGAACACACCCATTATAAAGAAATCACATTAGGATTCTCTTTTTAAGCTGTTCCTTAAAACACTAGTGCTTAGGAAATCTATTGGAGGCAGAAGCAGTCAAGGGTAGCCTAGGGTTAGGGTTAGGCTTAGGGTTAGGGTTAGGGTACGGCTTAGGGTACGGGTTCGGGGAGGGGTTCGGGTATGGCGTAGGGTATGGGTTAGGGTTAGGGTTAGGGTTAGTGTTAGGGTTAGGGCTCGGTTTAGGGTACGGTTAGGATTAGGGTACGTGTTAGGTTTAGGGTAGGGGTTAGGGTTAGGGTACGCGTTAGGGTTAGGGTAGTTAGTAAACCTATCCCACTCTCTAGATACCCCTTAGCACGTAAAGGAATATTATTTGGGGGTCCAGCCATGGAGAAGAGTTTACACACTAGGATAAGATAAGGAACACACCCATTATAAAGAAATCACATTAGGATTCTCTTTTTAAGCTGTTGCTTAAAACACTAGTGCTTAGGAAATCTATTGGAGGCAGAAGCAGTCAAGGGTAGCCTAGGGTTAGTGTTAGGCTTAGGGTTAGGCTTAGGGTATGGCTTAGGGTACGGGTTTGGGGAGGGGTTCGGGTACGGCGTAGGGTATGGGTTAGGGTTAGGGTTAGTGTTAGTGTTAGGGTTAGGGCTCGGTTTAGGGTACGGGTTAGGATTAGGGTACGTGTTAGTGTTAGGGTAGGGGTTAGGGTTAGAGTACGCATTAGGGTTAGGGTAGTTATTAAACCTATCCCACTCTCTACATACCCCTTAGCACGTAAGGCAATATTATTTGGGGGTGCAGCCATGGAGAAGAGTTTAGACACTAGGATAAGATAAGGAACACACCCATTATAAAGAAATCACATTAGGATTCTCTTTTTAAGCTGTTCCTTAAAACACTAGTGCTTAGGAAATCTATTGGAGGCAGAAGCAGTCAAGGGTAGCCTAGGGTTAGGGTTAGGCTTAGGGTTAGCCTTAGGGTACGGCTTAGGGTACGGGTTTGGGGAGGGGTTCGGGTACGGTGTAGGGTATGGGTTAGGGTTAGGGTTAGGGTTAGTGTTAGGGTTAGGGCTCGGTTTAGGGTACGGGTTAGGATTAGGGTACGTGTTAGGGTTAGGGTAGGGGTTAGGGTTAGGGTACGCGTTAGGGTTAGGGTAGTTATTAAACCTATCCCACTCTCTAGATACCCCTTAGCACGTAAAGGAATATTATTTGGGGGTCCAGCCATGGAGAAGAGTTTAGACACTAGGATAAGATAAGGAACACACCCATTATAAAGAAATCACATTAGGATTCTCTTTTTAAGCTGTTGCTTAAAACACTAGTGCTTAGGAAATCTATTGGAGGCAGAAGCAGTCAAGGGTAGCCTAGGGTTAGTGTTAGGCTTAGGGTTAGGCTTAGGGTACGGCTTAGGGTACGGGTTTGGGGAGGGGTTCGGGTACGGCGTAGGGTATGGGTTAGGGTTAGGGTTAGTGTTAGTGTTAGGGTTAGGGCTCGGTTTAGGGTACGGGTTAGGATTAGGGTACGTGTTAGTGTTAGGGTAGGGGTTAGGGTTAGAGTACGCATTAGGGTTAGGGTAGTTATTAAACCTATCCCACTCTCTAGATACCCCTTAGCACGTAAGGCAATATTATTTGGGGGTGCAGCCATGGAGAAGAGTTTAGACACTAGGATAAGATAAGGAACACACCCATTATAAAGAAATCACATTAGGATTCTCTTTTTAAGCTGTTCCTTAAAACAGTAGTGCTTAGGAAATCTATTGGAGGCAGAAGCAGTCAAGGGTAGCCTAGGGTTAGGGTTAGGCTTAGGGTTAGGTTTAGGGTACGGCTTGGGGAATAGGTTCGGGGAGGGGTTCGGGTACGGCGTAGGGTATGGTTTAGGGTTAGGCTTAGGGTTAGTGTTAGGGTTAGGGCTCGGTTTAGGGTACGGGTTAGGATTAGGGTACGTGTTAGGGTTAGGGTAGGGGTTACGGTTAGGTTACGCGTTAGGGCTAGGGTAGTTAGTAAACCTATCCCACTCTCTAGCTCCCCCTTAGCACGTAAAGGAATATTATTTGGGGGTCCAGCCATGGAGAAGAGTTTAGACACTAGGATAAGATAAGGAACACACCCATTATAAAGAAATCACATTAGGATTCTCTTTTTAAGCTGTTTCTTAAAAAACTACTGCTTAGGAAATCAATTGGAGGCAGAAGCAGTTAAGGGTAGCCTAGGGTTAGGGTTAGGCTTAGGGTTAGGTTTAGGGTATGGCTTAGGGTACGGGTTCGGGGAGGGGTGCGGGTACGGCGTAGGGTATGGGTTAGGGTTAGGGTTAGTGTTAGTGTTAGGGTTAGGGCTCGGTTTAGGGTACAGGTTAGGATTAGGGTACGTGTTAGGGTTAGGGTAGGGGTTAGGGTTAGGGTACGCGTTAGGGTTAGGGTAGTTATTAAACCTATCCCACTCTCTAGATACCCCTTAGCACGTAAGGGAATATTATTTGGGGGTGCAGCCATGGAGAAGAATTTAGACACTAGGATAAGATAAGGAACACACCCATTATAAAGAAATCACATTAGGATTCTCTATTTAAGCTGTTCCTTAAAACACTAGTGCTTAGGAAATCTATTGGAGGCAGAAGCAGTCAAGGGTAGCCTAGGGTTAGGGTTAGGCTTAGGGTTAGGCTTAGGGTACGGCTTGGGGTATGGGTTTGGGGAGGGGTTCGGGTACGGCGTAGGGTATGGGTTAGGGTTAGGGTTAGGGTTAGTGTTAGGGTTAGGCCTCGGTTTAGGGTACGGGTTAGGATTAGGGTACGTGTTAGGGTTAGGGTAGGGGTTAGGGTTAGGTTACGCGTTAGGGCTAGGGTAGTTAGTAAACCTATCCCACTCTCTAGCTCCCCCTTAGCACATAAAGGAATATTATTTGGGGGTCCAGCCATGGAGAAGAGTTTAGACACTAGGATAAGATAAGGAACACACCCATTATAAAGAAATCACATTAGGATTCTCTTTTTAAGCTGTTCCTTAAAACACTACTGCTTAGGAAATCAATTGGAGGCAGAAGCAGTCAAGGGTAGCCTAGGGTTAGGGTTAAGCTTAGGGTTAGGTTTAGGGTATGGCTTAGGGTACGGGTTCGGGGAGGGGTGCGGGTACGGCGTAGGGTATGGGTTAGGGTTAGGGTTAGGGTTAGTGTTAGGGTTAGGGCTCGGTTTAGGGTACGGGTTAGGATTAGGGTACGTGTTAGGGTTAGGGTAGGCGTTAGGGTTAGGGTACGCGTTAGGGTTAGGGTAGTTATTAAACCTATCCCACTCTCTAGATACCCCTTAGCACGTAAGGGAATATTATTTGGGGGTGCAGCCATGGAGAAGAGTTTAGACACTAGGATAAGATAAGGAACACACCCATTATAAAGAAATCACATTAGGATTCTCTTTTTAAGCTGTTCCTTAAAACACTAGTGCTTAGGAAATCTATTGGAGGCAGAAGCAGTCAAGGGTAGCCTAGGGTTAGGGTTAGGCTTAGGGTCAGGCTTAGGGTACAGCTTAGGGTACGGGTTCGGGGAGGGGTGCGGGTACGGCATAGGGTATGGGTTAGGGTTAGGGTTAGGGTTAGTGTTAGGGTTAGGGCTCGGTTTAGGGTACGGGTTAGGATTAGGGTACGTGTTAGGGTTAGGGTAGGGGTTAGGGTTAGGGTACGCGTTAGGTTTAGGGTAGTTATTAAACCTATCCCACTCTCTACATACCCCTTAGCACGTAAAGGAATATTATTTGAGGGTCCAGCCATGGAGAAGAGTTTAGACACTAGGATAAGATAAGGAACACACCCATTATAAAGAAATCACATTAGGATTCTCTTTTTAAGCTGTTCCTTAAAACACTAGGGCTTAGGAAATCTATTGGAGGCAGAAGCAGTCAAGGGTAGCCTAGGGTTAGGGTTAGGCTTAGGGTTAGGGTTAGGGTACGGCTTAGGGTAAGGGTTCGGGGAGGGTTTCGGGTACGGCGTAGGGTATGGGTTAGGGTTAGGGTTAGGGTTAGTGTTAGGGTTAGGGCTCGGTTTAGGGTACGGTTAGGATTAGGGTACGTGTTAGGTTTAGGGTAGGGGTTAGGGTTAGGGTACGCGTTAGGGTTAGGGTAGTTAGTAAACCTATCCCACTCTCTAGATACCCCTTAGCACGTAAAGGAATATTATTTGGGGGTCCAGCCATGGAGAAGAATTTAGACACTAGGATAAGATAAGGAACACACCCATTATAAAGAAATCACATTAGGATTCTCTTTTTAAGCTGTTGCTTAAAACACTAGTGCTTAGGAAATCTATTGGAGGCAGAAGCAGTCAAGGGTAGCCTAGGGTTAGTGTTAGGCTTAGGGTTAGGCTTAGGGTACGGCTTAGGGTACGGGTTTGGGGAGGGGTTCGGGTACGGCGTAGGGTATGGGTTAGGGTTAGGGTTAGTGTTAGTGTTAGGGTTAGGGCTCGGTTTAGGGTACGGGTTAGGATTAGGGTACGTGTTAGTGTTAGGGTAGGGGTTAGGGTTAGAGTACGCATTAGGGTTAGGGTAGTTATTAAACCTATCCCACTCTCTAGATACCCCTTAGCACGTAAGGCAATATTATTTGGGGGTGCAGCCATGGAGAAGAGTTTAGACACTAGGATAAGATAAGGAACACACCCATTATAAAGAAATCACATTAGGATTCTCTTTTTAAGCTGTTCCTTAAAACAGTAGTGCTTAGGAAATCTATTGGAGGCAGAAGCAGTCAAGGGTAGCCTAGGGTTAGGGTTAGGCTTAGGGTTAGGTTTAGGGTACGGCTTGGGGAATAGGTTCGGGGAGGGGTTCGTGTACGACGTAGGGTATGGTTTAGGGTTAGGCTTAGGGTTAGTGTTAGGGTTAGGGCTCGGTTTAGGGTACGGGTTAGGATTAGGGTACGTGTTAGGGTTAGGGTAGGGGTTACGGTTAGGTTACGCGTTAGGGCTAGGGTAGTTAGTAAACCTATCCCACTCTCTAGCTCCCCCTTAGCACGTAAAGGAATATTATTTGGGGGTCCAGCCATGGAGAAGAGTTTAGACACTAGGATAAGATAAGGAACACACCCATTATAAAGAAATCACATTAGGATTCTCTTTTTAAGCTGTTTCTTAAAAAACTACTGCTTAGGAAATCAATTGGAGGCAGAAGCAGTTAAGGGTAGCCTAGGGTTAGGGTTAGGCTTAGGGTTAGGTTTAGGGTATGGCTTAGGGTACGGGTTCGGGGAGGGGTGCGGGTACGGCGTAGGGTATGGGTTAGGGTTAGGGTTAGTGTTAGTGTTAGGGTTAGGGCTCGGTTTAGGGTACAGGTTAGGATTAGGGTACGTGTTAGGGTTAGGGTAGGGGTTAGGGTTAGGGTACGCGTTAGGGTTAGGGTAGTTATTAAACCTATCCCACTCTCTAGATACCCCTTAGCACGTAAGGGAATATTATTTGGGGTTGCAGCCATGGAGAAGAATTTAGACACTAGGATAAGATAAGGAACACACCCATTATAAAGAAATCACATTAGGATTCTCTATTTAAGCTGTTCCTTAAAACACTAGTGCTTAGGAAATCTATTGGAGGCAGAAGCAGTCAAGGGTAGCCTAGGGTTAGGGTTAGGCTTAGGGTTAGGCTTAGGGTACGGCTTGGGGTATGGGTTTGGGGAGGGGTTCGGGTACGGCGTAGGGTATGGGTTAGGGTTAGGGTTAGGGTTAGTGTTAGGGTTAGGCCTCGGTTTAGGGTACGGGTTAGGATTAGGGTACGTGTTAGGGTTAGGGTAGGGGTTAGGGTTAGGTTACGCGTTAGGGCTAGGGTAGTTAGTAAACCTATCCCACTCTCTAGCTCCCCCTTAGCACGTAAAGGAATATTATTTGGGGGTCCAGCCATGGAGAAGAGTTTAGACACTAGGATAAGATAAGGAACACACCCATTATAAAGAAATCACATTAGGATTCTCTTTTTAAGCTGTTCCTTAAAACACTACTGCTTAGGAAATCAATTGGAGGCAGAAGCAGTCAAGGGTAGCCTAGGGTTAGGGTTAAGCTTAGGGTTAGGTTTAGGGTATGGCTTAGGGTACGGGTTCGGGGAGGGGTGCGGGTACGGCGTAGGGTATGGGTTAGGGTTAGGGTTAGGGTTAGTGTTAGGGTTAGGGCTCGGTTTAGGGTACGGGTTAGGATTAGGGTACGTGTTAGGGTTAGGGTAGGCGTTAGGGTTAGGGTACGCGTTAGGGTTAGGGTAGTTATTAAACCTATCCCACTCTCTAGATACCCCTTAGCACGTAAGGGAATATTATTTGGGGGTGCAGCCATGGAGAAGAGTTTAGACACTAGGATAAGATAAGGAACACACCCATTATAAAGAAATCACATTAGGATTCTCTTTTTAAGCTGTTCCTTAAAACACTAGTGCTTAGGAAATCTATTGGAGGCAGAAGCAGTCAAGGGTAGCCTAGGGTTAGGGTTAGGCTTAGGGTCAGGCTTAGGGTACAGCTTAGGGTACGGGTTCGGGGAGGGGTGCGGGTACGGCATAGGGTATGGGTTAGGGTTAGGGTTAGGGTTAGTGTTAGGGTTAGGGCTCGGTTTAGGGTACGGGTTAGGATTAGGGTACGTGTTAGGGTTAGGGTAGGGGTTAGGGTTAGGGTACGCGTTAGGTTTAGGGTAGTTATTAAACCTATCCCACTCTCTACATACCCCTTAGCACGTAAAGGAATATTATTTGAGGGTCCAGCCATGGAGAAGAGTTTAGACACTAGGATAAGATAAGGAACACACCCATTATAAAGAAATCACATTAGGATTCTCTTTTTAAGCTGTTCCTTAAAACACTAGGGCTTAGGAAATCTATTGGAGGCAGAAGCAGTCAAGGGTAGCCTAGGGTTAGGGTTAGGCTTAGGGTTAGGGTTAGGGTACGGCTTAGGGTAAGGGTTCGGGGAGGGTTTCGGGTACGGCGTAGGGTATGGGTTAGGGTTAGGGTTAGGGTTAGTGTTAGGGTTAGGGCTCGGTTTAGGGTACGGTTAGGATTAGGGTACGTGTTAGGTTTAGGGTAGGGGTTAGGGTTAGGGTACGCGTTAGGGTTAGGGTAGTTAGTAAACCTATCCCACTCTCTAGATACCCCTTAGCACGTAAAGGAATATTATTTGGGGGTCCAGCCATGGAGAAGAATTTAGACACTAGGATAAGATAAGGAACACACCCATTATAAAGAAATCACATTAGGATTCTCTTTTTAAGCTGTTCCTTAAAACACTACTGCTTAGGAAATCAATTGGAGGCAGAAGCAGTCAAGGGTAGCCTAGGGTTAGGGTTAAGCTTAGGGTTAGGTTTAGGGTATGGCTTAGGGTACGGGTTCGGGGAGGGGTGCGGGTACGGCGTAGGGTATGGGTTAGGGTTAGGGTTAGGGTTAGTGTTAGGGTTAGGGCTCGGTTTAGGGTACGGGTTAGGATTAGGGTACGTGTTAGGGTTAGGGTAGGCGTTAGGGTTAGGGTACGCGTTAGGGTTAGGGTAGTTATTAAACCTATCCCACTCTCTAGATACCCCTTAGCACGTAAGGGAATATTATTTGGGGGTGCAGCCATGGAGAAGAGTTTAGACACTAGGATAAGATAAGGAACACACCCATTATAAAGAAATCACATTAGGATTCTCTTTTTAAGCTGTTCCTTAAAACACTAGTGCTTAGGAAATCTATTGGAGGCAGAAGCAGTCAAGGGTAGCCTAGGGTTAGGGTTAGGCTTAGGGTCAGGCTTAGGGTACAGCTTAGGGTACGGGTTCGGGGAGGGGTGCGGGTACGGCATAGGGTATGGGTTAGGGTTAGGGTTAGGGTTAGTGTTAGGGTTAGGGCTCGGTTTAGGGTACGGGTTAGGATTAGGGTACGTGTTAGGGTTAGGGTAGGGGTTAGGGTTAGGGTACGCGTTAGGTTTAGGGTAGTTATTAAACCTATCCCACTCTCTACATACCCCTTAGCACGTAAAGGAATATTATTTGAGGGTCCAGCCATGGAGAAGAGTTTAGACACTAGGATAAGATAAGGAACACACCCATTATAAAGAAATCACATTAGGATTCTCTTTTTAAGCTGTTCCTTAAAACACTAGGGCTTAGGAAATCTATTGGAGGCAGAAGCAGTCAAGGGTAGCCTAGGGTTAGGGTTAGGCTTAGGGTTAGGGTTAGGGTACGGCTTAGGGTAAGGGTTCGGGGAGGGTTTCGGGTACGGCGTAGGGTATGGGTTAGGGTTAGGGTTAGGGTTAGTGTTAGGGTTAGGGCTCGGTTTAGGGTACGGTTAGGATTAGGGTACGTGTTAGGTTTAGGGTAGGGGTTAGGGTTAGGGTACGCGTTAGGGTTAGGGTAGTTAGTAAACCTATCCCACTCTCTAGATACCCCTTAGCACGTAAAGGAATATTATTTGGGGGTCCAGCCATGGAGAAGAATTTAGACACTAGGATAAGATAAGGAACACACCCATTATAAAGAAATCACATTAGGATTCTCTTTTTAAGCTGTTGCTTAAAACACTAGTGCTTAGGAAATCTATTGGAGGCAGAAGCAGTCAAGGGTAGCCTAGGGTTAGTGTTAGGCTTAGGGTTAGGCTTAGGGTACGGCTTAGGGTACGGGTTTGGGGAGGGGTTCGGGTACGGCGTAGGGTATGGGTTAGGGTTAGGGTTAGTGTTAGTGTTAGGGTTAGGGCTCGGTTTAGGGTACGGGTTAGGATTAGGGTACGTGTTAGTGTTAGGGTAGGGGTTAGGGTTAGAGTACGCATTAGGGTTAGGGTAGTTATTAAACCTATCCCACTCTCTAGATACCCCTTAGCACGTAAGGCAATATTATTTGGGGGTGCAGCCATGGAGAAGAGTTTAGACACTAGGATAAGATAAGGAACACACCCATTATAAAGAAATCACATTAGGATTCTCTTTTTAAGCTGTTCCTTAAAACAGTAGTGCTTAGGAAATCTATTGGAGGCAGAAGCAGTCAAGGGTAGCCTAGGGTTAGGGTTAGGCTTAGGGTTAGGTTTAGGGTACGGCTTGGGGAATAGGTTCGGGGAGGGGTTCGGGTACGGCGTAGGGTATGGTTTAGGGTTAGGCTTAGGGTTAGTGTTAGGGTTAGGGCTCGGTTTAGGGTACGGGTTAGGATTAGGGTACGTGTTAGGGTTAGGGTAGGGGTTACGGTTAGGTTACGCGTTAGGGCTAGGGTAGTTAGTAAACCTATCCCACTCTCTAGCTCCCCCTTAGCACGTAAAGGAATATTATTTGGGGGTCCAGCCATGGAGAAGAGTTTAGACACTAGGATAAGATAAGGAACACACCCATTATAAAGAAATCACATTAGGATTCTCTTTTTAAGCTGTTTCTTAAAAAACTACTGCTTAGGAAATCAATTGGAGGCAGAAGCAGTTAAGGGTAGCCTAGGGTTAGGGTTAGGCTTAGGGTTAGGTTTAGGGTATGGCTTAGGGTACGGGTTCGGGGAGGGGTGCGGGTACGGCGTAGGGTATGGGTTAGGGTTAGGGTTAGTGTTAGTGTTAGGGTTAGGGCTCGGTTTAGGGTACAGGTTAGGATTAGGGTACGTGTTAGGGTTAGGGTAGGGGTTAGGGTTAGGGTACGCGTTAGGGTTAGGGTAGTTATTAAACCTATCCCACTCTCTAGATACCCCTTAGCACGTAAGGGAATATTATTTGGGGGTGCAGCCATGGAGAAGAATTTAGACACTAGGATAAGATAAGGAACACACCCATTATAAAGAAATCACATTAGGATTCTCTATTTAAGCTGTTCCTTAAAACACTAGTGCTTAGGAAATCTATTGGAGGCAGAAGCAGTCAAGGGTAGCCTAGGGTTAGGGTTAGGCTTAGGGTTAGGCTTAGGGTACGGCTTGGGGTATGGGTTTGGGGAGGGGTTCGGGTACGGCGTAGGGTATGGGTTAGGGTTAGGGTTAGGGTTAGTGTTAGGGTTAGGGCTCGGTTTAGGGTACGGGTTAGGATTAGGGTACGTGTTAGGGTTAGGGTAGGGGTTAGGGTTAGGTTACGCGTTAGGGCTAGGGTAGTTAGTAAACCTATCCCACTCTCTAGCTCCCCCTTAGCACGTAAAGGAATATTATTTGGGGGTCCAGCCATGGAGAAGAGTTTAGACACTAGGATAAGATAAGGAACACACCCATTATAAAGAAATCACATTAGGATTCTCTTTTTAAGCTGTTCCTTAAAACACTACTGCTTAGGAAATCAATTGGAGGCAGAAACAGTCAAGGGTAGCCTAGGGTTAGGGTTAAGCTTAGGGTTAGGTTTAGGGTATGGCTTAGGGTACGGGTTCGGGGAGGGGTGCGGGTACGGCGTAGGGTATGGGTTAGGGTTAGGGTTAGGGTTAGTGTTAGGGTTAGGGCTCGGTTTAGGGTACGGGTTAGGATTAGGGTACGTGTTAGGGTTAGGGTAGGCGTTAGGGTTAGGGTACGCGTTAGGGTTAGGGTAGTTATTAAACCTATCCCACTCTCTAGATACCCCTTAGCACGTAAGGGAATATTATTTGGGGGTGCAGCCATGGAGAAGAGTTTAGACACTAGGATAAGATAAGGAACACACCCATTATAAAGAAATCACATTAGGATTCTCTTTTTAAGCTGTTCCTTAAAACACTAGTGCTTAGGAAATCTATTGGAGGCAGAAGCAGTCAAGGGTAGCCTAGGGTTAGGGTTAGGCTTAGGGTCAGGCTTAGGGTACAGCTTAGGGTACGGGTTCGGGGAGGGGTGCGGGTACGGCGTAGGGTATGGGTTAGGGTTAGGGTTAGGGTTAGTGTTAGGGTTAGGGCTCGGTTTAGGGTACGGGTTAGGATTAGGGTACGTGTTAGGGTTAGGGTAGGGGTTAGGGTTAGGGTACACGTTAGGTTTAGGGTAGTTATTAAACCTATCCCACTCTCTAGATACCCCTTAGCACGTAAAGGAATATTATTTGAGGGTCCAGCCATGGAGAAGAGTTTAGACACTAGGATAAGATAAGGAACACACCCATTATAAAGAAATCACATTAGGATTCTCTTTTTAAGCTGTTCCTTAAAACACTAGTGCTTAGGAAATCTATTGGAGGCAGAAGCAGTCAAGGGTAGCCTAGGGTTAGGGTTAGGCTTAGGGTTAGGGTTAGGGTACGGCTTAGGGTAAGGGTTCGGGTAGGGTTTCGGGTACGGCGTAGGGTATGGGTTAGGGTTAGGGTTAGGGTTAGTGTTAGGGTTAGGGCTCGGTTTAGGGTACGGTTAGGATTAGGGTACGTGTTAGGTTTAGGGTAGGGGTTAGGGTTAGGGTACGCGTTAGGGTTAGGGTAGTTAGTAAACCTATCCCACTCTCTAGATACCCCTTAGCACGTAAAGGAATATTATTTGGGGGTCCAGCCATGGAGAAGAATTTAGACACTAGGATAAGATAAGGAACACACCCATTATAAAGAAATCACATTAGGATTCTCTTTTTAAGCTGTTGCTTAAAACACTAGTGCTTAGGAAATCTATTGGAGGCAGAAGCAGTCAAGGGTAGCCTAGGGTTAGTGTTAGGCTTAGGGTTAGGCTTAGGGTACGGCTTAGGGTACGGGTTTGGGGAGGGGTTCGGGTACGGCGTAGGGTATGGGTTAGGGTTAGGGTTAGTGTTAGTGTTAGGGTTAGGGCTCGGTTTAGGGTACGGGTTAGGATTAGGGTACGTGTTAGTGTTAGGGTAGGGGTTAGGGTTAGAGTACGCATTAGGGTTAGGGTAGTTATTAAACCTATCCCACTCTCTAGATACCCCTTAGCACGTAAGGCAATATTATTTGGGGGTGCAGCCATGGAGAAGAGTTTAGACACTAGGATAAGATAAGGAACACCCCCATTATAAAGAAATCACATTAGGATTCTCTTTTTAAGCTGTTCCTTAAAACAGTAGTGCTTAGGAAATCTATTGGAGGCAGAAGCAGTCAAGGGTAGCCTAGGGTTAGGGTTAGGCTTAGGGTTAGGCTTAGGGTACGGCTTAGGGTACGGGTTCGGGGAGGGGTGTGGGTACGGCGTAGGGTATGGGTTAGGGTTAGGGTTAGGGTTAGTGTTAGGGTTAGGGCTCGGTTTAGGGTACGGGTTAGGATTAGGATACGTGTTAGGGTTAGGGTAGGGGTTAGGGTTAGGTTACGCGTTAGGGCTAGGGTAGTTAGTAAACCTATCCCACTCTCTAGCTCCCCCTTAGCACGTAAAGGAATATTATTTGAGGGTCCAGCCATGGAGAAGAGTTTAGACACTAGGATAAGATAAGGAACACACCCATTATAAAGAAATCACATTAGGATTCTCTTTTTAAGCTGTTTCTTAAAACACTACTGCTTAGGAAATCAATTGGAGGCAGAAGAAGTCAAGGGTAGCCTAGGGTTAGGGTTAGGCTTAGGGTTAGGTTTAGGGTATGGCTTAGGGTACGGGTTCGGGGAGGGGTGCGGGTACGGCGTAGGGTATGGGTTAGGGTTAGGGTTAGTGTTAGTGTTAGGGTTAGGGCTCGGTTTAGGGTACAGGTTAGGATTAGGGTACGTGTTAGGGTTAGGGTAGGGGTTAGGGTTAGGGTACGCGTTAGGGTTAGGGTAGTTATTAAACCTATCCCACTCTCTAGATACCCCTTAGCACGTAAGGGAATATTATTTGGGGGTGCAGCCATGGAGAAGAATTTAGACACTAGGATAAGATAAGGAACACACCCATTATAAAGAAATCACATTAGGATTCTCTATTTAAGCTGTTCCTTAAAACACTAGTGCTTAGGAAATCTATTGGAGGCAGAAGCAGTCAAGGGTAGCCTAGGGTTAGGGTTAGGCTTAGGGTTAGGCTTAGGGTACGGCTTGGGGTATGGGTTTGGGGAGGGGTTCGGGTACGGCGTAGGGTATGGGTTAGGGTTAGGGTTAGGGTTAGTGTTAGGGTTAGGGCTCGGTTTAGGGTACGGGTTAGGATTAGGGTACGTGTTAGGGTTAGGGTAGGGGTTAGGGTTAGGTTACGCGTTAGGGCTAGGGTAGTTAGTAAACCTATCCCACTCTCTAGCTCCCCCTTAGCACGTAAAGGAATATTATTTGGGGGTCCAGCCATGGAGAAGAGTTTAGACACTAGGATAAGATAAGGAACACACCCATTATAAAGAAATCACATTAGGATTCTCTTTTTAAGCTGTTCCTTAAAACACTACTGCTTAGGAAATCAATTGGAGGCAGAAACAGTCAAGGGTAGCCTAGGGTTAGGGTTAAGCTTAGGGTTAGGTTTAGGGTATGGCTTAGGGTACGGGTTCGGGGAGGGGTGCGGGTACGGCGTAGGGTATGGGTTAGGGTTAGGGTTAGGGTTAGTGTTAGGGTTAGGGCTCGGTTTAGGGTACGGGTTAGGATTAGGGTACGTGTTAGGGTTAGGGTAGGCGTTAGGGTTAGGGTACGCGTTAGGGTTAGGGTAGTTATTAAACCTATCCCACTCTCTAGATACCCCTTAGTACGTAAGGGAATATTATTTGGGGGTGCAGCCATGGAGAAGAGTTTAGACACTAGGATAAGATAAGGAACACACCCATTATAAAGAAATCACATTAGGATTCTCTTTTTAAGCTGTTCCTTAAAACACTAGTGCTTAGGAAATCTATTGGAGGCAGAAGCAGTCAAGGGTAGCCTAGGGTTAGGGTTAGGCTTAGGGTCAGGCTTAGGGTACAGCTTAGGGTACGGGTTCGGGGAGGGGTGCGGGTACGGCGTAGGGTATGGGTTAGGGTTAGGGTTAGGGTTAGTGTTAGGGTTAGGGCTCGGTTTAGGGTACGGGTTAGGATTAGGGTACGTGTTAGGGTTAGGGTAGGGGTTAGGGTTAGGGTACACGTTAGGTTTAGGGTAGTTATTAAACCTATCCCACTCTCTAGATACCCCTTAGCACGTAAAGGAATATTATTTGAGGGTCCAGCCATGGAGAAGAGTTTAGACACTAGGATAAGATAAGGAACACACCCATTATAAAGAAATCACATTAGGATTCTCTTTTTAAGCTGTTCCTTAAAACACTAGTGCTTAGGAAATCTATTGGAGGCAGAAGCAGTCAAGGGTAGCCTAGGGTTAGGGTTAGGCTTAGGGTTAGGGTTAGGGTACGGCTTAGGGTAAGGGTTTGGGGAGGGTTTCGGGTACGGCGTAGGGTATGCGTTAGGGTTAGGGTTAGGGTTAGTGTTAGGGTTAGGGCTCGGTTTAGGGTACGGTTAGGATTAGGGTACGTGTTAGGGTTAGGGTAGGGGTTAGGGTTAGGGTACGCGTTAGGGTTAGGGTAGTTATTAAACCTATCCCACTCTCTAGATACCCCTTAGCACGTAAAGGAATATTATTTGAGGGTCCAGCCATGGAGAAGAGTTTAGACACTAGGATAAGATAAGGAACACACCCATTATAAAGAAATCACATTAGGATTCTCTTTTTAAGCTGTTCCTTAAAACACTAGTGCTTAGGAAATCTATTGGAGGCAGAAGCAGTCAAGGGTAGCCTAGGGTTAGGGTTAGGCTTAGGGTTAGGGTTAGGGTACGGCTTAGGGTACGGGTTCGGGGAGGGGTTCGGGTATGGCGTAGGGTATGGGTTAGGGTTAGGGTTAGGGTTAGTGTTAGGGTTAGGGCTCGGTTTAGGGTACGGTTAGGATTAGGGTACGTGTTAGGTTTAGGGTAGGGGTTAGGGTTAGGGTACGCGTTAGGGTTAGGGTAGTTAGTAAACCTATCCCACTCTCTAGATACCCCTTAGCACGTAAAGGAATATTATTTGGGGGTCCAGCCATGGAGAAGAGTTTACACACTAGGATAAGATAAGGAACACACCCATTATAAAGAAATCACATTAGGATTCTCTTTTTAAGCTGTTGCTTAAAACACTAGTGCTTAGGAAATCTATTGGAGGCAGAAGCAGTCAAGGGTAGCCTAGGGTTAGTGTTAGGCTTAGGGTTAGGCTTAGGGTATGGCTTAGGGTACGGGTTTGGGGAGGGGTTCGGGTACGGCGTAGGGTATGGGTTAGGGTTAGGGTTAGTGTTAGTGTTAGGGTTAGGGCTCGGTTTAGGGTACGGGTTAGGATTAGGGTACGTGTTAGTGTTAGGGTAGGGGTTAGGGTTAGAGTACGCATTAGGGTTAGGGTAGTTATTAAACCTATCCCACTCTCTACATACCCCTTAGCACGTAAGGCAATATTATTTGGGGGTGCAGCCATGGAGAAGAGTTTAGACACTAGGATAAGATAAGGAACACACCCATTATAAAGAAATCACATTAGGATTCTCTTTTTAAGCTGTTCCTTAAAACACTAGTGCTTAGGAAATCTATTGGAGGCAGAAGCAGTCAAGGGTAGCCTAGGGTTAGGGTTAGGCTTAGGGTTAGCCTTAGGGTACGGCTTAGGGTACGGGTTTGGGGAGGGGTTCGGGTACGGTGTAGGGTATGGGTTAGGGTTAGGGTTAGGGTTAGTGTTAGGGTTAGGGCTCGGTTTAGGGTACGGGTTAGGATTAGGGTACGTGTTAGGATTAGGGTAGGGGTTAGGGTTAGGGTACGCGTTAGGGTTAGGGTAGTTATTAAACCTATCCCACTCTCTAGATACCCCTTAGCACGTAAAGGAATATTATTTGGGGGTCCAGCCATGGAGAAGAGTTTAGACACTAGGATAAGATAAGGAACACACCCATTATAAAGAAATCACATTAGGATTCTCTTTTTAAGCTGTTTCTTAAAAAAGTACTGCTTAGGAAATCAATTGGAGGCAGAAGCAGTTAAGGGTAGCCTAGGGTTAGGGTTAGGCTTAGGGTTAGGTTTAGGGTATGGCTTAGGGTACGGGTTCGGGGAGGGGTGCGGGTACGGCGTAGGGTATGGGTTAGGGTTAGGGTTAGTGTTAGTGTTAGGGTTAGGGCTCGGTTTAGGGTTCAGGTTAGGATTAGGGTACGTGTTAGGGTTAGGGTAGGGGTTAGGGTTAGGGTACGCGTTAGGGTTAGGGTAGTTATTAAACCTATCCCACTCTCTAGATACCCCTTAGCACGTAAGGGAATATTATTTGGGGGTGCAGCCATGGAGAAGAGTTTAGACACTAGGATAAGATAAGGAACACACCCATTATAAAGAAATCACATTAGGATTCTCTTTTTAAGCTGTTCCTTAAAACACTAGTGCTTAGGAAATCTATTGGAGGCAGAAGCAGTCAAGGGTAGCCTAGGGTTAGGGTTAGGCTTAGGGTCAGGCTTAGGGTACGGCTTAGGGTACGGGTTCGGGGAGGGGTGCGGGTACGGCGTAGGGTATGGGTTAGGGTTAGGGATAGGGTTAGTGTTAGGGTTAGGGCTCGGTTTAGGGTACGGGTTAGGATTAGGGTACGTGTTAGGGTTAGGGTAGGGGTTAGGGTTAGGGTACGCGTTAGGGTTAGGGTAGTTATTAAACCTATCCCACTCTCTAGATACCCCTTAGTACGTAAAGGAATATTATTTGAGGGTCCAGCCATGGAGAAGAGTTTAGACACTAGGATAAGATAAGGAACACACCCATTATAAAGAAATCACATTAGGATTCTCTTTTTAAGCTGTTCCTTAAAACACTAGTGCTAAGGAAATCTATTGGAGGCAGAAGCAGTCAAGGGTAGCCTAGGGTTAGGGTTAGGCTTAGGGTTAGGGTTAGGGTACGGCTTAGGGTACGGGTTCGGGGAGGGGTTCGGGTACGGCGTAGGGTATGGGTTAGGGTTAGGGTTAGGGTTAGTGTTAGGGTTAGGGCTCAGTTTAGGGTACGGTTAGGATTAGGGTACGTGTTAGGTTTAGGGTAGGGGTTAGGGTTAGGGTACGTGTTAGGGTTAGGGTAGTTAGTAAACCTATCCCACTCTCTAGATACCCCTTAGCACGTAAAGGAATATTATTTGGGGGTCCAGCCATGGAGAAGAGTTTACACACTAGGATAAGATAAGGAACACACCCATTATAAAGAAATCACATTAGGATTCTCTTTTTAAGCTGTTGCTTAAAACACTAGTGCTTAGGAAATCTATTGGAGGCAGAAGCAGTCAAGGGTAGCCTAGGGTTAGTGTTAGGCTTAGGGTTAGGCTTAGGGTATGGCTTAGGGTACGGGTTTGGGGAGGGGTTCGGGTACGCCGTAGGGTATGGGTTAGGGTTAGGGTTAGTGTTAGTGTTAGGGTTAGGGCTCGGTTTAGGGTACGGGTTAGGATTAGGGTACGTGTTAGTGTTAGGGTAGGGGTTAGGGTTAGAGTACGCATTAGGGTTAGGGTAGTTATTAAACCTATCCCACTCTCTACATACCCCTTAGCACGTAAGGCAATATTATTTGGGGGTGCAGCCATGGAGAAGAGTTTAGACACTAGGATAAGATAAGGAACACACCCATTATAAAGAAATCACATTAGGATTCTCTTTTTAAGCTGTTCCTTAAAACACTAGTGCTTAGGAAATCTATTGGAGGCAGAAGCAGTCAAGGGTAGCCTAGGGTTAGGGTTAGGCTTAGGGTTAGCCTTAGGGTACGGCTTAGGGTACGGGTTTGGGGAGGGGTTCGGGTACGGTGTAGGGTATGGGTTAGGGTTAGGGTTAGGGTTAGTGTTAGGGTTAGGGCTCGGTTTAGGGTACGGGTTAGGATTAGGGTACGTGTTAGGGTTAGGGTAGGGGTTAGGGTTAGGGTACGCGTTAGGGTTAGTGTAGTTATTAAACCTATCCCACTCTCTAGATACCCCTTAGCACGTAAAGGAATATTATTTGGGGGTCCAGCCATGGAGAAGAGTTTAGACACTAGGATAAGATAAGGAACACACCCATTATAAAGAAATCACTTTAGAATTCTCTTTTTAAGCTGTTCCTTAAAACACTAGTGCTTAGGAAATCTATTGGAGGCAGAAGCAGTCAAGGGTAGCCTAGGGTTAGGGTTAGGCTTAGGGTTAGGTTTAGGGTACGGCTTGGGGAATGGGTTCAGGGAGGGGTTCGGGTACGGCGTAGGGTATGGGTTAGGGTTAGGGTTAGGGTTAGTGTTAGGGTTAGCGCTCGGTTTAGGTTACGGGTTAGGATTAGGGTATGTGTTAGGGTTAGGGTAGGTGTTAGGGTTAGGTTACGCGTTAGGGCTAGGGTAGTTAGTAAACCTATCCCACTCTCTAGCTCCCCCTTAGCACGTAAAGGAATATTATTTGAGGGTCCAGCCATGGAGAAGAGTTTAGACACTAGGATAAGATAAGGAACACACCCATTATAAAGAAATCACATTAGGATTCTCTTTTTAAGCTGTTTCTTAAAACACTACTGCTTAGGAAATCAATTGGAGGCAGAAGCAGTCAAGGGTAGCCTAGGGTTAGGGTTAGGCTTAGGGTTAGGTTTAGGGTATGGCTTAGGGTACGGGTTCGGGGAGGGGTGCGGGTACGGCGTAGGGTATGGGTTAGGGTTAGGGTTAGGGTTAGTGTTAGGGTTAGGGCTCGGTTTAGGGTACGGGTTAGGATTAGGGTACGTGTTAGGGTTAGGGTAGGGGTTAGGGTTAGGTTACGCGTTAGGGCTAGGGTAGTTAGTAAACCTATCCCACTCTCTAGATACCCCTTAGCACGTAAAGGAATATTATTTGGGGGTCCAGCCATGGAGAAGAGTTTAGACACTAGGATAAGATAAGGAACACACCCATTATAAAGAAATCACATTAGGATTCTCTTTTTAAGCTGTTCCTTAAAACACTACTGCTTAGGAAATCAATTGGAGGCAGAAGCAGTCAAGGGTAGCCTAGGGTTAGGGTTAAGCTTAGGGTTAGGTTTAGGGTATGGCTTAGGGTACGGGTTCGGGGAGGGGTGCGGGTACGGCGTAGGGTATGGGTTAGGGTTAGGGTTAGGGTTAGTGTTAGGGTTAGGGCTCGGTTTAGGGTACGGGTTAGGATTAGGGTACGTGTTAGGGTTAGGGTAGGGGTTAGGGTTAGAGTACGCATTAGGGTTAGGGTAGTTATTAAACCTATCCCACTCTCTAGATACCCCTTAGCACGTAAGGCAATATTATTTGGGGGTGCAGCCATGGAGAAGAGTTTAGACACTAGGATAAGATAAGGAACACACCCATTATAAAGAAATCACATTAGGATTCTCTTTTTAAGCTGTTCCTTAAAACAGTAGTGCTTAGGAAATCTATTGGAGGCAGAAGCAGTCAAGGGTAGCCTAGGGTTAGGGTTAGGCTTAGGGTTAGGCTTAGGGTACGGCTTGGGGTATGGGTTTGGGGAGGGGTTCGGGTACGGCGTAGGGTATGGGTTAGGGTTAGGGTTAGGGTTAGTGTTAGGGTTAGGCCTCGGTTTAGGTTACGGGTTAGGATTAGGGTATGTGTTAGGGTTAGGGTAGGGGTTAGGGTTAGGTTACGCGTTAGGGCTAGGGTAGTTAGTAAACCTATCCCACTCTCTAGCTCCCCCTTAGCACGTAAAGGAATATTATTTGGGGGTCCAGCCATGGAGAAGAGTTTAGACACTAGGATAAGATAAGGAACACACCCATTATAAAGAAATCACATTAGGATTCTCTTTTTAAGCTGTTCCTTAAAACACTACTGCTTAGGAAATCAATTGGAGGCAGAAGCAGTCAAGGGTAGCCTAGGGTTAGGGTTAAGCTTAGGGTTAGGTTTAGGGTATGGCTTAGGGTACGGGTTCGGGGAGGGGTGCGGGTACGGCGTAGGGTATGGGTTAGGGTTAGGTTTAGGGTTAGTGTTAGGGTTAGGGCTCGGTTTAGGGTACGGGTTAGGATTAGGGTACGTGTTAGGGTTAGGGTAGGCATTAGGGTTAGGGTACGCGTTAGGGTTAGGGTAGTTATTAAACCTATCCCACTCTCTAGATACCCCTTAGCACGTAAGGGAATATTATTTGGGGGTGCAGCCATGGAGAAGAGTTTAGACACTAGGATAAGATAAGGAACACACCCATTATAAAGAAATCACATTAGGATTCTCTTTTTAAGCTGTTCCTTAAAACACTAGTGCTTAGGAAATCTATTGGAGGCAGAAGCAGTCAAGGGTAGCCTAGGGTTAGGGTTAGGCTTAGGGTCAGGCTTAGGGTACGGCTTAGGGTACGGGTTCGGGGAGGGGTGCGGGTACGGCGTAGGGTATGGGTTAGGGTTAGGGATAGGGTTAGTGTTAGGGTTAGGCCTCGGTTTAGGGTACGGGTTAGGATTAGGGTACGTGTTAGGGTTAGGGTAGGGGTTAGGGTTAGGGTACGCGTTAGGGTTAGGGTAGTTATTAAACCTATCCCACTCTCTAGATACCCCTTAGCACGTAAAGGAATATTATTTGAGGGTCCAGCCATGGAGAAGAGTTTAGACACTAGGATAAGATAAGGAACACACCCATTATAAAGAAATCACATTAAGATTCTCTTTTTAAGCTGTTCCTTAAAACACTAGTGCTAAGGAAATCTATTGGAGGAAGAAGCAGTCAAGGGTAGCCTAGGGTTAGGGTTAGGCTTAGGGTTAGGGTTAGGGTACGGCTTAGGGTACGGGTTCGGGGAGGGGTTCGGGTACGGCGTAGGGTATGGGTTAGGGTTAGGGTTAGGGTTAGTGTTAGGGTTAGGGCTTGGTTTAGGGTACGGTTAGGATTAGGGTACGTGTTAGGTTTAGGGTAGGGGTTAGGGTTAGGGTACGCG
Source organism: Balaenoptera borealis (assembly GCF_965194805.1). Classification (NCBI taxonomy): domain Eukaryota; kingdom Metazoa; phylum Chordata; class Mammalia; order Artiodactyla; family Balaenopteridae; genus Balaenoptera; species Balaenoptera borealis. Next base: position 249,797 of record NW_028123559.1, on the reverse strand, counting down.
TTAGGGTTAGGGTAGTTAGTAAACCTATCCCACTCTCTAGATACCCCTTAGCACGTAAAGGAATATTATTTGGGGGTCCAGCCATGGAGAAGAGTTTACACACTAGGATAAGATAAGGAACACACCCATTATAAAGAAATCACATTAGGATTCTCTTTTTAAGCTGTTGCTTAAAACACTAGTGCTTAGGAAATCTATTGGAGGCAGAAGCAGTCAAGGGTAGCCTAGGGTTAGTGTTAGGCTTAGGGTTAGGCTTAGGGTATGGCTTAGGGTACGGGTTTGGGGAGGGGTTCGGGTACGGCGTAGGGTATGGGTTAGGGTTAGGGTTAGTGTTAGTGTTAGGGTTAGGGCTCGGTTTAGGGTACGGGTTAGGATTAGGGTACGTGTTAGTGTTAGGGTAGGGGTTAGGGTTAGAGTACGCATTAGGGTTAGGGTAGTTATTAAACCTATCCCACTCTCTACATACCCCTTCGCACGTAAGGCAATATTATTTGGGGGTGCAGCCATGGAGAAGAGTTTAGACACTAGGATAAGATAAGGAACACACCCATTATAAAGAAATCACATTAGGATTCTCTTTTTAAGCTGTTCCTTAAAACACTAGTGCTTAGGAAATCTATTGGAGGCAGAAGCAGTCAAGGGTAGCCTAGGGTTAGGGTTAGGCTTAGGGTTAGCCTTAGGGTACGGCTTAGGGTACGGGTTTGGGGAGGGGTTCGGGTACGGTGTAGGGTATGGGTTAGGGTTAGGGTTAGGGTTAGTGTTAGGGTTAGGGCTCGGTTTAGGGTACGGGTTAGGATTAGGGTACGTGTTAGGGTTAGGGTAGGGGTTAGGGTTAGGGTACGCGTTAGGGTTAGTGTAGTTATTAAACCTATCCCACTCTCTAGATACCCCTTAGCACGTAAAGGAATATTATTTGGGGGTCCAGCCATGGAGAAGAGTTTAGACACTAGGATAAGATAAGGAACACACCCATTATAAAGAAATCACTTTAGAATTCTCTTTTTAAGCTGTTCCTTAAAACACTAGTGCTTAGGAAATCTATTGGAGGCAGAAGCAGTCAAGGGTAGCCTAGGGTTAGGGTTAGGCTTAGGGTTAGGTTTAGGGTACGGCTTGGGGAATGGGTTCAGGGAGGGGTTCGGGTACGGCGTAGGGTATGGGTTAGGGTTAGGGTTAGGGTTAGTGTTAGGGTTAAGGCTCGGTTTAGGGTACGGGTTAGGATTAGGGTACGTGTTAGTGTTAGGGTAGGGGTTAGGGTTAGAGTACGCATTAGGGTTAGGGTAGTTATTAAACCTATCCCACTCTCTAGATACCCCTTAGCACGTAAGGCAATATTATTTGGGGGTGCAGCCATGGAGAAGAGTTTAGACACTAGGATAAGATAAGGAACACACCCATTATAAAGAAATCACATTAGGATTCTCTTTTTAAGCTGTTCCTTAAAACAGTAGTGCTTAGGAAATCTATTGGAGGCAGAAGCAGTCAAGGGTAGCCTAGGGTTAGGGTTAGGCTTAGGGTTAGGCTTAGGGTACGGCTTAGGGTACGGGTTCGGGGAGGGGTGTGGGTACGGCGTAGGGTATGGGTTAGGGTTAGGGTTAGGGTTAGTGTTAGGGTTAGGGCTCGGTTTAGGGTACGGGTTAGGATTAGGGTACGTGTTAGGGTTAGGGTAGGGGTTAGGGTTAGGTTACGCGTTAGGGCTAGGGTAGTTAGTAAACCTATCCCACTCTCTAGCTCCCCCTTAGCACGTAAAGGAATATTATTTGAGGGTCCAGCCATGGAGAAGAGTTTAGACACTAGGATAAGATAAGGAACACACCCATTATAAAGAAATCACATTAGGATTCTCTTTTTAAGCTGTTTCTTAAAACACTACTGCTTAGGAAATCAATTGGAGGCAGAAGCAGTCAAGGGTAGCCTAGGGTTAGGGTTAGGCTTAGGGTTAGGTTTAGGGTATGGCTTAGGGTACGGGTTCGGGGAGGGGTGCGGGTACAGCGTAGGGTATGGGTTAGGGTTAGGGTTAGGGTTAGTGTTAGGGTTAGGGCTCGGTTTAGGGTACGGGTTAGGATTAGGGTACGTGTTAGGGTTAGGGTAGGGGTTAGGGTTAGGGTACGCGTTAGGGTTAGTGTAGTTATTAAACCTATCCCACTCTCTAGATACCCCTTAGCACGTAAAGGAATATTATTTGGGGGTCCAGCCATGGAGAAGAGTTTAGACACTAGGATAAGATAAGGAACACACCCATTATAAAGAAATCACTTTAGAATTCTCTTTTTAAGCTGTTCCTTAAAACACTAGTGCTTAGGAAATCTATTGGAGGCAGAAGCAGTCAAGGGTAGCCTAGGGTTAGGGTTAGGCTTAGGGTTAGGTTTAGGGTACGGCTTGGGGAATGGGTTCAGGGAGGGGTTCGGGTACGGTGTAGGGTATGGGTTAGGGTTAGGGTTAGGGTTAGTGTTAGGGTTAGCGCTCGGTTTAGGTTACGGGTTAGGATTAGGGTATGTGTTAGGGTTAGGGTAGGTGTTAGGGTTAGGTTACGCGTTAGGGCTAGGGTAGTTAGTAAACCTATCCCACTCTCTAGCTCCCCCTTAGCACGTAAAGGAATATTATTTGAGGGTCCAGCCATGGAGAAGAGTTTAGACACTAGGATAAGATAAGGAACACACCCATTATAAAGAAATCACATTAGGATTCTCTTTTTAAGCTGTTTCTTAAAACACTACTGCTTAGGAAATCAATTGGAGGCAGAAGCAGTCAAGGGTAGCCTAGGGTTAGGGTTAGGCTTAGGGTTAGGTTTAGGGTATGGCTTAGGGTACGGGTTCGGGGAGGGGTGCGGGTACGGCGTAGGGTATGGGTTAGGGTTAGGGTTAGGGTTAGTGTTAGGGTTAGGGCTCGGTTTAGGGTACGGGTTAGGATTAGGGTACGTGTTAGGGTTAGGGTAGGGGTTAGGGTTAGGTTACGCGTTAGGGCTAGGGTAGTTAGTAAACCTATCCCACTCTCTAGCTCCCCCTTAGCACGTAAAGGAATATTATTTGGGGGTCCAGCCATGGAGAAGAGTTTAGACACTAGGATAAGATAAGGAACACACCCATTATAAAGAAATCACATTAGGATTCTCTTTTTAAGCTGTTCCTTAAAACACTACTGCTTAGGAAATCAATTGGAGGCAGAAGCAGTCAAGGGTAGCCTAGGGTTAGGGTTAAGCTTAGGGTTAGGTTTAGGGTATGGCTTAGGGTACGGGTTTGGGGAGGGGTGCGGGTACGGCGTAGGGTATGGGTTAGGGTTAGGGTTAGGGTTAGTGTTAGGGTTAGGGCTCGGTTTAGGGTACGGGTTAGGATTAGGGTACGTGTTAGGGTTAGGGTAGGCGTTAGGGTTAGGGTACGCGTTAGGGTTAGGGTAGTTATTAAACCTATCCCACTCTCTAGATACCCCTTAGCACGTAAAGGAATATTATTTGAGGGTCCAGCCATGGAGAAGAGTTTAGACACTAGGATAAGATAAGGAACACACCCATTATAAAGAAATCACATTAGGATTCTCTTTTTAAGCTGTTGCTTAAAACACTAGTGCTTAGGAAATCTATTGGAGGCAGAAGCAGTCAAGGGTAGCCTAGGGTTAGTGTTAGGCTTAGGGTTAGGCTTAGGGTACGGCTTAGGGTACGGGTTTGGGGAGGGGTTCGGGTACGGCGTAGGGTATGGGTTAGGGTTAGGGTTAGTGTTAGTGTTAGGGTTAGGGCTCGGTTTAGGGTACGGGTTAGGATTAGGGTACGTGTTAGTGTTAGGGTAGGGGTTAGGGTTAGAGTACGCATTAGGGTTAGGGTAGTTATTAAACCTATCCCACTCTCTAGATACCCCTTAGCACGTAAGGCAATATTATTTGGGGGTGCAGCCATGGAGAAGAGTTTAGACACTAGGATAAGATAAGGAACACACCCATTATAAAGAAATCACATTAGGATTCTCTTTTTAAGCTGTTCCTTAAAACACTAGTGCTTAGGAAATCTATTGGAGGCAGAAGCAGTCAAGGGTAGCCTAGGGTTAGGGTTAGGCTTAGGGTTAGGCTTAGGGTACGGCTTAGGGTACGGGTTCGGGGAGGGGTGTGGGTACCGCGTAGGGTATGGGTTAGGGTTAGGGTTAGGGTTAGTGTTAGGGTTAGGGCTCGGTTTAGGGTACGGGTTAGGATTAGGGTACGTGTTAGGGTTAGGGTAGGGGTTAGGGTTAGGTTACGCGTTAGGGCTAGGGTAGTTAGTAAACCTATCCCACTCTCTAGCTCCCCCTTAGCACGTAAAGGAATATTATTTGAGGGTCCAGCCATGGAGAAGAGTTTAGACACTAGGATAAGATAAGGAACACACCCATTATAAAGAAATCACATTAGGATTCTCTTTTTAAGCTGTTTCTTAAAACACTACTGCTTAGGAAATCAATTGGAGGCAGAAGCAGTCAAGGGTAGCCTAGGGTTAGGGTTAGGCTTAGGGTTAGGTTTAGGGTATGGCTTAGGGTACGGGTTCGGGGAGGGGTGCGGGTACAGCGTAGGGTATGGGTTAGGGTTAGGGTTAGGGTTAGTGTTAGGGTTAGGGCTCGGTTTAGGGTACGGGTTAGGATTAGGGTACGTGTTAGGGTTAGGGTAGGGGTTAGGGTTAGGGTACGCGTTAGGGTTAGTGTAGTTATTAAACCTATCCCACTCTCTAGATACCCCTTAGCACGTAAAGGAATATTATTTGGGGGTCCAGCCATGGAGAAGAGTTTAGACACTAGGATAAGATAAGGAACACACCCATTATAAAGAAATCACTTTAGAATTCTCTTTTTAAGCTGTTCCTTAAAACACTAGTGCTTAGGAAATCTATTGGAGGCAGAAGCAGTCAAGGGTAGCCTAGGGTTAGGGTTAGGCTTAGGGTTAGGTTTAGGGTACGGCTTGGGGAATGGGTTCAGGGAGGGGTTCGGGTACGGTGTAGGGTATGGGTTAGGGTTAGGGTTAGGGTTAGTGTTAGGGTTAGCGCTCGGTTTAGGTTACGGGTTAGGATTAGGGTATGTGTTAGGGTTAGGGTAGGTGTTAGGGTTAGGTTACGCGTTAGGGCTAGGGTAGTTAGTAAACCTATCCCACTCTCTAGCTCCCCCTTAGCACGTAAAGGAATATTATTTGAGGGTCCAGCCATGGAGAAGAGTTTAGACACTAGGATAAGATAAGGAACACACCCATTATAAAGAAATCACATTAGGATTCTCTTTTTAAGCTGTTTCTTAAAACACTACTGCTTAGGAAATCAATTGGAGGCAGAAGCAGTCAAGGGTAGCCTAGGGTTAGGGTTAGGCTTAGGGTTAGGTTTAGGGTATGGCTTAGGGTACGGGTTCGGGGAGGGGTGCGGGTACGGCGTAGGGTATGGGTTAGGGTTAGGGTTAGGGTTAGTGTTAGGGTTAGGGCTCGGTTTAGGGTACGGGTTAGGATTAGGGTACGTGTTAGGGTTAGGGTAGGGGTTAGGGTTAGGTTACGCGTTAGGGCTAGGGTAGTTAGTAAACCTATCCCACTCTCTAGCTCCCCCTTAGCACGTAAAGGAATATTATTTGGGGGTCCAGCCATGGAGAAGAGTTTAGACACTAGGATAAGATAAGGAACACACCCATTATAAAGAAATCACATTAGGATTCTCTTTTTAAGCTGTTCCTTAAAACACTACTGCTTAGGAAATCAATTGGAGGCAGAAGCAGTCAAGGGTAGCCTAGGGTTAGGGTTAAGCTTAGGGTTAGGTTTAGGGTATGGCTTAGGGTACGGGTTTGGGGAGGGGTGCGGGTACGGCGTAGGGTATGGGTTAGGGTTAGGGTTAGGGTTAGTGTTAGGGTTAGGGCTCGGTTTAGGGTACGGGTTAGGATTAGGGTACGTGTTAGGGTTAGGGTAGGCGTTAGGGTTAGGGTACGCGTTAGGGTTAGGGTAGTTATTAAACCTATCCCACTCTCTAGATACCCCTTAGCACGTAAAGGAATATTATTTGAGGGTCCAGCCATGGAGAAGAGTTTAGACACTAGGATAAGATAAGGAACACACCCATTATAAAGAAATCACATTAGGATTCTCTTTTTAAGCTGTTGCTTAAAACACTAGTGCTTAGGAAATCTATTGGAGGCAGAAGCAGTCAAGGGTAGCCTAGGGTTAGTGTTAGGCTTAGGGTTAGGCTTAGGGTACGGCTTAGGGTACGGGTTTGGGGAGGGGTTCGGGTACGGCGTAGGGTATGGGTTAGGGTTAGGGTTAGTGTTAGTGTTAGGGTTAGGGCTCGGTTTAGGGTACGGGTTAGGATTAGGGTACGTGTTAGTGTTAGGGTAGGGGTTAGGGTTAGAGTACGCATTAGGGTTAGGGTAGTTATTAAACCTATCCCACTCTCTAGATACCCCTTAGCACGTAAGGCAATATTATTTGGGGGTGCAGCCATGGAGAAGAGTTTAGACACTAGGATAAGATAAGGAACACACCCATTATAAAGAAATCACATTAGGATTCTCTTTTTAAGCTGTTCCTTAAAACACTAGTGCTTAGGAAATCTATTGGAGGCAGAAGCAGTCAAGGGTAGCCTAGGGTTAGGGTTAGGCTTAGGGTTAGGCTTAGGGTACGGCTTAGGGTACGGGTTCGGGGAGGGGTGTGGGTACCGCGTAGGGTATGGGTTAGGGTTAGGGTTAGGGTTAGTGTTAGGGTTAGGGCTCGGTTTAGGGTACGGGTTAGGATTAGGGTACGTGTTAGGGTTAGGGTAGGGGTTAGGGTTAGGTTACGCGTTAGGGCTAGGGTAGTTAGTAAACCTATCCCACTCTCTAGCTCCCCCTTAGCACGTAAAGGAATATTATTTGAGGGTCCAGCCATGGAGAAGAGTTTAGACACTAGGATAAGATAAGGAACACACCCATTATAAAGAAATCACATTAGGATTCTCTTTTTAAGCTGTTTCTTAAAACACTACTGCTTAGGAAATCAATTGGAGGCAGAAGCAGTCAAGGGTAGCCTAGGGTTAGGGTTAGGCTTAGGGTTAGGTTTAGGGTATGGCTTAGGGTACGGGTTCGGGGAGGGGTGCGGGTACAGCGTAGGGTATGGGTTAGGGTTAGGGTTAGGGTTAGTGTTAGGGTTAGGGCTCGGTTTAGGGTACGGGTTAGGATTAGGGTACGTGTTAGGGTTAGGGTAGGGGTTAGGGTTAGGGTACGCGTTAGGGTTAGTGTAGTTATTAAACCTATCCCACTCTCTAGATACCCCTTAGCACGTAAAGGAATATTATTTGGGGGTCCAGCCATGGAGAAGAGTTTAGACACTAGGATAAGATAAGGAACACACCCATTATAAAGAAATCACTTTAGAATTCTCTTTTTAAGCTGTTCCTTAAAACACTAGTGCTTAGGAAATCTATTGGAGGCAGAAGCAGTCAAGGGTAGCCTAGGGTTAGGGTTAGGCTTAGGGTTAGGTTTAGGGTACGGCTTGGGGAATGGGTTCAGGGAGGGGTTCGGGTACGGCGTAGGGTATGGGTTAGGGTTAGGGTTAGGGTTAGTGTTAGGGTTAGCGCTCGGTTTAGGTTACGGGTTAGGATTAGGGTATGTGTTAGGGTTAGGGTAGGTGTTAGGGTTAGGTTACGCGTTAGGGCTAGGGTAGTTAGTAAACCTATCCCACTCTCTAGCTCCCCCTTAGCACGTAAAGGAATATTATTTGAGGGTCCAGCCATGGAGAAGAGTTTAGACACTAGGATAAGATAAGGAACACACCCATTATAAAGAAATCACATTAGGATTCTCTTTTTAAGCTGTTTCTTAAAACACTACTGCTTAGGAAATCAATTGGAGGCAGAAGGAGTCAAGGGTAGCCTAGGGTTAGGGTTAGGCTTAGGGTTAGGTTTAGGGTATGGCTTAGGGTACGGGTTCGGGGAGGGGTGCGGGTACGGCGTAGGGTATGGGTTAGGGTTAGGGTTAGGGTTAGTGTTAGGGTTAGGGCTCGGTTTAGGGTACGGGTTAGGATTAGGGTACGTGTTAGGGTTAGGGTAGGGGTTAGGGTTAGGTTACGCGTTAGGGCTAGGGTAGTTAGTAAACCTATCCCACTCTCTAGCTCCCCCTTAGCACGTAAAGGAATATTATTTGGGGGTCCAGCCATGGAGAAGAGTTTAGACACTAGGATAAGATAAGGAACACACCCATTATAAAGAAATCACATTAGGATTCTCTTTTTAAGCTGTTCCTTAAAACACTACTGCTTAGGAAATCAATTGGAGGCAGAAGCAGTCAAGGGTAGCCTAGGGTTAGGGTTAAGCTTAGGGTTAGGTTTAGGGTATGGCTTAGGGTACGGGTTCGGGGAGGGGTGCGGGTACGGCGTAGGGTATGGGTTAGGGTTAGGGTTAGGGTTAGTGTTAGGGTTAGGGCTCGGTTTAGGGTACGGGTTAGGATTAGGGTACGTGTTAGGGTTAGGGTAGGCGTTAGGGTTAGGGTACGCGTTAGGGTTAGGGTAGTTATTAAACCTATCCCACTCTCTAGATACCCCTTAGCACGTAAAGGAATATTATTTGAGGGTCCAGCCATGGAGAAGAGTTTAGACACTAGGATAAGATAAGGAACACACCCATTATAAAGAAATCACATTAGGATTCTCTTTTTAAGCTGTTGCTTAAAACACTAGTGCTTAGGAAATCTATTGGAGGCAGAAGCAGTCAAGGGTAGCCTAGGGTTAGTGTTAGGCTTAGGGTTAGGCTTAGGGTACGGCTTAGGGTACGGGTTTGGGGAGGGGTTCGGGTACGGCGTAGGGTATGGGTTAGGGTTAGGGTTAGTGTTAGTGTTAGGGTTAGGGCTCGGTTTAGGGTACGGGTTAGGATTAGGGTACGTGTTAGTGTTAGGGTAGGGGTTAGGGTTAGAGTACGCATTAGGGTTAGGGTAGTTATTAAACCTATCCCACTCTCTAGATACCCCTTAGCACGTAAGGCAATATTATTTGGGGGTGCAGCCATGGAGAAGAGTTTAGACACTAGGATAAGATAAGGAACACACCCATTATAAAGAAATCACATTAGGATTCTCTTTTTAAGCTGTTCCTTAAAACACTAGTGCTTAGGAAATCTATTGGAGGCAGAAGCAGTCAAGGGTAGCCTAGGGTTAGGGTTAGGCTTAGGGTTAGGCTTAGGGTACGGCTTAGGGTACGGGTTCGGGGAGGGGTGTGGGTACCGCGTAGGGTATGGGTTAGGGTTAGGGTTAGGGTTAGTGTTAGGGTTAGGGCTCGGTTTAGGGTACGGGTTAGGATTAGGGTACGTGTTAGGGTTAGGGTAGGGGTTAGGGTTAGGTTACGCGTTAGGGCTAGGGTAGTTAGTAAACCTATCCCACTCTCTAGCTCCCCCTTAGCACGTAAAGGAATATTATTTGAGGGTCCAGCCATGGAGAAGAGTTTAGACACTAGGATAAGATAAGGAACACACCCATTATAAAGAAATCACATTAGGATTCTCTTTTTAAGCTGTTTCTTAAAACACTACTGCTTAGGAAATCAATTGGAGGCAGAAGCAGTCAAGGGTAGCCTAGGGTTAGGGTTAGGCTTAGGGTTAGGTTTAGGGTATAGCTTAGGGTACGGGTTCGGGGAGGGGTGCGGGTACGGCGTAGGGTATGGGTTAGGGTTAGGGTTAGTGTTAGTGTTAGGGTTAGGGCTCGGTTTAGGGTACAGGTTAGGATTAGGGTACGTGTTAGGGTTAGGGTAGGGGTTAGGGTTAGGGTACGCGTTAGGGTTAGGGTAGTTATTAAACCTATCCCACTCTCTAGATACCCCTTAGCACGTAAGGGAATATTATTTGGGGGTGCAGCCATGGAGAAGAATTTAGACACTAGGATAAGATAAGGAACACACCCATTATAAAGAAATCACATTAGGATTCTCTATTTAAGCTGTTCCTTAAAACACTAGTGCTTAGGAAATCTATTGGAGGCAGAAGCAGTCAAGGGTAGCCTAGGGTTAGGGTTAGGCTTAGGGTTAGGCTTAGGGTACGGCTTGGGGTATGGGTTTGGGGAGGGGTTCGGGTACGGCGTAGGGTATGGGTTAGGGTTAGGGTTAGGGTTAGTGTTAGGGTTAGGCCTCGGTTTAGGGTACGGGTTAGGATTAGGGTACGTGTTAGGGTTAGGGTAGGGGTTAGGGTTAGGTTCCGCGTTAGGGCTAGGGTAGTTAGTAAACCTATCCCACTCTCTAGCTCCCCCTTAGCACGTAAAGGAATATTATTTGGGGGTCCAGCCATGGAGAAGAGTTTAGACACTAGGATAAGATAAGGAACACACCCATTATAAAGAAATCACATTAGGATTCTCTTTTTAAGCTGTTCCTTAAAACACTACTGCTTAGGAAATCAATTGGAGGCAGAAGCAGTCAAGGGTAGCCTAGGGTTAGGGTTAAGCTTAGGGTTAGGTTTAGGGTATGGCTTAGGGTACGGGTTCGGGGAGGGGTGCGGGTACGGCGTAGGGTATGGGTTAGGGTTAGGGTTAGGGTTAGTGTTAGGGTTAGGGCTCGGTTTAGGGTACGGGTTAGGATTAGGGTACGTGTTAGGGTTAGGGTAGGCGTTAGGGTTAGGGTACGCGTTAGGGTTAGGGTAGTTATTAAACCTATCCCACTCTCTAGATACCACTTAGCACGTAAGGGAATATTATTTGGGGGTGCAGCCATGGAGAAGAGTTTAGACACTAGGATAAGATAAGGAACACACCCATTATAAAGAAATCACATTAGGATTCTCTTTTTAAGCTGTTCCTTAAAACACTAGTGCTTAGGAAATCTATTGGAGGCAGAAGCAGTCAAGGGTAGCCTAGGGTTAGGGTTAGGCTTAGGGTTAGGCTTAGGGTACGGCTTAGGGTACGGGTTCGGGGAGGGGTGCGGGTACGGCGTAGGGTATGGGTTAGGGTTAGGGTTAGGGTTAGTGTTAGGGTTAGGGCTCGGTTTAGGGTACGGGTTAGGATTAGGGTACGTGTTAGGGTTAGGGTAGGGGTTAGGGTTAGGGTACGCGTTAGGGTTAGGGTAGTTATTAAACCTATCCCACTCTCTAGATACCCCTTAGCACGTAAAGGAATATTATTTGAGGGTCCAGCCATGGAGAAGAGTTTAGACACTAGGATAAGATAAGGAACACACCCATTATAAAGAAATCACATTAGGATTCTCTTTTTAAGCTGTTCCTTAAAACACTAGGGCTTAGGAAATCTATTGGAGGCAGAAGCAGTCAAGGGTAGCCTAGGGTTAGGGTTAGGCTTAGGGTTAGGGTTAGGGTACGGCTTAGGGTAAGGGTTCGGGGAGGGTTTCGGGTACGGCGTAGGGTATGGGTTAGGGTTAGGGTTAGGGTTAGTGTTAGGGTTAGGGCTCGGTTTAGGGTACGGTTAGGATTAGGGTACGTGTTAGGTTTAGGGTAGGGGTTAGGGTTAGGGTACGCGTTAGGGTTAGGGTAGTTAGTAAACCTATCCCACTCTCTAGATACCCCTTAGCACGTAAAGGAATATTATTTGGGGGTCCAGCCATGGAGAAGAATTTAGACACTAGGATAAGATAAGGAACACACCCATTATAAAGAAATCACATTAGGATTCTCTTTTTAAGCTGTTGCTTAAAACACTAGTGCTTAGGAAATCTATTGGAGGCAGAAGCAGTCAAGGGTAGCCTAGGGTTAGTGTTAGGCTTAGGGTTAGGCTTAGGGTACGGCTTAGGGTACGGGTTTGGGGAGGGGTTCGGGTACGGCGTAGGGTATGGGTTAGGGTTAGGGTTAGTGTTAGTGTTAGGGTTAGGGCTCGGTTTAGGGTACGGGTTAGGATTAGGGTACGTGTTAGGGTTAGGGTAGGCGTTAGGGTTAGGGTACGCGTTAGGGTTAGGGTAGTTATTAAACCTATCCCACTCTCTAGATACCCCTTAGCACGTAAAGGAATATTATTTGAGGGTCCAGCCATGGAGAAGAGTTTAGACACTAGGATAAGATAAGGAACACACCCATTATAAAGAAATCACATTAGGATTCTCTTTTTAAGCTGTTCCTTAAAACACTAGTGCTAAGGAAATCTATTGGAGGCAGAAGCAGTCAAGGGTAGCCTAGGGTTAGGGTTAGGCTTAGGGTTAGGGTTAGGGTACGGCTTAGGGTACGGGTTCGGGGAGGGGTTCGGGTACGGCGTAGGGTATGGGTTAGGGTTAGGGTTAGGGTTAGTGTTAGGGTTAGGGCTCGGTTTAGGGTACGGTTAGGATTAGGGTACGTGTTAGGTTTAGGGTAGGGGTTAGGGTTAGGGTACGCGTTAGGGTTAGGGTAGTTAGTAAACCTATCCCACTCTCTAGATACCCCTTAGCACGTAAAGGAATATTATTTGGGGGTCCAGCCATGGAGAAGAGTTTAGACACTAGGATAAGATAAGGAACACACCCATTATAAAGAAATCACATTAGGATTCTCTTTTTAAGCTGTTTCTTAAAACACTACTGCTTAGGAAATCAATTGGAGGCAGAAGCAGTCAAGGGTAGCCTAGGGTTAGGGTTAGGCTTAGGGTTAGGTTTAGGGTATGGCTTAGGGTACGGGTTCGGGGAGGGGTGCGGGTACGGCGTAGGGTATGGGTTAGGGTTAGGGTTAGGGTTAGTGTTAGGGTTAGGGCTCGGTTTAGGGTACGGGTTAGGATTAGGGTACGTGTTAGGGTTAGGGTAGGGGTTAGGGTTAGGTTACGCGTTAGGGCTAGGGTAGTTAGTAAACCTATCCCACTCTCTAGCTCCCCCTTAGCACGTAAAGGAATATTATTTGGGGGTCCAGCCATGGAGAAGAGTTTAGACACTAGGATAAGATAAGGAACACACCCATTATAAAGAAATCACATTAGGATTCTCTTTTTAAGCTGTTCCTTAAAACACTACTGCTTAGGAAATCAATTGGAGGCAGAAGCAGTCAAGGGTAGCCTAGGGTTAGGGTTAAGCTTAGGGTTAGGTTTAGGGTATGGCTTAGGGTACGGGTTCGGGGAGGGGTGCGGGTACGGCGTAGGGTATGGGTTAGGGTTAGGGTTAGGGTTAGTGTTAGGGTTAGGGCTCGGTTTAGGGTACGGGTTAGGATTAGGGTACGTGTTAGGGTTAGGGTAGGCGTTAGGGTTAGGGTACGCGTTAGGGTTAGGGTAGTTATTAAACCTATCCCACTCTCTAGATACCCCTTAGCACGTAAAGGAATATTATTTGAGGGTCCAGCCATGGAGAAGAGTTTAGACACTAGGATAAGATAAGGAACACACCCATTATAAAGAAATCACATTACGATTCTCTTTTTAAGCTGTTGCTTAAAACACTAGTGCTTAGGAAATCTATTGGAGGCAGAAGCAGTCAAGGGTAGCCTAGGGTTAGTGTTAGGCTTAGGGTTAGGCTTAGGGTACGGCTTAGGGTACGGGTTTGGGGAGGGGTTCGGGTACGGCGTAGGGTATGGGTTAGGGTTAGGGTTAGTGTTAGTGTTAGGGTTAGGGCTCGGTTTAGGGTACGGGTTAATATTAGGGTACGTGTTAGTGTTAGGGTAGGGGTTAGGGTTAGAGTACGCATTAGGGTTAGGGTAGTTATTAAACCTATCCCACTCTCTAGATACCCCTTAGCACGTAAGGCAATATTATTTGGGGGTGCAGCCATGGAGAAGAGTTTAGACACTAGGATAAGATAAGGAACACACCCATTATAAAGAAATCACATTAGGATTCTCTTTTTAAGCTGTTCCTTAAAACACTAGTGCTTAGGAAATCTATTGGAGGCAGAAGTAGTCAAGGGTAGCCTAGGGTTAGGGTTAGGCTTAGGGTTAGGCTTAGGGTACGGCTTAGGGTACGGGTTCGGGGAGGGGTGTGGGTACCGCGTAGGGTATGGGTTAGGGTTAGGGTTAGGGTTAGTGTTAGGGTTAGGGCTCGGTTTAGGGTACGGGTTAGGATTAGGGTACGTGTTAGGGTTAGGGTAGGGGTTAGGGTTAGGTTACGCGTTAGGGCTAGGGTAGTTAGTAAACCTATCCCACTCTCTAGCTCCCCCTTAGCACGTAAAGGAATATTATTTGAGGGTCCAGCCATGGAGAAGAGTTTAGACACTAGGATAAGATAAGGAACACACCCATTATAAAGAAATCACATTAGGATTCTCTTTTTAAGCTGTTTCTTAAAACACTACTGCTTAGGAAATCAATTGGAGGCAGAAGCAGTCAAGGGTAGCCTAGGGTTAGGGTTAGGCTTAGGGTTAGGTTTAGGGTATGGCTTAGGGTACGGGTTCGGGGAGGGGTGCGGGTACAGCGTAGGGTATGGGTTAGGGTTAGGGTTAGGGTTAGTGTTAGGGTTAGGGCTCGGTTTAGGGTACGGGTTAGGATTAGGGTACGTGTTAGGGTTAGGGTAGGGGTTAGGGTTAGGGTACGCGTTAGGGTTAGTGTAGTTATTAAACCTATCCCACTCTCTAGATACCCCTTAGCACGTAAAGGAATATTATTTGGGGGTCCAGCCATGGAGAAGAGTTTAGACACTAGGATAAGATAAGGAACACACCCATTATAAAGAAATCACTTTAGAATTCTCTTTTTAAGCTGTTCCTTAAAACACTAGTGCTTAGGAAATCTATTGGAGGCAGAAGCAGTCAAGGGTAGCCTAGGGTTAGGGTTAGGCTTAGGGTTAGGTTTAGGGTACGGCTTGGGGAATGGGTTCAGGGAGGGGTTCGGGTACGGCGTAGGGTATGGGTTAGGGTTAGGGTTAGGGTTAGTGTTAGGGTTAGCGCTCGGTTTAGGTTACGGGTTAGGATTAGGGTATGTGTTAGGGTTAGGGTAGGTGTTAGGGTTAGGTTACGCGTTAGGGCTAGGGTAGTTAGTAAACCTATCCCACTCTCTAGCTCCCCCTTAGCACGTAAAGGAATATTATTTGAGGGTCCAGCCATGGAGAAGAGTTTAGACACTAGGATAAGATAAGGAACACACCCATTATAAAGAAATCACATTAGGATTCTCTTTTTAAGCTGTTTCTTAAAACACTACTGCTTAGGAAATCAATTGGAGGCAGAAGGAGTCAAGGGTAGCCTAGGGTTAGGGTTAGGCTTAGGGTTAGGTTTAGGGTATGGCTTAGGGTACGGGTTCGGGGAGGGGTGCGGGTACGGCGTAGGGTATGGGTTAGGGTTAGGGTTAGGGTTAGTGTTAGGGTTAGGGCTCGGTTTAGGGTACGGGTTAGGATTAGGGTACGTGTTAGGGTTAGGGTAGGGGTTAGGGTTAGGTTACGCGTTAGGGCTAGGGTAGTTAGTAAACCTATCCCACTCTCTAGCTCCCCCTTAGCACGTAAAGGAATATTATTTGGGGGTCCAGCCATGGAGAAGAGTTTAGACACTAGGATAAGATAAGGAACACACCCATTATAAAGAAATCACATTAGGATTCTCTTTTTAAGCTGTTCCTTAAAACACTACTGCTTAGGAAATCAATTGGAGGCAGAAGCAGTCAAGGGTAGCCTAGGGTTAGGGTTAAGCTTAGGGTTAGGTTTAGGGTATGGCTTAGGGTACGGGTTCGGGGAGGGGTGCGGGTACGGCGTAGGGTATGGGTTAGGGTTAGGGTTAGGGTTAGTGTTAGGGTTAGGGCTCGGTTTAGGGTACGGGTTAGGATTAGGGTACGTGTTAGGGTTAGGGTAGGCGTTAGGGTTAGGGTACGCGTTAGGGTTAGGGTAGTTATTAAACCTATCCCACTCTCTAGATACCCCTTAGCACGTAAAGGAATATTATTTGAGGGTCCAGCCATGGAGAAGAGTTTAGACACTAGGATAAGATAAGGAACACACCCATTATAAAGAAATCACATTAGGATTCTCTTTTTAAGCTGTTGCTTAAAACACTAGTGCTTAGGAAATCTATTGGAGGCAGAAGCAGTCAAGGGTAGCCTAGGGTTAGTGTTAGGCTTAGGGTTAGGCTTAGGGTACGGCTTAGGGTACGGGTTTGGGGAGGGGTTCGGGTACGGCGTAGGGTATGGGTTAGGGTTAGGGTTAGTGTTAGTGTTAGGGTTAGGGCGCGGTTTAGGGTACGGGTTAGGATTAGGGTACGTGTTAGTGTTAGGGTAGGGGTTAGGGTTAGAGTACGCATTAGGGTTAGGGTAGTTATTAAACCTATCCCACTCTCTAGATACCCCTTAGCACGTAAGGCAATATTATTTGGGGGTGCAGCCATGGAGAAGAGTTTAGACACTAGGATAAGATAAGGAACACACCCATTATAAAGAAATCACATTAGGATTCTCTTTTTAAGCTGTTCCTTAAAACACTAGTGCTTAGGAAATCTATTGGAGGCAGAAGCAGTCAAGGGTAGCCTAGGGTTAGGGTTAGGCTTAGGGTTAGGCTTAGGGTACGGCTTAGGGTACGGGTTCGGGGAGGGGTGTGGGTACCGCGTAGGGTATGGGTTAGGGTTAGGGTTAGGGTTAGTGTTAGGGTTAGGGCTCGGTTTAGGGTACGGGTTAGGATTAGGGTACGTGTTAGGGTTAGGGTAGTGGTTAGGGTTAGGTTACGCGTTAGGGCTAGGGTAGTTAGTAAACTTATCCCACTCTCTAGCTCCCCCTTAGCACGTAAAGGAATATTATTTGAGGGTCCAGCCATGGAGAAGAGTTTAGACACTAGGATAAGATAAGGAACACACCCATTATAAAGAAATCACATTAGGATTCTCTTTTTAAGCTGTTTCTTAAAACACTACTGCTTAGGAAATCAATTGGAGGCAGAAGCAGTCAAGGGTAGCCTAGGGTTAGGGTTAGGCTTAGGGTTAGGTTTAGGGTATAGCTTAGGGTACGGGTTCGGGGAGGGGTGCGGGTACGGCGTAGGGTATGGGTTAGGGTTAGGGTTAGTGTTAGTGTTAGGGTTAGGGCTCGGTTTAGGGTACAGGTTAGGATTAGGGTACGTGTTAGGGTTAGGGTAGGGGTTAGGGTTAGGGTACGCGTTAGGGTTAGGGTAGTTATTAAACCTATCCCACTCTCTAGATACCCCTTAGCACGTAAGGGAATATTATTTGGGGGTGCAGCCATGGAGAAGAATTTAGACACTAGGATAAGATAAGGAACACACCCATTATAAAGAAATCACATTAGGATTCTCTATTTAAGCTGTTCCTTAAAACACTAGTGCTTAGGAAATCTATTGGAGGCAGAAGCAGTCAAGGGTAGCCTAGGGTTAGGGTTAGGCTTAGGGTTAGGCTTAGGGTACGGCTTGGGGTATGGGTTTGGGGAGGGGTTCGGGTACGGCGTAGGGTATGGGTTAGGGTTAGGGTTAGGGTTAGTGTTAGGGTTAGGCCTCGGTTTAGGGTACGGGTTAGGATTAGGGTACGTGTTAGGGTTAGGGTAGGGGTTAGGGTTAGGTTACGCGTTAGGGCTAGGGTAGTTAGTAAACCTATCCCACTCTCTAGCTCCCCCTTAGCACGTAAAGGAATATTATTTGTGGGTCCAGCCATGGAGAAGAGTTTAGACACTAGGATAAGATAAGGAACACACCCATTATAAAGAAATCACATTAGGATTCTCTTTTTAAGCTGTTCCTTAAAACACTACTGCTTAGGAAATCAATTGGAGGCAGAAGCAGTCAAGGGTAGCCTAGGGTTAGGGTTAAGCTTAGGGTTAGGTTTAGGGTATGGCTTAGGGTACGGGTTCGGGGAGGGGTGCGGGTACGGCGTAGGGTATGGGTTAGGGTTAGGGTTAGGGTTAGTGTTAGGGTTAGGGCTCGGTTTAGGGTACGGGTTAGGATTAGGGTACGTGTTAGGGTTAGGGTAGGCGTTAGGGTTAGGGTACGCGTTAGGGTTAGGGTAGTTATTAAACCTATCCCACTCTCTAGATACCCCTTAGCACGTAAGGGAATATTATTTGGGGGTGCAGCCATGGAGAAGAGTTTAGACACTAGGATAAGATAAGGAACACACCCATTATAAAGAAATCACATTAGGATTCTCTTTTTAAGCTGTTCCTTAAAACACTAGTGCTTAGGAAATCTATTGGAGGCAGAAGCAGTCAAGGGTAGCCTAGGGTTAGGGTTAGGCTTAGGGTTAGGCTTAGGGTACGGCTTAGGGTACGGGTTCGGGGAGGGGTGCGGGTACGGCGTAGGGTATGGGTTAGGGTTAGGGTTAGGGTTAGTGTTAGGGTTAGGGCTCGGTTTAGGGTACGGGTTAGGATTAGGGTACGTGTTAGGGTTAGGGTAGGGGTTAGGGTTAGGGTACGCGTTAGGGTTAGGGTAGTTATTAAACCTATCCCACTCTCTAGATACCCCTTAGCACGTAAAGGAATATTATTTGAGGGTCCAGCCATGGAGAAGAGTTTAGACACTAGGATAAGATAAGGAACACACCCATTATAAAGAAATCACATTAGGATTCTCTTTTTAAGCTGTTCCTTAAAACACTAGGGCTTAGGAAATCTATTGGAGGCAGAAGCAGTCAAGGGTAGCCTAGGGTTAGGGTTAGGCTTAGGGTTAGGGTTAGGGTACGGCTTAGGGTAAGGGTTCGGGGAGGGTTTCGGGTACGGCGTAGGGTATGGGTTAGGGTTAGGGTTAGGGTTAGTGTTAGGGTTAGGGCTCGGTTTAGGGTACGGTTAGGATTAGGGTACGTGTTAGGTTTAGGGTAGGGGTTAGGGTTAGGGTACGCGTTAGGGTTAGGGTAGTTAGTAAACCTATCCCACTCTCTAGATACCCCTTAGCACGTAAAGGAATATTATTTGGGGGTCCAGCCATGGAGAAGAATTTAGACACTAGGATAAGATAAGGAACACACCCATTATAAAGAAATCACATTAGGATTCTCTTTTTAAGCTGTTGCTTAAAACACTAGTGCTTAGGAAATCTATTGGAGGCAGAAGCAGTCAAGGGTAGCCTAGGGTTAGTGTTAGGCTTAGGGTTAGGCTTAGGGTACGGCTTAGGGTACGGGTTTGGGGAGGGGTTCGGGTACGGCGTAGGGTATGGGTTAGGGTTAGGGTTAGTGTTAGTGTTAGGGTTAGGGCTCGGTTTAGGGTACGGGTTAGGATTAGGGTACGTGTTAGGGTTAGGGTAGGCGTTAGGGTTAGGGTACGCGTTAGGGTTAGGGTAGTTATTAAACCTATCCCACTCTCTAGATACCCCTTAGCACGTAAAGGAATATTATTTGAGGGTCCAGCCATGGAGAAGAGTTTAGACACTAGGATAAGATAAGGAACACACCCATTATAAAGAAATCACATTAGGATTCTCTTTTTAAGCTGTTCCTTAAAACACTAGTGCTAAGGAAATCTATTGGAGGCAGAAGCAGTCAAGGGTAGCCTAGGGTTAGGGTTAGGCTTAGGGTTAGGGTTAGGGTACGGCTTAGGGTACGGGTTCGGGGAGGGGTTCGGGTACGGCGTAGGGTATGGGTTAGGGTTAGGGTTAGGGTTAGTGTTAGGGTTAGGGCTCGGTTTAGGGTACGGTTAGGATTAGGGTACGTGTTAGGTTTAGGGTAGGGGTTAGGGTTAGGGTACGCGTTAGGGTTAGGGTAGTTAGTAAACCTATCCCACTCTCTAGATACCCCTTAGCACGTAAAGGAATATTATTTGGGGGTCCAGCCATGGAGAAGAGTTTACACACTAGGATAAGATAAGGAACACACCCATTATAAAGAAATCACATTAGGATTCTCTTTTTAAGCTGTTGCTTAAAACACTAGTGCTTAGGAAATCTATTGGAGGCAGAAGCAGTCAAGGGTAGCCTAGGGTTAGTGTTAGGCTTAGGGTTAGGCTTAGGGTATGGCTTAGGGTACGGGTTTGGGGAGGGGTTCGGGTACGGCGTAGGGTATGGGTTAGGGTTAGGGTTAGTGTTAGTGTTAGGGTTAGGGCTCGGTTTAGGGTACGGGTTAGGATTAGGGTACGTGTTAGTGTTAGGGTAGGGGTTAGGGTTAGAGTACGCATTAGGGTTAGGGTAGTTATTAAACCTATCCCACTCTCTACATACCCCTTAGCACGTAAGGCAATATTATTTGGGGGTGCAGCCATGGAGAAGAGTTTAGACACTAGGATAAGATAAGGAACACACCCATTATAAAGAAATCACATTAGGATTCTCTTTTTAAGCTGTTCCTTAAAACACTAGTGCTTAGGAAATCTATTGGAGGCAGAAGCAGTCAAGGGTAGCCTAGGGTTAGGGTTAGGCTTAGGGTTAGCCTTAGGGTACGGCTTAGGGTACGGGTTTGGGGAGGGGTTCGGGTACGGTGTAGGGTATGGGTTAGGGTTAGGGTTAGGGTTAGTGTTAGGGTTAGGGCTCGGTTTAGGGTACGGGTTAGGATTAGGGTACGTGTTAGGGTTAGGGTAGGGGTTAGGGTTAGGGTACGCGTTAGGGTTAGTGTAGTTATTAAACCTATCCCACTCTCTAGATACCCCTTAGCACGTAAAGGAATATTATTTGGGGGTCCAGCCATGGAGAAGAGTTTAGACACTAGGATAAGATAAGGAACACACCCATTATAAAGAAATCACTTTAGAATTCTCTTTTTAAGCTGTTCCTTAAAACACTAGTGCTTAGGAAATCTATTGGAGGCAGAAGCAGTCAAGGGTAGCCTAGGGTTAGGGTTAGCCTTAGGGTTAGGTTTAGGGTACGGCTTGGGGAATGGGTTCAGGGAGGGGTTCGGGTACGGCGTAGGGTATGGGTTAGGGTTAGGGTTAGGGTTAGTGTTAGGGTTAGCGCTCGGTTTAGGTTACGGGTTAGGATTAGGGTATGTGTTAGGGTTAGGGTAGGTGTTAGGGATAGGTTACGCGTTAGGGCTAGGGTAGTTATTAAACCTATCCCACTCTCTAGCTCCCCCTTAGCACGTAAAGGAATATTATTTGGGGGTCCAGCCATGGAGAAGAGTTTAGACACTAGGATAAGATAAGGAACACACCCATTATAAAGAAATCACATTAGGATTCTCTTTTTAAGCTGTTTCTTAAAACACTACTGCTTAGGAAATCAATTGGAGGCAGAAGCAGTCAAGGGTAGCCTAGGGTTAGGGTTAGGCTTAGGGTTAGGTTTAGGGTATGGCTTAGGGTACGGGTTCGGGGAGGGGTGCGGGTACGGCGTAGGGTATGGGTTAGGGTTAGGGTTAGGGTTAGTGTTAGGGTTAGGGCTCGGTTTAGGGTACAGGTTAGGATTAGGGTACGTGTTAGGGTTAGGGTAGGGGTTAGGGTTAGGGTACGCGTTAGGGTTAGGGTAGTTATTAAACCTATCCCACTCTCTAGATACCCCTTAGCACGTAAGGGAATATTATTTGGGGGTGCAGCCATGGAGAAGAGTTTAGACACTAGGATAAGATAAGGAACACACCCATTATAAAGAAATCACATTAGGATTCTCTTTTTAAGCTGTTCCTTAAAACACTAGTGCTTAGGAAATCTATTGGAGGCAGAAGCAGTCAAGGGTAGCCTAGGGTTAGGGTTAGGCTTAGGGTTAGGCTTAGGGTACGGCTTAGGTTACGGGTTCGGGGAGGGGTGCGGGTACGGCGTAGGGTATGGGTTAGGGTTAGGGTTAGGGTTAGTGTTAGGGTTAGGGCTCGGTTTAGGGTACGGGTTAGGATTAGGGTAGGTGTTAGGGTTAGGGTAGGGGTTAGGGTTAGGGTACGCGTTAGGGTTAGGGTAGTTATTAAACCTATCCCACTCTCTAGATACCCCTTAGCACGTAAAGGAACATTATTTGAGGGTCCAGCCATGGAGAAGAGTTTAGACACTAGGATAAGATAAGGAACACACCCATTATAAAGAAATCACATTAGGATTCTCTTTTTAAGCCGTTGCTTAAAACACTAGTGCTTAGGAAATCTATTGGAGGCAGAAGCAGTCAAGGGTAGCCTAGGGTTAGTGTTAGGCTTAGGGTTAGGCTTAGGGTACGGCTTAGGGTACGGGTTCGGGGAGGGTTTCGGGTACGGCGTAGGGTATGGGTTAGGGTTAGGTTTAGGGTTAGTGTTAGGGTTAGGGCTCGGTTTAGGGTACGGTTAGGATTAGGGTACGTGTTAGGTTTAGGGTAGGGGTTAGGGTTAGGGTACGCGTTAGGGTTAGGGTAGTTAGTAAACCTATCCCACTCTCTAGATACCCCTTAGCACGTAAGGCAATATTATTTGGGTGTGCAGCCATGTAGAAGAGTTTAGACACTAGGATAAGATAAGGAACACACCCATTATAAAGAAATCACATTAGGATTCTCTTTTTAAGCTGTTCCTTAAAACACTAGTGCTTAGGAAATCTATTGGAGGCAGAAGCAGTCAAGGGTAGCCTAGGGTAAGGTTAGGCTTAGGGTTAGGCTTAGGGTACGGCTTAGGGTACGGGTTCGGGGAGGGTTTCGGGTACGGCGTAGGGTATGGGTTAGGGTTAGGGTTAGGGTTAGGGCTCGGTTTAGGGTACGGGTTAGGATTAGGGTACGTGTTAGGGTTAGGGTAGGGGTTAGGGTTAGGGTACGCATTAGGGTTAGGGTAGTTATTAAACCTATCCCACTCTCTAGATACCCCTTAGCACGTAAAGGAATATTATTTGGGGGTCCAGCCATGGAGAAGAGTTTAGACACTAGGATAAGATAAGGAACACACCCATTATAAAGAAATCACATTAGGATTCTCTTTTTAAGCTGTTCCTTAAAACACTAGTGCTTAGGAAATCTATTGGAGGCAGAAGCAGTCAAGGGTAGCCTAGGGTTAGGGTTAGGCTTAGGGTTAGGTTTAGGGTACGGCTTGGGGTATGGGTTCGGGGAGGTGTTCGTGTACGGCGTAGGGTATGGGTTAGGGTTAGGGTTTGGGTTAGTGTTAGGGTTAGGGCTCGGTTTAGGGTACAGGTTAGGATTAGGGTACGTGTTAGGGTTAGGGTAGGGGTTAGGTTTAGGTTACGCATTAGGGCTAGGGTAGTTAGTAAACCTATCCCACTCTCTAGCTCCCCCTTAGCACGTAAAGGAATATTATTTGTGGGTCCAGCCATGGAGAAGAGTTTAGACACTAGGATAAGATAAGGAACACACCCATTATAAAGAAATCACTTTAGGATTCTCTTTTTAAGCTGTTCCTTAAAACACTACTGCTTAGGAAATCAATTGGAGGCAGAAGCAGTGAAGGGTAGCCTAGGGTTAGGGTTAGGCTTAGGGTTAGGTTTAGGGTATGGCTTAGGGTACGGGTTCGGGGAGGGGTGCGGGTACGGCGTAGGGTATCGGTTAGGGTTAGGGTTAGGGTTAGTGTTAGGGTTAGGGCTCGGTTTAGGGTACAGGTTAGGATTAGGGTACGTGTTAGGGTTAGGGTAGGGGTTAGGGTTAGGGTACGCGTTAGGGTTAGGGTAGTTATTAAACCTATCCCACTCTCTAGATACCCCTTAGCACGTAAAGGAATATTACTTGAGGGCCCAGCCATGGAGAAGAGTTTAGACACTAGGATAAGATAAGGAACACACCCATTATAAAGAAATCACATTAGGATTCTCTTTTTAAGCTGTTCCTTAAAACACTAGTGCTTAGGAAATCTATAAGAGGCAGAAGCAGTCAAGGGTAGCCTAGGGTTAGGGTTAGGCTTAGGGTTAGGCTTAGGGTACGGCTTAGGGTACGGGTTCGGGGAGGGTTTCGGGTACGGCGTAGGGTATGGGTTAGGGTTAGGGTTAGGGTTAGTGTTAGGGTTAGGGCTCGGTTTAGGGTACGGTTAGGATTAGGGTACGTGTTAGGTTTAGGGTAGGGGTTAGGGTTAGGGTACGCGTTAGGGTTAGGGTAGTTAGTAAACCTATCCCACTCTCTAGATACCCCTTAGCACGTAAAGGAATATTATTTGGGGTTCCAGCAATGGAGAAGAATTTAGACACTAGGATAAGATAAGGAACACACCCATTATAAAGAAATCACATTAGGATTCTCTTTTTAAGCTGTTGCTTAAAACACTAGTGCTTAGGAAATCTATTGGAGGCAGAAGCTGTCAAGGGTAGCCTTGGGGTAGTGTTAGGCTTAGGGTTAGGCTTAGGGTACGGCTTAGGGTACGGGTTTGGGGAGGGGTTCAGGTACGGCATAGGGTATGGGTTAGGGTTAGGGTTAGTGTTAGTGTTAGGGTTAGGGCTCGGTTTAGGGTACGGGTTAGGATTAGGGTACGTGTTAGTGTTAGGGTAGGGGTTAGGGTTAGAGTACGCATTAGGGTTAGGGTAGTTATTAAACCTATCCCACTCTCTAGATACCCCTTAGCACGTAAGGCAATATTATTTGGGGGTGCAGCCATGTAGAGGAGTTTAGACACTAGGATAAGATAAGGAACACACCCATTATAAAGAAATCACATTAGGATTCTCTTTTTAAGCTGTTCCTTAAAACACTAGTGCTTAGGAAATCTATTGGAGGCAGAAGCAGTCAAGGGTAGCCTAGGGTAAGGTTAGGCTTAGGGTTAGGCTTAGGGTACGGCTTAGGGTACGGGTTCGGGGAGGGTTTCGGGTACGGCGTAGGGTATGGGTTAGGGTTAGGGTTAGGGTTAGGGCTCGGTTTAGGGTACGGGTTAGGATTAGGGTACGTGTTAGGGTTAGGGTAGGGGTTAGGGTTAGGGTACGCATTAGGGTTAGGGTAGTTAGTAAACCTATCCCACTCTCTAGATACCCCTTAGCACGTAAAGGAATATTATTTGGGGTTCCAGCCATGGAGAAGAATTTAGACACTAGGATAAGATAAGGAACACACCCATTATAAAGAAATCACATTAGGATTCTCTTTTTAAGCTGTTGCTTAAAACACTAGTGCTTAGGAAATCTATTGGAGGCAGAAGCAGTCAAGGGTAGCCTAGGGTTAGTGTTAGGCTTAGGGTTAGGCTTAGGGTACGGCTTAGGGTACGGGTTTGGGGAGGGGTTCAGGTACGGCGTAGGGTATGGGTTAGGGTTAGGGTTAGTGTTAGTGTTAGGGTTAGGGCTCGGTTTAGGGTACGGGTTAGGATTAGGGTACGTGTTAGTGTTAGGGTAGGGGTTAGGGTTAGAGTACGCATTAGGCTTATGGTAGTTATTAAACCTATCCCACTCTGTAGATACCCCTTATCATGTAAAGGAATATTATTTGGGGGTCCAGCCATGGAGAAGAGTTTACACACTAGGATAAGATAAGGAACACACCCATTATAAAGAAATCACATTAGGATTCTCTTTTTAAGCTGTTCCTTAAAACACTACTGCTTAGGAAATCAATTGGAGGCAGAAGCAGTCAAGGGTAGCCTAGGGTTAGGGTTAGGCTTAGGGTTAGGTTTAGGGTATGGCTTAGGGTACGGGTTCGAGGAGGGGTGCGGGTACGGCGTAGGGTATGGGTTAGGGTTAGGGTTAGGGTTAGTGTTAGGGTTAGGGCTCGGTTTAGGGTACAGGTTAGGATTAGGGTACGTGTTAGGGTTAGGGTAAGGGTTAGGGTTAGGGTACGCGTTAGGGTTAGGGTAGTTATTAAACCTATCCCACTCTCTAGATACCCCTTAGCACGTAAGGGAATATTATTTGGGGGTGCAGCCATGGACAAGAGTTTAGACACTAGGATAAGATAAGGAACACACCCATTATAAAGAAATCACATTAGGATTCTCTTTTTAAGCTGTTCCTTAAAACACTAGTGCTTAGGAAATCTATTGGAGGCAGAAGCAGTCAAGGGTAGCCTAGGGTTAGGGTTAGGCTTAGGGTTAGGCTTAGGGTACGGCTTAGGGTACGGGTTCGGGGAGGGTTTCGGGTACGGCGTAGGGTATGGGTTAGGGTTAGGGTTAGGGTTTGTGTTAGGGTTAGGCCTCGGTTTAGGGTACGGTTAGGATTAGGGTACGTGTTAGGTTTAGGGTAGGGGTTAGGGTTAGGGTACGCATTAGGGTTAGGGTCGTTAGTAAACCTATCCCACTCTCTTGATACCCCTTAGCACGTAAAGGAATATTATTTGGGGGTCCAGCCATGGAGAAGAGTTTAGACACTAGGATAAGATAAGGAACACACCCATTATAAAGAAATCACATTAGGATTCTCTTTTTAAGCTGTTGCTTAAAACACTAGTGCTTAGGAAATCTGTTGGAGGCAGAAGCAGTCAAGGGTAGCCTAGGGTTAGTGTTAGGCTTAGGGTTAGGCTTAGGGTATGGCTTAGGGTACGGGTTCGGGGAGGGTTTCGGGTACGGCGTAGG
The DNA here is from genome assembly GCF_965194805.1 of Balaenoptera borealis. NCBI lineage: Eukaryota > Metazoa > Chordata > Mammalia > Artiodactyla > Balaenopteridae > Balaenoptera > Balaenoptera borealis. The sequence goes on along the minus strand of NW_028123559.1, from coordinate 223,781 downwards.
GTATGGGTTAGGGTTAGGGTTAGGGTTAGTGTTAGGGTTAGGGCTCGGTTTAGGGTACGGTTAGGATTAGGGTACGTGTTAGGTTTAGGGTAGGGGTTAGGGTTAGGGTACGCGTTAGGGTTAGGGTAGTTAGTAAACCTATCCCACTCTCTAGATACCCCTTAGCACGTAAAGGAATATTATTTGGGGTTCGAGCCATGGAGAAGAATTTAGACACTAGGATAAGATAAGGAACACACCCATTATAAAGAAATCACATTAGGATTCTCTTTTTAAGCTGTTGCTTAAAACACTAGTGCTTAGGAAATCTATTGGAGGCAGAAGCAGTCAAGGGTAGCCTAGGGTTAGTGTTTGGCTTAGGGTTAGGCTTAGGGTACGGCTTAGGGTACGGGTTTGGGGAGGGGTTCAGGTACGGCGTAGGGTATGGGTTAGGGTTAGGGTTAGTGTTAGTGTTAGGGTTAGGGCTCGGTTTAGGGTACGTGTTAGGATTAGGGTACGTGTTAGTGTTAGGGTAGGGGTTAGGGTTAGAGTACGCATTAGGGTTATGGTAGTTATTAAACCTATCCCACTCTCTAGATACCCCTTAGCACGTAAGGCAATATTATTTGGGGGTGCAGCCATGTAGAAGAGTTTAGACACTAGGATAAGATAAGGAACACACCCATTATAAAGAAATCACATTAGGATTCTCTTTTTAAGCTGTTCCTTAAAACACTAGTGCTTAGGAAATCTATTGGAGGCAGAAGCAGTCAAGGGTAGCCTAGGGTAAGATTAGGCTTAGGGTTAGGCTTAGGGTACGGCTTAGGGTACGGTTTCGGGGAGGGTTTCGGGTACGGCGTAGGGTATGGGTTAGGGTTAGGGTTAGTGTTAGGGTTAGGGCTCGGTTTAGGGTACGGGTTAGGATTAGGGTACGTGTTAGGGTTAGGGTAGGGGTTAGGGTTAGGGTACGCGTTAGGGTTAGGGTAGTTATTAAACCTATCCCACTCTCTAGACACCCCTTAGCACGTAAGGGAATATTATTTGGGGGTGCAGCCATGGAGAAGAGTTTAGACACTAGGATAAGATAAGGAACACACCCATTATAAAGAAATCACATTAGGATTCTCTTTTTAAGCTGTTCCTTAAAACACTAGTGCTTAGGAAATCTATTGGAGGCAGAAGCAGTCAAGGGTAGCCTAGGGTAAGATTAGGCTTAGGGTTAGGCTTAGGGTACGGCTTAGGGTACGGTTTCGGGGAGGGTTTCGGGTACGGCGTAGGGTATGGGTTAGGGTTAGGGTTAGTGTTAGGGTTAGGGCTCGGTTTAGGGTACGGGTTAGGATTAGGGTACGTGTTAGGGTTAGGGTAGGGGTTAGGGTTAGGGTACGCGTTAGGGTTAGGGTAGTTATTAAACCTATCCCACTCTCTAGATACCCCTTAGCACGTAAAGGAATATTATTTGAGGGTCCAGCCATGGAGAAGAGTTTAGACACTAGGATAAGATAAGGAACACACCCATTATAAAGAAATCACATAAGGATTCTATTTTTAAGCTGTTCCTAAAAACTCTAGTGCTTAGGAAATCTATTGGAGGCAGAAACAGTCAAGGGTAGCCTAGGGATAGGGTTAGGCTTAGGGTTAGGGTTACGGTACGGCTTAGGGTACGGGTTCGGGGAGGGGTTCGGGTACGGCATAGGGTATGGGTTAGGGTTAGGGTTAGGTTTAGTGTTAGGGTTAGGGCTCGGTTAAGGGAACGGGTTAGGATTAGGGTACGTGTTAGGGTTAGGGTAGGGGTTAGGGTTAGGGTACGCGTTAGGGTTAGGGTAGTTATTAAACCTATCCCACTCTCTAGATACCCCTTAGCACGTAAAGGAATATTATTTGGGGGTCCAGCCATGGAGAAGAGTTTAGACACTAGGATAAGATAAGGAACACACGCATTATAAAGAAATCACATTAGGATTCTCTTTTTAAGCTGTTCCTTAAAACACTAGTGCTTAGGAAATCTATTGGAGGCAGAAGCAGTCAAGGGTAGCCTAGGGATAGGGTTAGGCTTAGGGTTAGGCTTAGGGTACGGGTTCGGGGAGGGGTTCGGGTATGGCGTAGGGTATGTGTTAGGCTTAGGGTTAGGGTTAGTGTTAGGATTAGGGCTCGGTTAAGGGTACGGGTTAGGATTAGGGTACGTGTTAGGGTTAGGGTAGGGGTTAGGGTTAGGGTACGCGTTAGGGTTAGGGTAGTTAGTAAACCTATCCCACTCTCTAGATACCCCTTAGCACGTAAAGGAATTTATTTGGGGGTCCAGCCATGGAGAAGAGTTTAGACACTAGGATAAGATAAGGAACACACCCATTATAAAGAAATCACATTAGGATTCTATTTTTAAGCTGTTCCTTAAAACACTAGTGCTTAGGAAATCTATTGGAGGCAGAAGCAGTCAAGGGTAGCCTAGGTTTAGGGTTAGGCTTAGGGTTAGGCTTAGGGTACGGCTTAGGGTACGGGTTCGGGGAGGGGTTCGGGTACGGCGTAGGGTATGTGTTAGGGTTAGGGTTAGGGTTAGTGTTAGGGTTAGGGCTCGGTTTAGGGTACAGATTAGGATTAGGGTACGTGTTAGGGTTAGGGTAGGGTTTAGGGTTAGGGTACGCGTTAGGGTTAGGGTAGTTATTAAACCTATCCCACTCTCTAGATACCCCTTAGCACGTAAAGGAATATTATTTGGGGGTCCAGCCATGGAGAAGAGTTTAGACACTAGGATAAGATAAGGAACACACCCAATATAAAGAAATCACATAAGGATTCTCTTTTTAAGCTGTTCCTTAAAACTCTAGTGCTTAGGAAATCTATTGGAGGCAGAAACAGTCAAGGGTAGCCTAGGGATAGGGTTAGGCTTAGGGTTAGGGTTACGGTACGGCTTAGGGTACGGGTTTGGGGAGGGGTTCGGGTACGGCATAGGGTATGGGTTAGGGTTAGGGTTAGGTTTAGTGTTAGGGTTAGGGCTCGGTTAAGGGAACGTGTTAGGATTAGGGTACGTGTTAGGGTTAGGGTTAGGGTTAGGGTTAGGGTTAGGGTTAGGGTTAGGGTTAGGGTTAGGGTTAGGGTTAGGGTTAGGGCTCGGTTTAGGGTACAGGTTAGGATTAGGGTACGTGTTAGGGTTAGGGTAGGGGTTAGGGTTAGGGTACGCGTTAGGGTTAGGGTAGTTATTAAACCTATCCCACTCTCTAGATACCCCTTAGCACGTAAGGGAATATTATTTGGGGGTGCAGCCATGGAGAAGAGTTTAGACACTAGGATAAGATAAGGAACACACCCATTATAAAGAAATCACATTAGGATTCTCTTTTTCAGCTGTTCCTTAAAACACTAGTGCTTAGGAAATCTATTGGAGGCAGAAGCAGTCAAGGGTAGCCTAGGGTTAGGGTTAGGCTTAGGGTTAGGCTTAGGGTACGGCTTAGGGTACGGGTTCGGGGAGGGTTTCGGGTACGGCGTAGGGTATGGGTTAGGGTTAGGGTTAGGGTTAGGGCTCGGTTTAGGGTACGGGTTAGGATTAGGGTACGTGTTAGGGTTAGGGTAGGGGTTAGGGTTAGGGTACGCATTAGGGTTAGGGTAGTTATTAAACCTATCCCACTCTCTAGATACCCCTTAGCACGTAAAGGAATATTATTTGGGGGTCCAGCCATGGAGAAGAGTTTAGACACTAGGATAAGATAAGGAACACACCCATTATAAAGAAATCACATTAGGATTCTCTTTTTAAGCTGTTCCTTAAAACACTAGTGCTTAGGAAATCTATTGGAGGCAGAAGCAGTCAAGGGTAGCCTAGGGTTAGGGTTAGGCTTAGGGTTAGGTTTAGGGTACGGCTTGGGGTATGGGTTCGGGGAGGTGTTCGTGTACGGCGTAGGGTATGGGTTAGGGTTAGGGTTTGGGTTAGTGTTAGGGTTAGGGGTCGGTTTAGGGTACAGGTTAGGATTAGGGTACGTGTTAGGGTTAGGGTAGGGGTTAGGTTTAGGTTACGCGTTAGGGCTAGGGTAGTTAGTAAACCTATCCCACTCTCTAGCTCCCCCTTAGCACGTAAAGGAATATTATTTGTGGGTCCAGCCATGGAGAAGAGTTTAGACACTAGGATAAGATAAGGAACACACCCATTATAAAGAAATCACTTTAGGATTCTCTTTTTAAGCTGTTCCTTAAAACACTACTGCTTAGGAAATCAATTGGAGGCAGAAGCAGTGAAGGGTAGCCTAGGGTTAGGGTTAGGCTTAGGGTTAGGTTTAGGGTATGGCTTAGGGTACTGGTTCGGGGAGGGGTGCGGGTACGGCGTAGGGTATCGGTTAGGGTTAGGGTTAGGGTTAGTGTTAGGGTTAGGGCTCGGTTTAGGGTACAGGTTAGGATTAGGGTACGTGTTAGGGTTAGGGTAGGGGTTAGGGTTAGGGTACGCGTTAGGGTTAGGGTAGTTATTAAACCTATCCCACTCTCTAGATACCCCTTAGCACGTAAAGGAATATTACTTGAGGGCCCAGCCATGGAGAAGAGTTTAGACACTAGGATAAGATAAGGAACACACCCAGTATAAAGAAATCACATTAGGATTCTCTTTTTAAGCTGTTCCTTAAAACACTAGTGCTTAGGAAATCTATAAGAGGCAGAAGCAGTCAAGGGTAGCCTAGGGTTAGGGTTAGGCTTAGGGTTAGGCTTAGGGTACGGCTTAGGGTACGGGTTCGGGGAGGGTTTCGGGTACGGCGTAGGGTATGGGTTAGGGTTAGGGTTAGGGTTAGTGTTAGGGTTAGGGCTCGGTTTAGGGTACGGTTAGGATTAGGGTACGTGTTAGGTTTAGGGTAGGGGTTAGGGTTAGGGTACGCGTTAGGGTTAGGGTAGTTAGTAAACCTATCCCACTCTCTAGATACCCCTTAGCACGTAAAGGAATATTATTTGGGGTTCCAGCAATGGAGAAGAATTTAGACACTAGGATAAGATAAGGAACACACCCATTATAAAGAAATCACATTAGGATTCTCTTTTTAAGCTGTTGCTTAAAACACTAGTGCTTAGGAAATCTATTGGAGGCAGAAGCTGTCAAGGGTAGCCTTGGGGTAGTGTTAGGCTTAGGGTTAGGCTTAGGGTACGGCTTAGGGTACGGGTTTGGGGAGGGGTTCAGGTACGGCATAGGGTATGGGTTAGGGTTAGGGTTAGTGTTAGTGTTAGGGTTAGGGCTCGGTTTAGGGTACGGGTTAGGATTAGGGTACGTGTTAGTGTTAGGGTAGGGGTTAGGGTTAGAGTACGCATTAGGGTTAGGGTAGTTATTAAACCTATCCCACTCTCTAGATACCCCTTAGCACGTAAGGCAATATTATTTGGGGGTGCAGCCATGTAGAGGAGTTTAGACACTAGGATAAGATAAGGAACACACCCATTATAAAGAAATCACATTAGGATTCTCTTTTTAAGCTGTTCCTTAAAACACTAGTGCTTAGGAAATCTATTGGAGGCAGAAGCAGTCAAGGGTAGCCTAGGGTAAGGTTAGGCTTAGGGTTAGGCTTAGGGTACGGCTTAGGGTACGGGTTCGGGGAGGGTTTCGGGTACGGCGTAGGGTATGGGTTAGGGTTAGGGTTAGGGTTAGGGCTCGGTTTAGGGTACGGGTTAGGATTAGGGTACGTGTTAGGGTTAGGGTAGGGGTTAGGGTTAGGGTACGCATTAGGGTTAGGGTAGTTAGTAAACCTATCCCACTCTCTAGATACCCCTTAGCACGTAAAGGAATATTATTTGGGGTTCCAGCCATGGAGAAGAATTTAGACACTAGGATAAGATAAGGAACACACCCATTATAAAGAAATCACATTAGGATTCTCTTTTTAAGCTGTTGCTTAAAACACTAGTGCTTAGGAAATCTATTGGAGGCAGAAGCAGTCAAGGGTAGCCTAGGGTTAGTGTTAGGCTTAGGGTTAGGCTTAGGGTACGGCTTAGGGTACGGGTTTGGGGAGGGGTTCAGGTACGGCGTAGGGTATGGGTTAGGGTTAGGGTTAGTGTTAGTGTTAGGGTTAGGGCTCGGTTTAGGGTACGGGTTAGGATTAGGGTACGTGTTAGTGTTAGGGTAGGGGTTAGGGTTAGAGTACGCATTAGGCTTATGGTAGTTATTAAACCTATCCCACTCTCTAGATACCCCTTAGCATGTAAAGGAATATTATTTGGGGGTCCAGCCATGGAGAAGAGTTTACACACTAGGATAAGATAAGGAACACACCCATTATAAAGAAATCACATTAGGATTCTCTTTTTAAGCTGTTCCTTAAAACACTACTGCTTAGGAAATCAATTGGAGGCAGAAGCAGTCAAGGGTAGCCTAGGGTTAGGGTTAGGCTTAGGGTTAGGTTTAGGGTATGGCTTAGGGTACGGGTTCGGTGAGGGGTGCGGGTACGGCGTAGGGTATGGGTTAGGGTTAGGGTTAGGGTTAGTGTTAGGGTTAGGGCTCGGTTTAGGGTACAGGTTAGGATTAGGGTACGTGTTAGGGTTAGGGTAAGGGTTAGGGTTAGGGTACGCGTTAGGGTTAGGGTAGTTATTAAACCTATCCCACTCTCTAGATACCCCTTAGCACGTAAGGGAATATTATTTGGGGGTGCAGCCATGGAGAAGAGTTTAGACACTAGGATAAGATAAGGAACACACCCATTATAAAGAAATCACATTAGGATTCTCTTTTTAAGCTGTTCCTTAAAACACTAGTGCTTAGGAAATCTATTGGAGGCAGAAGCAGTCAAGGGTAGCCTAGGGTTAGGGTTAGGCTTAGGGTTAGGCTTAGGGTACGGCTTAGGGTACGGGTTCGGGGAGGGTTTCGGGTACGGCGTAGGGTATGGGTTAGGGTTAGGGTTAGGGTTTGTGTTAGGGTTAGGGCTCGGTTTAGGGTACGGTTAGGATTAGGGTACGTGTTAGGTTTAGGGTAGGGGTTAGGGTTAGGGTACGCATTAGGGTTAGGGTCGTTAGTAAACCTATCCCACTCTCTTGATACCCCTTAGCACGTAAAGGAATATTATTTGGGGGTCCAGCCATGGAGAAGAGTTTAGACACTAGGATAAGATAAGGAACACACCCATTATAAAGAAATCACATTAGGATTCTCTTTTTAAGCTGTTGCTTAAAACACTAGTGCTTAGGAAATCTGTTGGAGGCAGAAGCAGTCAAGGGTAGCCTAGGGTTAGTGTTAGGCTTAGGATTAGGCTTAGGGTATGGCTTAGGGTACGGGTTCGGGGAGGGTTTCGGGTACGGCGTAGGGTATGGGTTAGGGTTAGGGTTAGGGTTAGTGTTAGGGTTAGGGCTCGGTTTAGGGTACGGTTAGGATTAGGGTACGTGTTAGGTTTAGGGTAGGGGTTAGGGTTAGGGTACGCGTTAGGGTTAGGGTAGTTAGTAAACCTATCCCACTCTCTAGATACCCCTTAGCACGTAAAGGAATATTATTTGGGGTTCCAGCCATGGAGAAGAATTTAGACACTAGGATAAGATAAGGAACACACCCATTATAAAGAAATCACATTAGGATTCTCTTTTTAAGCTGTTGCTTAAAACACTAGTGCTTAGGAAATCTATTGGAGGCAGAAGCAGTCAAGGGTAGCCTAGGGTTAGTGTTTGGCTTAGGGTTAGGCTTAGGGTACGGCTTAGGGTACGGGTTTGGGGAGGGGTTCAGGTACGGCGTAGGGTATGGGTTAGGGTTAGGGTTAGTGTTAGTGTTAGGGTTAGGGCTCGGTTTAGGGTACGGGTTAGGATTAGGGTACGTGTTAGTGTTAGGGTAGGGGTTAGGGTTAGAGTACGCATTAGGGTTATGGTAGTTATTAAACCTATCCCACTCTCTAGATACCCCTTAGCACGTAAGGCAATATTATTTGGGGGTGCAGCCATGTAGAAGAGTTTAGACACTAGGATAAGATAAGGAACACACCCATTATAAAGAAATCACATTAGGATTCTCTTTTTAAGCTGTTCCTTAAAACACTAGTGCTTAGGAAATCTATTGGAGGCAGAAGCAGTCAAGGGTAGCCTAGGGTAAGATTAGGCTTAGGGTTAGGCTTAGGGTACGGCTTAGGGTACGGTTTCGGGGAGGGTTTCGGGTACGGCGTAGGGTATGGGTTAGGGTTAGGGTTAGTGTTAGGGTTAGGGCTCGGTTTAGGGTACGGGTTAGGATTAGGGTACGTGTTAGGGTTAGGGTAGGGGTTAGGGTTAGGGTACGCGTTAGGGTTAGGGTAGTTATTAAACCTATCCCACTCTCTAGACACCCCTTAGCACGTAAGGGAATATTATTTGGGGGTGCAGCCATGGAGAAGAGTTTAGACACTAGGATAAGATAAGGAACACACCCATTATAAAGAAATCACATTAGGATTCTCTTTTTAAGCTGTTCCTTAAAACAGTAGTGCTTAGGAAATCTATTGGAGGCAGAAGCAGTCAAGGGTAGCCTAGGGTTAGGGTTAGGCTTAGGGTTAGGCTTAGGGTACGGCTTAGGTTACGGGTTCGGGGAGGGGTGCGGGTACGGCATAGGGTATGGGTTAGGGTTAGGGTTAGGGTTAGTGTTAGGGTTAGGGCTCGGTTTAGGGTACGGGTTAGGATTAGGGTACGTGTTAGGGTTAGGGTAGGGGTTAGGGTTAGGGTACGCGTTAGGGTTAGGGTAGTTATTAAACCTATCCCACTCTCTAGATACCCCTTAGCACGTAAAGGAATATTATTTGAGGGTCCAGCCATGGAGAAGAGTTTAGACACTAGGATAAGATAAGGAACACACCCATTATAAAGAAATCACATAAGGATTCTCTTTTTAAGCTGTTCCTAAAAACTCTAGTGCTTAGGAAATCTATTGGAGGCAGAAACAGTCAAGGGTAGCCTAGGGATAGGGTTAGGCTTAGGGTTAGGGTTACGGTACGGCTTAGGGTACGGGTTCGGGGAGGGGTTCGGGTACGGCATAGGGTATGGGTTAGGGTTAGGGTTAGGTTTAGTGTTAGGGTTAGGGCTCGGTTAAGGGAACGGGTTAGGATTAGGGTACGTGTTAGGGTTAGGGTAGGGGTTAGGGTTAGGGTACGCGTTAGGGTTAGGGTAGTTATTAAACCTATCCCACTCTCTAGATACCCCTTAGCACGTAAAGGAATATTATTTGGGGGTCCAGCCATGGAGAAGAGTTTAGACACTAGGATAAGATAAGGAACACACCCATTATAAAGAAATCACATTAGGATTCTCTTTTTAAGCTGTTCCTTAAAACACTAGTGCTTAGGAAATCTATTGGAGGCAGAAGCAGTCAAGGGTAGCCTAGGGATAGGGTTAGGCTTAGGGTTAGGCTTAGGGTACGGGTTCGGGGAGGGGTTCGGGTATGGCGTAGGGTATGTGTTAGGCTTAGGGTTAGGGTTAGTGTTAGGATTAGGGCTCGGTTAAGGGTACGGGTTAGGATTAGGGTACGTGTTAGGGTTAGGGTAGGGGTTAGGGTTAGGGTACGCGTTAGGGTTAGGGTAGTTAGTAAACCTATCCCACTCTCTAGATACCCCTTAGCACGTAAAGGAATTTATTTGGGGGTCCAGCCATGGAGAAGAGTTTAGACACTAGGATAAGATAAGGAACACACCCATTATAAAGAAATCACATTAGGATTCTATTTTTAAGCTGTTCCTTAAAACACTAGTGCTTAGGAAATCTATTGGAGGCAGAAGCAGTCAAGGGTATCCTAGGTTTAGGGTTAGGCTTAGGGTTAGGCTTAGGGTACGGCTTAGGGTACGGGTTCGGGGAGGGGTTCGGGTACGGCGTAGGGTATGTGTTAGGGTTAGGGTTAGGGTTAGTGTTAGGGTTAGGGCTCGGTTTAGGGTACAGATTAGGATTAGGGTACGTGTTAGGGTTAGGGTAGGGTTTAGGGTTAGGGTACGCGTTAGGGTTAGGGTAGTTATTAAACCTATCCCACTCTCTAGATACCCCTTAGCACGTAAAGGAATATTATTTGGGGGTCCAGCCATGGAGAAGAGTTTAGACACTAGGATAAGATAAGGAACACACCCAATATAAAGAAATCACATAAGGATTCTCTTTTTAAGCTGTTCCTTAAAACTCTAGTGCTTAGGAAATCTATTGGAGGCAGAAACAGTCAAGGGTAGCCTAGGGATAGGGTTAGGCTTAGGGTTAGGGTTACGGTACGGCTTAGGGTACGGGTTCGGGGAGGGGTTCGGGTACGGCATAGGGTATGGGTTAGGGTTAGGGTTAGGTTTAGTGTTAGGGTTAGGGCTCGGTTAAGGGAACGTGTTAGGATTAGGGTACGTGTTAGGGTTAGGGTTAGGGTTAGGGTTAGGGTTAGGGTTAGGGTTAGGGTTAGGGTTAGGGTTAGGGTTAGGGTTAGGGCTCGGTTTAGGGTACAGGTTAGGATTAGGGTACGTGTTAGGGTTAGGGTAGGGGTTAGGGTTAGGGTACGCGTTAGGGTTAGGGTAGTTATTAAACCTATCCCACTCTCTAGATACCCCTTAGCACGTAAGGGAATATTATTTGGGGGTGCAGCCATGGAGAAGAGTTTAGACACTAGGATAAGATAAGGAACACACCCATTATAAAGAAATCACATTAGGATTCTCTTTTTCAGCTGTTCCTTAAAACACTAGTGCTTAGGAAATCTATTGGAGGCAGAAGCAGTCAAGGGTAGCCTAGGGTTAGGGTTAGGCTTAGGGTTAGGCTTAGGGTACGGCTTAGGGTACGGGTTCGGGGAGGGTTTCGGGTACGGCGTAGGGTATGGGTTAGGGTTAGGGTTAGGGTTAGTGTTAGTGTTAGGGCTCGGTTTAGGGTACGGTTAGGATTAGGGTACGTGTTAGGTTTAGGGTAGGGGTTAGGGTTAGGGTACGCATTAGGGTTAGGTTCGTTAGTAAACCTATCCCACTCTCTAGATACCCCTTAGCACGTAAAGGAATATTATTTGGGGGTCCAGCCATGGAGAAGAATTTAGACACTAGGATAAGATAAGGAACACACCCATTATAAAGAAATCACATTAGGATTCTCTTTTTAAGCTGTTGCTTAAAACACTAGTGCTTAGGAAATCTATTGGAGGCAGAAGCAGTCAAGGGTAGCCTAGGGTTAGTGTTAGGCTTAGGGTTAGGCTTAGGGTACGGCTTAGGGTACGGGTTTGGGGAGGGGTTCGGGTACGGCGTAGGGTATGGGTTAGGGTTAGGGTTAGTGTTAGGGTTAGGGCTCGGTTTAGGGTACGGGTTAGGATTAGGGTACGTGTTAGTGTTAGGGTAGGGGTTAGGGTTAGAGTACGCATTAGGGTTAGGGTAGTTATTAAACCTATCCCACTCTCTACATACCCCTTAGCACGTAAGGCAATATTATTTGGGGGTGCAGCCATGGAGAAGAGTTTAGACACTAGGATAAGATAAGGAACACACCCATTATAAAGAAATCACATTAGGATTCTCTTTTTAAGCTGTTCCTTAAAACACTAGTGCTTAGGAAATCTATTGGAGGCAGAAGCAGTCAAGGGTAGCCTAGGGTTAGGGTTAGGCTTAGGGTTCGGCTGAGGGTACGGCTTAGGGTACGGGTTCGGGGAGGGGTGCGGGTACAGCGTAGGGTATGGGTTAGGGTTAGGGTTAGGGTTTGTGTTAGGGTTAGGGCTCGGTTTAGGGTACGGTTAGGATTAGGGTACGTGTTAGGTTTAGGGTAGGGGTTAGGGTTAGGGTACGCATTAGGGTTAGGGTCGTTAGTAAACCTATCCCACTCTCTAGATACCCCTTAGCACGTAAGGAATATTATTTGGGGGTCCAGCCATGGAGAAGAGTTTAGACACTAGGATAAGATAAGGAACACACCCATTATAAAGAAATCACATTAGGATTCTCTTTTTAAGCTGTTCCTTAAAACACTACTGCTTAGGAAATCAATTGGAGGCAGAAACAGTCAAGGGTAGCCTAGGGTTAGGGTTAAGCTTAGGGTTAGGTTTAGGGTATGGCTTAGGGTACGGGTTCGGGGAGGGGTGCGGGTACGGCGTAGGGTATGGGTTAGGGTTAGGGTTAGGGTTAGTGTTAGGGTTAGGGCTCGGTTTAGGGTACGGGTTAGGATTAGGGTACGTGTTAGGGTTAGGGTAGGCGTTAGGGTTAGGGTACGCGTTAGGGTTAGGGTAGTTATTAAACCTATCCCACTCTCTAGATACCCCTTAGCACGTAAGGGAATATTATTTGGGGGTGCAGCCATGGAGAAGAGTTTAGACACTAGGATAAGATAAGGAACACACCCATTATAAAGAAATCACATTAGGATTCTCTTTTTAAGCTGTTCCTTAAAACACTAGGGCTTAGGAAATCTATTGGAGGCAGAAGCAGTCAAGGGTAGCCTAGGGTTAGGGTTAGGCTTAGGGTCAGGCTTAGGGTACAGCTTAGGGTACGGGTTCGGGGAGGGGTGCGGGTACGGCGTAGGGTATGGGTTAGGGTTAGGGTTAGGGTTAGTGTTAGGGTTAGGGCTCGGTTTAGGGTACGGGTTAGGATTAGGGTACGTGTTAGGGTTAGGGTAGGGGTTAGGGTTAGGGTACACGTTAGGTTTAGGGTAGTTATTAAACCTATCCCACTCTCTAGATACCCCTTAGCACGTAAAGGAATATTATTTGAGGGTCCAGCCATGGAGAAGAGTTTAGACACTAGGATAAGATAAGGAACACACCCATTATAAAGAAATCACATTAGGATTCTCTTTTTAAGCTGTTCCTTAAAACACTAGTGCTTAGGAAATCTATTGGAGGCAGAAGCAGTCAAGGGTAGCCTAGGGTTAGGGTTAGGCTTAGGGTTAGGGTTAGGGTACGGCTTAGGGTAAGGGTTCGGGGAGGGTTTCGGGTACGGCGTAGGGTATGGGTTAGGGTTAGGGTTAGGGTTAGTGTTAGGGTTAGGGCTCGGTTTAGGGTACGGTTAGGATTAGGGTACGTGTTAGGTTTAGGGTAGGGGTTAGGGTTAGGGTACGCGTTAGGGTTAGGGTAGTTAGTAAACCTATCCCACTCTCTAGATACCCCTTAGCACGTAAAGGAATATTATTTGGGGGTCCAGCCATGGAGAAGAATTTAGACACTAGGATAAGATAAGGAACACACCCATTATAAAGAAATCACATTAGGATTCTCTTTTTAAGCTGTTGCTTAAAACACTAGTGCTTAGGAAATCTATTGGAGGCAGAAGCAGTCAAGGGTAGCCTAGGGTTAGTGTTAGGCTTAGGGTTAGGCTTAGGGTACGGCTTAGGGTACGGGTTTGGGGAGGGGTTCGGGTACGGCGTAGGGTATGGGTTAGGGTTAGGGTTAGTGTTAGTGTTAGGGTTAGGGCTCGGTTTAGGGTACGGGTTAGGATTAGGGTACGTGTTAGTGTTAGGGTAGGTGTTAGGGTTAGAGTACGCATTAGGGTTAGGGTAGTTATTAAACCTATCCCACTCTCTAGATACCCCTTAGCACGTAAGGCAATATTATTTGGGGGTGCAGCCATGGAGAAGAGTTTAGACACTAGGATAAGATAAGGAACACCCCCATTATAAAGAAATCACATTAGGATTCTCTTTTTAAGCTGTTCCTTAAAACAGTAGTGCTTAGGAAATCTATTGGAGGCAGAAGCAGTCAAGGGTAGCCTAGGGTTAGGGTTAGGCTTAGGGTTAGGCTTAGGGTACGGCTTAGGGTACGGGTTCGGGGAGGGGTGTGGGTACGGCGTAGGGTATGGGTTAGGGTTAGGGTTAGGGTTAGTGTTAGGGTTAGGGCTCGGTTTAGGGTACGGGTTAGGATTAGGGTACGTGTTAGGGTTAGGGTAGGGGTTAGGGTTAGGTTACGCGTTAGGGCTAGGGTAGTTAGTAAACCTATCCCACTCTCTAGCTCCCCCTTAGCACGTAAAGGAATATTATTTGAGGGTCCAGCCATGGAGAAGAGTTTAGACACTAGGATAAGATAAGGAACACACCCATTATAAAGAAATCACATTAGGATTCTCTTTTTAAGCTGTTTCTTAAAACACTACTGCTTAGGAAATCAATTGGAGGCAGAAGAAGTCAAGGGTAGCCTAGGGTTAGGGTTAGGCTTAGGGTTAGGTTTAGGGTATGGCTTAGGGTACGGGTTCGGGGAGGGGTGCGGGTACGGCGTAGGGTATGGGTTAGGGTTAGGGTTAGTGTTAGTGTTAGGGTTAGGGCTCGGTTTAGGGTACAGGTTAGGATTAGGGTACGTGTTAGGGTTAGGGTAGGGGTTAGGGTTAGGGTACGCGTTAGGGTTAGGGTAGTTATTAAACCTATCCCACTCTCTAGATACCCCTTAGCACGTAAGGGAATATTATTTGGGGGTGCAGCCATGGAGAAGAATTTAGACACTAGGATAAGATAAGGAACACACCCATTATAAAGAAATCACATTAGGATTCTCTATTTAAGCTGTTCCTTAAAACACTAGTGCTTAGGAAATCTATTGGAGGCAGAAGCAGTCAAGGGTAGCCTAGGGTTAGGGTTAGGCTTAGGGTTAGGCTTAGGGTACGGCTTGGGGTATGGGTTTGGGGAGGGGTTCGGGTACGGCGTAGGGTATGGGTTAGGGTTAGGGTTAGGGTTAGTGTTAGGGTTAGGGCTCGGTTTAGGGTACGGGTTAGGATTAGGGTACGTGTTAGGGTTAGGGTAGGGGTTAGGGTTAGGGTACACGTTAGGTTTAGGGTAGTTATTAAACCTATCCCACTCTCTAGATACCCCTTAGCACGTAAAGGAATATTATTTGAGGGTCCAGCCATGGAGAAGAATTTAGACACTAGGATAAGATAAGGAACACACCCATTATAAAGAAATCACATTAGGATTCTCTTTTTAAGCTGTTCCTTAAAACACTAGTGCTTAGGAAATCTATTGGAGGCAGAAGCAGTCAAGGGTAGCCTAGGGTTAGGGTTAGGCTTAGGGTTAGGGTTAGGGTACGGCTTAGGGTAAGGGTTCGGGGAGGGTTTCGGGTACGGCGTAGGGTATGGGTTAGGGTTAGGGTTAGGGTTAGTGTTAGGGTTAGGGCTCGGTTTAGGGTACGGTTAGGATTAGGGTACGTGTTAGGTTTAGGGTAGGGGTTAGGGTTAGGGTACGCGTTAGGGTTAGGGTAGTTAGTAAACCTATCCCACTCTCTAGATACCCCTTAGCACGTAAAGGAATATTATTTGGGGGTCCAGCCATGGAGAAGAATTTAGACACTAGGATAAGATAAGGAACACACCCATTATAAAGAAATCACATTAGGATTCTCTTTTTAAGCTGTTGCTTAAAACACTAGTGCTTAGGAAATCTATTGGAGGCAGAAGCAGTCAAGGGTAGCCTAGGGTTAGTGTTAGGCTTAGGGTTAGGCTTAGGGTACGGCTTAGGGTACGGGTTTGGGGAGGGGTTCGGGTACGGCGTAGGGTATGGGTTAGGGTTAGGGTTAGTGTTAGTGTTAGGGTTAGGGCTCGGTTTAGGGTACGGGTTAGGATTAGGGTACGTGTTAGTGTTAGGGTAGGTGTTAGGGTTAGAGTACGCATTAGGGTTAGGGTAGTTATTAAACCTATCCCACTCTCTAGATACCCCTTAGCACGTAAGGCAATATTATTTGGGGGTGCAGCCATGGAGAAGAGTTTAGACACTAGGATAAGATAAGGAACACCCCCATTATAAAGAAATCACATTAGGATTCTCTTTTTAAGCTGTTCCTTAAAACAGTAGTGCTTAGGAAATCTATTGGAGGCAGAAGCAGTCAAGGGTAGCCTAGGGTTAGGGTTAGGCTTAGGGTTAGGCTTAGGGTACGGCTTAGGGTACGGGTTCGGGGAGGGGTGTGGGTACGGCGTAGGGTATGGGTTAGGGTTAGGGTTAGGGTTAGTGTTAGGGTTAGGGCTCGGTTTAGGGTACGGGTTAGGATTAGGGTACGTGTTAGGGTTAGGGTAGGGGTTAGGGTTAGGTTACGCGTTAGGGCTAGGGTAGTTAGTAAACCTATCCCACTCTCTAGCTCCCCCTTAGCACGTAAAGGAATATTATTTGAGGGTCCAGCCATGGAGAAGAGTTTA
The DNA here is from genome assembly GCF_965194805.1 of Balaenoptera borealis. NCBI lineage: Eukaryota > Metazoa > Chordata > Mammalia > Artiodactyla > Balaenopteridae > Balaenoptera > Balaenoptera borealis. Next base: position 207,813 of record NW_028123559.1, on the reverse strand, counting down.
GACACTAGGATAAGATAAGGAACACACCCATTATAAAGAAATCACATTAGGATTCTCTTTTTAAGCTGTTTCTTAAAACACTACTGCTTAGGAAATCAATTGGAGGCAGAAGAAGTCAAGGGTAGCCTAGGGTTAGGGTTAGGCTTAGGGTTAGGTTTAGGGTATGGCTTAGGGTACGGGTTCGGGGAGGGGTGCGGGTACGGCGTAGGGTATGGGTTAGGGTTAGGGTTAGTGTTAGTGTTAGGGTTAGGGCTCGGTTTAGGGTACAGGTTAGGATTAGGGTACGTGTTAGGGTTAGGGTAGGGGTTAGGGTTAGGGTACGCGTTAGGGTTAGGGTAGTTATTAAACCTATCCCACTCTCTAGATACCCCTTAGCACGTAAGGGAATATTATTTGGGGGTGCAGCCATGGAGAAGAATTTAGACACTAGGATAAGATAAGGAACACACCCATTATAAAGAAATCACATTAGGATTCTCTATTTAAGCTGTTCCTTAAAACACTAGTGCTTAGGAAATCTATTGGAGGCAGAAGCAGTCAAGGGTAGCCTAGGGTTAGGGTTAGGCTTAGGGTTAGGCTTAGGGTACGGCTTGGGGTATGGGTTTGGGGAGGGGTTCGGGTACGGCGTAGGGTATGGGTTAGGGTTAGGGTTAGGGTTAGTGTTAGGGTTAGGGCTCGGTTTAGGGTACGGGTTAGGATTAGGGTACGTGTTAGGGTTAGGGTAGGGGTTAGGGTTAGGTTACGCGTTAGGGCTAGGGTAGTTAGTAAACCTATCCCACTCTCTAGCTCCCCCTTAGCACGTAAAGGAATATTATTTGGGGGTCCAGCCATGGAGAAGAGTTTAGACACTAGGATAAGATAAGGACCACACCCATTATAAAGAAATCACATTAGGATTCTCTTTTTAAGCTGTTCCTTAAAACACTACTGCTTAGGAAATCAATTGGAGGCAGAAGCAGTCAAGGGTAGCCTAGGGTTAGGGTTAAGCTTAGGGTTAGGTTTAGGGTATGGCTTAGGGTACGGGTTCGGGGAGGGGTGCGGGTACGGCGTAGGGTATGGGTTAGAGTTAGGGTTAGGGTTAGTGTTAGGGTTAGGGCTCGGTTTAGGGTACGGGTTAGGATTAGGGTACGTGTTAGGGTTAGGGTAGGCGTTAGGGTTAGGGTACGCGTTAGGGTTAGGGTAGTTATTAAACCTATCCCACTCTCTAGATACCCCTTAGCACGTAAGGGAATATTATTTGGGGGTGCAGCCATGGAGAAGAGTTTAGACACTAGGATAAGATAAGGAACACACCCATTATAAAGAAATCACATTAGGATTCTCTTTTTAAGCTGTTCCTTAAAACACTAGTGCTTAGGAAATCTATTGGAGGCAGAAGCAGTCAAGGGTAGCCTAGGGTTAGGGTTAGGCTTAGGGTCAGGCTTAGGGTACAGCTTAGGGTACGGGTTCGGGGAGGGGTGCGGGTACGGCGTAGGGTATGGGTTAGGGTTAGGGTTAGGGTTAGTGTTAGGGTTAGGGCTCGGTTTAGGGTACGGGTTAGGATTAGGGTACGTGTTAGGGTTAGGGTAGGGGTTAGGGTTAGGGTACGCGTTAGGGTTAGGGTAGTTATTAAACCTATCCCACTCTCTAGATACCCCTTAGCACGTAAAGGAATATTATTTGAGGGTCCAGCCATGGAGAAGAGTTTAGACACTAGGATAAGATAAGGAACACACCCATTATAAAGAAATCACATTAGAATTCTCTTTTTAAGCTGTTCCTTAAAACACTAGGGCTTAGGAAATCTATTGGAGGCAGAAGCAGTCAAGGGTAGCCTAGGGTTAGGGTTAGGCTTAGGGTTAGGGTTAGGGTACGGCTTAGGGTAAGGGTTCGGGGAGGGTTTCGGGTACGGCGTAGGGTATGGGTTAGGGTTAGGGTTAGGGTTAGTGTTAGGGTTAGGGCTCGGTTTAGGGTACGGTTAGGATTAGGGTACGTGTTAGGGTTAGGGTAGGGGTTAGGGTTAGGGTACGCGTTAGGGTTAGGGTAGTTATTAAACCTATCCCACTCTCTAGATACCCCTTAGCACGTAAAGGAATATTATTTGAGGGTCCAGCCATGGAGAAGAGTTTAGACACTAGGATAAGATAAGGAACACACCCATTATAAAGAAATCACATTAGGATTCTCTTTTTAAGCTGTTCCTTAAAACACTAGTGCTTAGGAAATCTATTGGAGGCAGAAGCAGTCAAGGGTAGCCTAGGGTTAGGGTTAGGCTTAGGGTTAGGGTTAGGGTACGGCTTAGGATACGGGTTCGGGGAGGGGTTCGGGTATGGCGTAGGGTATGGGTTAGGGTTAGGGTTAGGGTTAGTGTTAGGGTTAGGGCTCGGTTTAGGGTACGGTTAGGATTAGGGTACGTGTTAGGTTTAGGGTAGGGGTTAGGGTTAGGGTACGCGTTAGGGTTAGGGTAGTTAGTAAACCTATCCCACTCTCTAGATACCCCTTAGCACGTAAAGGAATATTATTTGGGGGTCCAGCCATGGAGAAGAGTTTACACACTAGGATAAGATAAGGAACACACCCATTATAAAGAAATCACATTAGGATTCTCTTTTTAAGCTGTTGCTTAAAACACTAGTGCTTAGGAAATCTATTGGAGGCAGAAGCAGTCAAGGGTAGCCTAGGGTTAGTGTTAGGCTTAGGGTTAGGCTTAGGGTATGGCTTAGGGTACGGGTTTGGGGAGGGGTTCGGGTACGGCGTAGGGTATGGGTTAGGGTTAGGGTTAGTGTTAGTGTTAGGGTTAGGGCTCGGTTTAGGGTACGGGTTAGGATTAGGGTACGTGTTAGTGTTAGGGTAGGGGTTAGGGTTAGAGTACGCATTAGGGTTAGGGTAGTTATTAAACCTATCCCACTCTCTACATACCCCTTAGCACGTAAGGCAATATTATTTGGGGGTGCAGCCATGGAGAAGAGTTTAGACACTAGGATAAGATAAGGAACACACCCATTATAAAGAAATCACATTAGGATTCTCTTTTTAAGCTGTTCCTTAAAACACTAGTGCTTAGGAAATCTATTGGAGGCAGAAGCAGTCAAGGGTAGCCTAGGGTTAGGGTTAGGCTTAGGGTTAGCCTTAGGGTACGGCTTAGGGTACGGGTTTGGGGAGGGGTTCGGGTACGGTGTAGGGTATGGGTTAGGGTTAGGGTTAGGGTTAGTGTTAGGGTTAGGGCTCGGTTTAGGGTACGGGTTAGGATTAGGGTACGTGTTAGGATTAGGGTAGGGGTTAGGGTTAGGGTACGCGTTAGGGTTAGGGTAGTTATTAAACCTATCCCACTCTCTAGATACCCCTTAGCACGTAAAGGAATATTATTTGGGGGTCCAGCCATGGAGAAGAGTTTAGACACTAGGATAAGATAAGGAACACACCCATTATAAAGAAATCACATTAGGATTCTCTTTTTAAGCTGTTTCTTAAAAAAGTACTGCTTAGGAAATCAATTGGAGGCAGAAGCAGTTAAGGGTAGCCTAGGGTTAGGGTTAGGCTTAGGGTTAGGTTTAGGGTATGGCTTAGGGTACGGGTTCGGGGAGGGGTGCGGGTACGGCGTAGGGTATGGGTTAGGGTTAGGGTTAGTGTTAGTGTTAGGGTTAGGGCTCGGTTTAGGGTTCAGGTTAGGATTAGGGTACGTGTTAGGGTTAGGGTAGGGGTTAGGGTTAGGGTACGCGTTAGGGTTAGGGTAGTTATTAAACCTACCCCACTCTCTAGATACCCCTTAGCACGTAAGGGAATATTATTTGGGGGTGCAGCCATGGAGAAGAGTTTAGACACTAGGATAAGATAAGGAACACACCCATTATAAAGAAATCACATTAGGATTCTCTTTTTAAGCTGTTCCTTAAAACACTAGTGCTTAGGAAATCTATTGGAGGCAGAAGCAGTCAAGGGTAGCCTAGGGTTAGGGTTAGGCTTAGGGTCAGGCTTAGGGTACGGCTTAGGGTACGGGTTCGGGGAGGGGTGCGGGTACGGCGTAGGGTATGGGTTAGGGTTAGGGATAGGGTTAGTGTTAGGGTTAGGGCTCGGTTTAGGGTACGGGTTAGGATTAGGGTACGTGTTAGGGTTAGGGTAGGGGTTAGGGTTAGGGTACGCGTTAGGGTTAGGGTAGTTATTAAACCTATCCCACTCTCTAGATACCCCTTAGCACGTAAAGGAATATTATTTGAGGGTCCAGCCATGGAGAACAGTTTAGACACTAGGATAAGATAAGGAACACACCCATTATAAAGAAATCACATTAGGATTCTCTTTTTAAGCTGTTCCTTAAAACACTAGTGCTAAGGAAATCTATTGGAGGCAGAAGCAGTCAAGGGTAGCCTAGGGTTAGGGTTAGGCTTAGGGTTAGGGTTAGGGTACGGCTTAGGGTACGGGTTCGGGGAGGGGTTCGGGTACGGCGTAGGGTATGGGTTAGTGTTAGGGTTAGGGTTAGTGTTAGGGTTAGGGCTCAGTTTAGGGTACGGTTAGGATTAGGGTACGTGTTAGGTTTAGGGTAGGGGTTAGGGTTAGGGTACGCGTTAGGGTTAGGGTAGTTAGTAAACCTATCCCACTCTCTAGATACCCCTTAGCACGTAAAGGAATATTATTTGTGGGTCCAGCCATGGAGAAGAGTTTACACACTAGGATAAGATAAGGAACACACCCATTATAAAGAAATCACTTTAGGATTCTCTTTTTAAGCTGTTCCTTAAAACACTACTGCTTAGGAAATCAATTGGAGGCAGAAGCAGTGAAGGGTAGCCTAGGGTTAGGGTTAGGCTTAGGGTTAGGTTTAGGGTATGGCTTAGGGTACGGGTTCGGGGAGGGGTGCGGGTACGGCGTAGGGTATCGGTTAGGGTTAGGGTTAGGGTTAGTGTTAGGGTTAGGGCTCGGTTTAGGGTACAGGTTAGGATTAGGGTACGTGTTAGGGTTAGGGTAGGGGTTAGGGTTAGGGTACGCGTTAGGGTTAGGGTAGTTATTAAACCTATCCCACTCTCTAGATACCCCTTAGCACGTAAAGGAATATTACTTGAGGGCCCAGCCATGGAGAAGAGTTTAGACACTAGGATAAGATAAGGAACACACCCATTATAAAGAAATCACATTAGGATTCTCTTTTTAAGCTGTTCCTTAAAACACTAGTGCTTAGGAAATCTATAAGAGGCAGAAGCAGTCAAGGGTAGCCTAGGGTTAGGGTTAGGCTTAGGGTTAGGCTTAGGGTACGGCTTAGGGTACGGGTTCGGGGAGGGTTTCGGGTACGGCGTAGGGTATGGGTTAGGGTTAGGGTTAGGGTTAGTGTTAGGGTTAGGGCTCGGTTTAGGGTACGGTTAGGATTAGGGTACGTGTTAGGTTTAGGGTAGGGGTTAGGGTTAGGGTACGCGTTAGGGTTAGGGTAGTTAGTAAACCTATCCCACTCTCTAGATACCCCTTAGCACGTAAAGGAATATTATTTGGGGTTCCAGCAATGGAGAAGAATTTAGACACTAGGATAAGATAAGGAACACACCCATTATAAAGAAATCACATTAGGATTCTCTTTTTAAGCTGTTGCTTAAAACACTAGTGCTTAGGAAATCTATTGGAGGCAGAAGCTGTCAAGGGTAGCCTTGGGGTAGTGTTAGGCTTAGGGTTAGGCTTAGGGTACGGCTTAGGGTACGGGTTTGGGGAGGGGTTCAGGTACGGCATAGGGTATGGGTTAGGGTTAGGGTTAGTGTTAGTGTTAGGGTTAGGGCTCGGTTTAGGGTACGGGTTAGGATTAGGGTACGTGTTAGTGTTAGGGTAGGGGTTAGGGTTAGAGTACGCATTAGGGTTAGGGTAGTTATTAAACCTATCCCACTCTCTAGATACCCCTTAGCACGTAAGGCAATATTATTTGGGGGTGCAGCCATGTAGAGGAGTTTAGACACTAGGATAAGATAAGGAACACACCCATTATAAAGAAATCACATTAGGATTCTCTTTTTAAGCTGTTCCTTAAAACACTAGTGCTTAGGAAATCTATTGGAGGCAGAAGCAGTCAAGGGTAGCCTAGGGTAAGGTTAGGCTTAGGGTTAGGCTTAGGGTACGGCTTAGGGTACGGGTTCGGGGAGGGTTTCGGGTACGGCGTAGGGTATGGGTTAGGGTTAGGGTTAGGGTTAGGGCTCGGTTTAGGGTACGGGTTAGGATTAGGGTACGTGTTAGGGTTAGGGTAGGGGTTAGGGTTAGGGTACGCATTAGGGTTAGGGTAGTTAGTAAACCTATCCCACTCTCTAGATACCCCTTAGCACGTAAAGGAATATTATTTGGGGTTCCAGCCATGGAGAAGCATTTAGACACTAGGATAAGATAAGGAACACACCCATTATAAAGAAATCACATTAGGATTCTCTTTTTAAGCTGTTGCTTAAAACACTAGTGCTTAGGAAATCTATTGGAGGCAGAAGCAGTCAAGGGTAGCCTAGGGTTAGTGTTAGGCTTAGGGTTAGGCTTAGGGTACGGCTTAGGGTACGGGTTTGGGGAGGGGTTCAGGTACGGCGTAGGGTATGGGTTAGGGTTAGGGTTAGTGTTAGTGTTAGGGTTAGGGCTCGGTTTAGGGTACGGGTTAGGATTAGGGTACGTGTTAGTGTTAGGGTAGGGGTTAGGGTTAGAGTACGCATTAGGCTTATGGTAGTTATTAAACCTATCCCACTCTCTAGATACCCCTTATCATGTAAAGGAATATTATTTGGGGGTCCAGCCATGGAGAAGAGTTTACACACTAGGATAAGATAAGGAACACACCCATTATAAAGAAATCACATTAGGATTCTCTTTTTAAGCTGTTCCTTAAAACACTACTGCTTAGGAAATCAATTGGAGGCAGAAGCAGTCAAGGGTAGCCTAGGGTTAGGGTTAGGCTTAGGGTTAGGTTTAGGGTATGGCTTAGGGTACGGGTTCGGGGAGGGGTGCGGGTACGGCGTAGGGTATGGGTTAGGGTTAGGGTTAGGGTTAGTGTTAGGGTTAGGGCTCGGTTTAGGGTACAGGTTAGGATTAGGGTACGTGTTAGGGTTAGGGTAAGGGTTAGGGTTAGGGTACGCGTTAGGGTTAGGGTAGTTATTAAACCTATCCCACTCTCTAGATACCCCTTAGCACGTAAGGGAATATTATTTGGGGGTGCAGCCATGGACAAGAGTTTAGACACTAGGATAAGATAAGGAACACACCCATTATAAAGAAATCACATTAGGATTCTCTTTTTAAGCTGTTCCTTAAAACACTAGTGCTTAGGAAATCTATTGGAGGCAGAAGCAGTCAAGGGTAGCCTAGGGTTAGGGTTAGGCTTAGGGTTAGGCTTAGGGTACGGCTTAGGGTACGGGTTCGGGGAGGGTTTCGGGTACGGCGTAGGGTATGGGTTAGGGTTAGGGTTAGGGTTTGTGTTAGGGTTAGGCCTCGGTTTAGGGTACGGTTAGGATTAGGGTACGTGTTAGGTTTAGGGTAGGGGTTAGGGTTAGGGTACGCATTAGGGTTAGGGTCGTTAGTAAACCTATCCCACTCTCTTGATACCCCTTAGCACGTAAAGGAATATTATTTGGGGGTCCAGCCATGGAGAAGAGTTTAGACACTAGGATAAGATAAGGAACACACCCATTATAAAGAAATCACATTAGGATTCTCTTTTTAAGCTGTTGCTTAAAACACTAGTGCTTAGGAAATCTGTTGGAGGCAGAAGCAGTCAAGGGTAGCCTAGGGTTAGTGTTAGGCTTAGGGTTAGGCTTAGGGTATGGCTTAGGGTACGGGTTCGGGGAGGGTTTCGGGTACGGCGTAGGGTATGGGTTAGGGTTAGGGTTAGGGTTAGTGTTAGGGTTAGGGCTCGGTTTAGGGTACGGTTAGGATTAGGGTACGTGTTAGGTTTAGGGTAGGGGTTAGGGTTAGGGTACGCGTTAGGGTTAGGGTAGTTAGTAAACCTATCCCACTCTCTAGATACCCCTTAGCACGTAAAGGAATATTATTTGGGGTTCCAGCCATGGAGAAGAATTTAGACACTAGGATAAGATAAGGAACACACCCATTATAAAGAAATCACATTAGGATTCTCTTTTTAAGCTGTTGCTTAAAACACTAGTGCTTAGGAAATCTATTGGAGGCAGAAGCAGTCAAGGGTAGCCTAGGGTTAGTGTTTGGCTTAGGGTTAGGCTTAGGGTACGGCTTAGGGTACGGGTTTGGGGAGGGGTTCAGGTACGGCGTAGGGTATGGGTTAGGGTTAGGGTTAGTGTTAGTGTTAGGGTTAGGGCTCGGTTTAGGGTACGTGTTAGGATTAGGGTACGTGTTAGTTTTAGGGTAGGGGTTAGGGTTAGAGTACGCATTAGGGTTATGGTAGTTATTAAACCTATCCCACTCTCTAGATACCCCTTAGCACGTAAGGCAATATTATTTGGGGGTGCAGCCATGTAGAAGAGTTTAGACACTAGGATAAGATAAGGAACACACCCATTATAAAGAAATCACATTAGGATTCTCTTTTTAAGCTGTTCCTTAAAACACTAGTGCTTAGGAAATCTATTGGAGGCAGAAGCAGTCAAGGGTAGCCTAGGGTAAGATTAGGCTTAGGGTTAGGCTTAGGGTACGGCTTAGGGTACGGTTTCGGGGAGGGTTTCGGGTACGGCGTAGGGTATGGGTTAGGGTTAGGGTTAGTGTTAGGGTTAGGGCTCGGTTTAGGGTACGGGTTAGGATTAGGGTACGTGTTAGGGTTAGGGTAGGGGTTAGGGTTAGGGTACGCGTTAGGGTTAGGGTAGTTATTAAACCTTTCCCACTCTCTAGACACCCCTTAGCACGTAAGGGAATATTATTTGGGGGTGCAGCCATGGAGAAGAGTTTAGACACTAGGATAAGATAAGGAACACACCCATTATAAAGAAATCACATTAGGATTCTCTTTTTAAGCTGTTCCTTAAAACACTAGTGCTTAGGAAATCTATTGGAGGCAGAAGCAGTCAAGGGTAGCCTAGGGTAAGATTAGGCTTAGGGTTAGGCTTAGGGTACGGCTTAGGGTACGGTTTCGGGGAGGGTTTCGGGTACGGCGTAGGGTATGGGTTAGGGTTAGGGTTAGTGTTAGGGTTAGGGCTCGGTTTAGGGTACGGGTTAGGATTAGGGTACGTGTTAGGGTTAGGGTAGGGGTTAGGGTTAGGGTACGCGTTAGGGTTAGGGTAGTTATTAAACCTATCCCACTCTCTAGATACCCCTTAGCACGTAAAGGAATATTATTTGAGGGTCCAGCCATGGAGAAGAGTTTAGACACTAGGATAAGATAAGGAACACACCCATTATAAAGAAATCACATAAGGATTCTCTTTTTAAGCTGTTCCTAAAAACTCTAGTGCTTAGGAAATCTATTGGAGGCAGAAACAGTCAAGGGTAGCCTAGGGATAGGGTTAGGCTTAGGGTTAGGGTTACGGTACGGCTTAGGGTACGGGTTCGGGGAGGGGTTCGGGTACGGCATAGGGTATGGGTTAGGGTTAGGGTTAGGTTTAGTGTTAGGGTTAGGGCTCGGTTAAGGGAACGGGTTAGGATTAGGGTACGTGTTAGGGTTAGGGTAGGGGTTAGGGTTAGGGTACGCGTTAGGGTTAGGGTAGTTATTAAACCTATCCCACTCTCTAGATACCCCTTAGCACGTAAAGGAATATTATTTGGGGGTCCAGCCATGGAGAAGAGTTTAGACACTAGGATAAGATAAGGAACACACCCATTATAAAGAAATCACATTAGGATTCTCTTTTTAAGCTGTTCCTTAAAACACTAGTGCTTAGGAAATCTATTGGAGGCAGAAGCAGTCAAGGGTAGCCTAGGGATAGGGTTAGGCTTAGGGTTAGGCTTAGGGTACGGGTTCGGGGAGGGGTTCGGGTATGGCGTAGGGTATGTGTTAGGCTTAGGGTTAGGGTTAGTGTTAGGATTAGGGCTCGGTTAAGGGTACGGGTTAGGATTAGGGTACGTGTTAGGGTTAGGGTAGGGGTTAGGGTTAGGGTACGCGTTAGGGTTAGGGTAGTTAGTAAACCTATCCCACTCTCTAGATACCCCTTAGCACGTAAAGGTATTTATTTGGGGGTCCAGCCATGGAGAAGAGTTTAGACACTAGGATAAGATAAGGAACACACCCATTATAAAGAAATCACATTAGGATTCTATTTTTAAGCTGTTCCTTAAAACACTAGTGCTTAGGAAATCTATTGGAGGCAGAAGCAGTCAAGGGTAGCCTAGGTTTAGGGTTAGGCTTAGGGTTAGGCTTAGGGTACGGCTTAGGGTACGGGTTCGGGGAGGGGTTCGGGTACGGTGTAGGGTATGTGTTAGGGTTAGGGTTAGGGTTAGTGTTAGGGTTAGGGCTCGGTTTAGGGTACAGATTAGGATTAGGGTACGTGTTAGGGTTAGGGTAGGGTTTAGGGTTAGGGTACGCGTTAGGGTTAGGGTAGTTATTAAACCTATCCCACTCTCTAGATACCCCTTAGCACGTAAAGGAATATTATTTGGGGGTCCAGCCATGGAGAAGAGTTTAGACACTAGGATAAGATAAGGAACACACCCAATATAAAGAAATCACATAAGGATTCTCTTTTTAAGCTGTTCCTTAAAACTCTAGTGCTTAGGAAATCTATTGGAGGCAGAAACAGTCAAGGGTAGCCTAGGGATAGGGTTAGGCTTAGGGTTAGGGTTACGGTACGGCTTAGGGTACGGGTTTGGGGAGGGGTTCGGGTACGGCATAGGGTATGGGTTAGGGTTAGGGTTAGGTTTAGTGTTAGGGTTAGGGCTCGGTTAAGGGAACGTGTTAGGATTAGGGTACGTGTTAGGGTTAGGGTTAGGGTTAGGGTTAGGGTTAGGGTTAGGGTTAGGGTTAGGGTTAGGGTTAGGGTTAGGGTTAGGGCTCGGTTTAGGGTACAGGTTAGGATTAGGGTACGTGTTAGGGTTAGGGTAGGGGTTAGGGTTAGGGTACGCGTTAGGTTTAGGGTAGTTATTAAACCTATCCCACTCTCTAGATACCCCTTAGCACGTAAGGGAATATTATTTGGGGGTGCAGCCATGGAGAAGAGTTTAGACACTAGGATAAGATAAGGAACACACCCATTATAAAGAAATCACATTAGGATTCTCTTTTTCAGCTGTTCCTTAAAACACTAGTGCTTAGGAAATCTATTGGAGGCAGAAGCAGTCAAGGGTAGCCTAGGGTTAGGGTTAGGCTTAGGGTTAGGCTTAGGGTACGGCTTAGGGTACGGGTTCGGGGAGGGTTTCGGGTACGGCGTAGGGTATGGGTTAGGGTTAGGGTTAGGGTTAGGGCTCGGTTTAGGGTACGGGTTAGGATTAGGGTACGTGTTAGGGTTAGGGTAGGGGTTAGGGTTAGGGTACGCATTAGGGTTAGGGTAGTTATTAAACCTATCCCACTCTCTAGATACCCCTTAGCACGTAAAGGAATATTATTTGGGGGTCCAGCCATGGAGAAGAGTTTAGACACTAGGATAAGATAAGGAACACACCCATTATAAAGAAATCACATTAGGATTCTCTTTTTAAGCTGTTCCTTAAAACACTAGTGCTTAGGAAATCTATTGGAGGCAGAAGCAGTCAAGGGTAGCCTAGGGTTAGGGTTAGGCTTAGGGTTAGGTTTAGGGTACGGCTTGGGGTATGGGTTCGGGGAGGTGTTCGTGTACGGCGTAGGGTATGGGTTAGGGTTAGGGTTTGGGTTAGTGTTAGGGTTAGGGGTCGGTTTAGGGTACAGGTTAGGATTAGGGTACGTGTTAGGGTTAGGGTAGGGGTTAGGTTTAGGTTACGCGTTAGGGCTAGGGTAGTTAGTAAACCTATCCCACTCTCTAGCTCCCCCTTAGCACGTAAAGGAATATTATTTGTGGGTCCAGCCATGGAGAAGAGTTTAGACACTAGGATAAGATAAGGAACACACCCATTATAAAGAAATCACTTTAGGATTCTCTTTTTAAGCTGTTCCTTAAAACACTACTGCTTAGGAAATCAATTGGAGGCAGAAGCAGTGAAGGGTAGCCTAGGGTTAGGGTTAGGCTTAGGGTTAGGTTTAGGGTATGGCTTAGGGTACGGGTTCGGGGAGGGGTGCGGGTACGGCGTAGGGTATCGGTTAGGGTTAGGGTTAGGGTTAGTGTTAGGGTTAGGGCTCGGTTTAGGGTACAGGTTAGGATTAGGGTACGTGTTAGGGTTAGGGTAGGGGTTAGGGTTAGGGTACGCGTTAGGGTTAGGGTAGTTATTAAACCTATCCCACTCTCTAGATACCCCTTAGCACGTAAAGGAATATTACTTGAGGGCCCAGCCATGGAGAAGAGTTTAGACACTAGGATAAGATAAGGAACACACCCAGTATAAAGAAATCACATTAGGATTCTCTTTTTAAGCTGTTCCTTAAAACACTAGTGCTTAGGAAATCTATAAGAGGCAGAAGCAGTCAAGGGTAGCCTAGGGTTAGGGTTAGGCTTAGGGTTAGGCTTAGGGTACGGCTTAGGGTACGGGTTCGGGGAGGGTTTCGGGTACGGCGTAGGGTATGGGTTAGGGTTAGGGTTAGGGTTAGTGTTAGGGTTAGGGCTCGGTTTAGGGTACGGTTAGGATTAGGGTACGTGTTAGGTTTAGGGTAGGGGTTAGGGTTAGGGTACGCGTTAGGGTTAGGGTAGTTAGTAAACCTATCCCACTCTCTAGATACCCCTTAGCACGTAAAGGAATATTATTTGGGGTTCCAGCAATGGAGAAGAATTTAGACACTAGGATAAGATAAGGAACACACCCATTATAAAGAAATCACATTAGGATTCTCTTTTTAAGCTGTTGCTTAAAACACTAGTGCTTAGGAAATCTATTGGAGGCAGAAGCTGTCAAGGGTAGCCTTGGGGTAGTGTTAGGCTTAGGGTTAGGCTTAGGGTACGGCTTAGGGTACGGGTTTGGGGAGGGGTTCAGGTACGGCATAGGGTATGGGTTAGGGTTAGGGTTAGTGTTAGTGTTAGGGTTAGGGCTCGGTTTAGGGTACGGGTTAGGATTAGGGTACGTGTTAGTGTTAGGGTAGGGGTTAGGGTTAGAGTACGCATTAGGGTTAGGGTAGTTATTAAACCTATCCCACTCTCTAGATACCCCTTAGCACGTAAGGCAATATTATTTGGGGGTGCAGCCATGTAGAGGAGTTTAGACACTAGGATAAGATAAGGAACACACCCATTATAAAGAAATCACATTAGGATTCTCTTTTTAAGCTGTTCCTTAAAACACTAGTGCTTAGGAAATCTATTGGAGGCAGAAGCAGTCAAGGGTAGCCTAGGGTTAGTGTTAGGCTTAGGGTTAGGCTTAGGGTACGGCTTAGGGTACGGGTTCGGGGAGGGTTTCGGGTACGGCGTAGGGTATGGGTTAGGGTTAGGGTTAGGGTTAGGGCTCGGTTTAGGGTACGGGTTAGGATTAGGGTACGTGTTAGGGTTAGGGTAGGGGTTAGGGTTAGGTTACGCATTAGGGTTAGGGTAGTTAGTAAACCTATCCCACTCTCTAGATACCCCTTAGCACGTAAAGGAATATTATTTGGCGTTCCAGCCATGGAGAAGAATTTAGACACTAGGATAAGATAAGGAACACACCCATTATAAAGAAATCACATTAGGATTCTCTTTTTAAGCTGTTGCTTAAAACACTAGTGCTTAGGAAATCTATTGGAGGCAGAAGCAGTCAAGGGTAGCCTAGGGTTAGTGTTAGGCTTAGGGTTAGGCTTAGGGTACGGCTTAGGGTACGGGTTTGGGGAGGGGTTCAGGTACGGCGTAGGGTATGGGTTAGGGTTAGGGTTAGTGTTAGTGTTAGGGTTAGGGCTCGGTTTAGGGTACGGGTTAGGATTAGGGTACGTGTTAGTGTTAGGGTAGGGGTTAGGGTTAGAGTACGCATTAGGCTTATGGTAGTTATTAAACCTATCCCACTCTCTAGATACCCCTTAGCATGTAAAGGAATATTATTTGGGGGTCCAGCCATGGAGAAGAGTTTACACACTAGGATAAGATAAGGAACACACCCATTATAAAGAAATCACATTAGGATTCTCTTTTTAAGCTGTTCCTTAAAACACTACTGCTTAGGAAATCAATTGGAGGCAGAAGCAGTCAAGGGTAGCCTAGGGTTAGGGTTAGGCTTAGGGTTAGGTTTAGGGTATGGCTTAGGGTACGGGTTCGGGGAGGGGTGCGGGTACGGCGTAGGGTATGGGTTAGGGTTAGGGTTAGGGTTAGTGTTAGGGTTAGGGCTCGGTTTAGGGTACAGGTTAGGATTAGGGTACGTGTTAGGGTTAGGGTAAGGGTTAGGGTTAGGGTACGCGTTAGGGTTAGGGTAGTTATTAAACCTATCCCACTCTCTAGATACCCCTTAGCACGTAAGGGAATATTATTTGGGGGTGCAGCCATGGAGAAGAGTTTAGACACTAGGATAAGATAAGGAACACACCCATTATAAAGAAATCACATTAGGATTCTCTTTTTAAGCTGTTCCTTAAAACAGTAGTGCTTAGGAAATCTATTGGAGGCAGAAGCAGTCAAGGGTAGCCTAGGGTTAGGGTTAGGCTTAGGGTTAGGCTTAGGGTACGGCTTAGGGTACGGGTTCGGGGAGGGTTTCGGGTACGGCGTAGGGTATGGGTTAGGGTTAGGGTTAGGGTTTGTGTTAGGGTTAGGGCTCGGTTTAGGGTACGGTTAGGATTAGGGTACGTGTTAGGTTTAGGGTAGGGGTTAGGGTTAGGGTACGCATTAGGGTTAGGGTCGTTAGTAAACCTATCCCACTCTCTTGATACCCCTTAGCACGTAAAGGAATATTATTTGGGGGTCCAGCCATGGAGAAGAGTTTAGACACTAGGATAAGATAAGGAACACACCCATTATAAAGAAATCACATTAGGATTCTCTTTTTAAGCTGTTGCTTAAAACACTAGTGCTTAGGAAATCTGTTGGAGGCAGAAGCAGTCAAGGGTAGCCTAGGGTTAGTGTTAGGCTTAGGATTAGGCTTAGGGTATGGCTTAGGGTACGGGTTCGGGGAGGGTTTCGGGTACGGCGTAGGGTATGGGTTAGGGTTAGGGTTAGGGTTAGTGTTAGGGTTAGGGCTCGGTTTAGGGTACGGTTAGGATTAGGGTACGTGTTAGGTTTAGGGTAGGGGTTAGGGTTAGGGTACGCGTTAGGGTTAGGGTAGTTAGTAAACCTATCCCACTCTCTAGATACCCCTTAGCACGTAAAGGAATATTATTTGGGGTTCCAGCCATGGAGAAGAAATTAGACACTAGGATAAGATAAGGAACACACCCATTATAAAGAAATCACATTAGGATTCTCTTTTTAAGCTGTTGCTTAAAACACTAGTGCTTAGGAAATCTATTGGAGGCAGAAGCAGTCAAGGGTAGCCTAGGGTTAGTGTTTGGCTTAGGGTTAGGCTTAGGGTACGGCTTAGGGTACGGGTTTGGGGAGGGGTTCAGGTACGGCGTAGGGTATGGGTTAGGGTTAGGGTTAGTGTTAGTGTTAGGGTTAGGGCTCGGTTTAGGGTACGGGTTAGGATTAGGGTACGTGTTAGTGTTAGGGTAGGGGTTAGGGTTAGAGTACGCATTAGGGTTATGGTAGTTATTAAACCTATCCCACTCTCTAGATACCCCTTAGCACGTAAGGCAATATTATTTGGGGGTGCAGCCATGTAGAAGAGTTTAGACACTAGGATAAGATAAGGAACACACCCATTATAAAGAAATCACATTAGGATTCTCTTTTTAAGCTGTTCCTTAAAACACTAGTGCTTAGGAAATCTATTGGAGGCAGAAGCAGTCAAGGGTAGCCTAGGGTAAGATTAGGCTTAGGGTTAGGCTTAGGGTACGGCTTAGGGTACGGTTTCGGGGAGGGTTTCGGGTACGGCGTAGGGTATGGGTTAGGGTTAGGGTTAGTGTTAGGGTTAGGGCTCGGTTTAGGGTACGGGTTAGGATTAGGGTACGTGTTAGGGTTAGGGTAGGGGTTAGGGTTAGGGTACGCGTTAGGGTTAGGGTAGTTATTAAACCTATCCCACTCTCTAGACACCCCTTAGCACGTAAGGGAATATTATTTGGGGGTGCAGCCATGGAGAAGAGTTTAGACACTAGGATAAGATAAGGAACACACCCATTATAAAGAAATCACATTAGGATTCTCTTTTTAAGCTGTTCCTTAAAACAGTAGTGCTTAGGAAATCTATTGGAGGCAGAAGCAGTCAAGGGTAGCCTAGGGTTAGGGTTAGGCTTAGGGTTAGGCTTAGGGTACGGCTTAGGTTACGGGTTCGGGGAGGGGTGCGGGTACGGCATAGGGTATGGGTTAGGGTTAGGGTTAGGGTTAGTGTTAGGGTTAGGGCTCGGTTTAGGGTACGGGTTAGGATTAGGGTACGTGTTAGGGTTAGGGTAGGGGTTAGGGTTAGGGTACGCGTTAGGGTTAGGGTAGTTATTAAACCTATCCCACTCTCTAGATACCCCTTAGCACGTAAAGGAATATTATTTGAGGGTCCAGCCATGGAGAAGAGTTTAGACACTAGGATAAGATAAGGAACACACCCATTATAAAGAAATCACATAAGGATTCTCTTTTTAAGCTGTTCCTAAAAACTCTAGTGCTTAGGAAATCTATTGGAGGCAGAAACAGTCAAGGGTAGCCTAGGGATAGGGTTAGGCTTAGGGTTAGGGTTACGGTACGGCTTAGGGTACGGGTTCGGGGAGGGGTTCGGGTACGGCATAGGGTATGGGTTAGGGTTAGGGTTAGGTTTAGTGTTAGGGTTAGGGCTCGGTTAAGGGAACGGGTTAGGATTAGGGTACGTGTTAGGGTTAGGGTAGGGGTTAGGGTTAGGGTACGCGTTAGGGTTAGGGTAGTTATTAAACCTATCCCACTCTCTAGATACCCCTTAGCACGTAAAGGAATATTATTTGGGGGTCCAGCCATGGAGAAGAGTTTAGACACTAGGATAAGATAAGGAACACACCCATTATAAAGAAATCACATTAGGATTCTCTTTTTAAGCTGTTCCTTAAAACACTAGTGCTTAGGAAATCTATTGGAGGCAGAAGCAGTCAAGGGTAGCCTAGGGATAGGGTTAGGCTTAGGGTTAGGCTTAGGGTACGGGTTCGGGGTGGGGTTCGGGTATGGCGTAGGGTATGTGTTAGGCTTAGGGTTAGGGTTAGTGTTAGGATTAGGGCTCGGTTAAGGGTACGGGTTAGGATTAGGGTACGTGTTAGGGTTAGGGTAGGGGTTAGGGTTAGGGTACGCGTTAGGGTTAGGGTAGTTAGTAAACCTATCCCACTCTCTAGATACCCCTTAGCACGTAAAGGAATTTATTTGGGGGTCCAGCCATGGAGAAGAGTTTAGACACTAGGATAAGATAAGGAACACACCCATTATAAAGAAATCACATTAGGATTCTATTTTTAAGCTGTTCCTTAAAACACTAGTGCTTAGGAAATCTATTGGAGGCAGAAGCAGTCAAGGGTATCCTAGGTTTAGGGTTAGGCTTAGGGTTAGGCTTAGGGTACGGCTTAGGGTACGGGTTCGGGGAGGGGTTCGGGTACGGCGTAGGGTATGTGTTAGGGTTAGGGTTAGGGTTAGTGTTAGGGTTAGGGCTCGGTTTAGGGTACAGATTAGGATTAGGGTACGTGTTAGGGTTAGGGTAGGGTTTAGGGTTAGGGTACGCGTTAGGGTTAGGGTAGTTATTAAACCTATCCCACTCTCTAGATACCCCTTAGCACGTAAAGGAATATTATTTGGGGGTCCAGCCATGGAGAAGAGTTTAGACACTAGGATAAGATAAGGAACACACCCAATATAAAGAAATCACATAAGGATTCTCTTTTTAAGCTGTTCCTTAAAACTCTAGTGCTTAGGAAATCTATTGGAGGCAGAAACAGTCAAGGGTAGCCTAGGGATAGGGTTAGGCTTAGGGTTAGGGTTACGGTACGGCTTAGGGTACGGGTTCGGGGAGGGGTTCGGGTACGGCATAGGGTATGGGTTAGGGTTAGGGTTAGGTTTAGTGTTAGGGTTAGGGCTCGGTTAAGGGAACGTGTTAGGATTAGGGTACGTGTTAGGGTTAGGGTTAGGGTTAGGGTTAGGGTTAGGGTTAGGGTTAGGGTTAGGGTTAGGGTTAGGGTTAGGGCTCGGTTTAGGGTACAGGTTAGGATTAGGGTACGTGTTAGGGTTAGGGTAGGGGTTAGGGTTAGGGTACGCGTTAGGGTTAGGGTAGTTATTAAACCTATCCCACTCTCTAGATACCCCTTAGCACGTAAGGGAATATTATTTGGGGGTGCAGCCATGGAGAAGAGTTTAGACACTAGGATAAGATAAGGAACACACCCATTATAAAGAAATCACATTAGGATTCTCTTTTTCAGCTGTTCCTTAAAACACTAGTGCTTAGGAAATCTATTGGAGGCAGAAGCAGTCAAGGGTAGCCTAGGGTTAGGGTTAGGCTTAGGGTTAGGCTTAGGGTACGGCTTAGGGTACGGGTACGGGGAGGGTTTCGGGTACGGCGTAGGGTATGGGTTAGGGTTAGGGTTAGGGTTAGTGTTAGTGTTAGGGCTCGGTTTAGGGTACGGTTAGGATTAGGGTACGTGTTAGGTTTAGGGTAGGGGTTAGGGTTAGGGTACGCATTAGGGTTAGGTTCGTTAGTAAACCTATCCCACTCTCTAGATACCCCTTAGCACGTAAAGGAATATTATTTGGGGGTCCAGCCATGGAGAAGAATTTAGACACTAGGATAAGATAAGGAACACACCCATTATAAAGAAATCACATTAGGATTCTCTTTTTAAGCTGTTGCTTAAAACACTAGTGCTTAGGAAATCTATTGGAGGCAGAAGCAGTCAAGGGTAGCCTAGGGTTAGTGTTAGGCTTAGGGTTAGGCTTAGGGTACGGCTTAGGGTACGGGTTTGGGGAGGGGTTCGGGTACGGCGTAGGGTATGGGTTAGGGTTAGGGTTAGTGTTAGGGTTAGGGCTCGGTTTAGGGTACGGGTTAGGATTAGGGTACGTGTTAGTGTTAGGGTAGGGGTTAGGGTTAGAGTACGCATTAGGGTTAGGGTAGTTATTAAACCTATCCCACTCTCTAGATACCCCTTAGCACGTAAGGCAATATTATTTGGGGGTGCAGCCATGGAGAAGAGTTTAGACACTAGGATAAGATAAGGAACACACCCATTATAAAGAAATCACATTAGGATTCTCTTTTTAAGCTGTTCCTTAAAACACTAGTGCTTAGGAAATCTATTGGAGGCAGAAGCAGTCAAGGGTAGCCTAGGGTTAGGGTTAGGCTTAGGGTTCGGCTGAGGGTACGGCTTAGGGTACGGGTTCGGGGAGGGGTGCGGGTACAGCGTAGGGTATGGGTTAGGGTTAGGGTTAGGGTTTGTGTTAGGGTTAGGGCTCGGTTTAGGGTACGGTTAGGATTAGGGTACGTGTTAGGTTTAGGGTAGGGGTTAGGGTTAGGGTACGCATTAGGGTTAGGGTCGTTAGTAAACCTATCCCACTCTCTAGATACCCCTTAGCACGTAAGGAATATTATTTGGGGGTCCAGCCATGGAGAAGAGTTTAGACACTAGGATAAGATAAGGAACACACCCATTATAAAGAAATCACATTAGGATTCTCTTTTTAAGCTGTTCCTTAAAACACTACTGCTTAGGAAATCAATTGGAGGCAGAAACAGTCAAGGGTAGCCTAGGGTTAGGGTTAAGCTTAGGGTTAGGTTTAGGGTATGGCTTAGGGTACGGGTTCGGGGAGGGGTGCGGGTACGGCGTAGGGTATGGGTTAGGGTTAGGGTTAGGGTTAGTGTTAGGGTTAGGGCTCGGTTTAGGGTACGGGTTAGGATTAGGGTACGTGTTAGGGTTAGGGTAGGCGTTAGGGTTAGGGTACGCGTTAGGGTTAGGGTAGTTATTAAACCTATCCCACTCTCTAGATACCCCTTAGCACGTAAGGGAATATTATTTGGGGGTGCAGCCATGGAGAAGAGTTTAGACACTAGGATAAGATAAGGAACACACCCATTATAAAGAAATCACATTAGGATTCTCTTTTTAAGCTGTTCCTTAAAACACTAGGGCTTAGGAAATCTATTGGAGGCAGAAGCAGTCAAGGGTAGCCTAGGGTTAGGGTTAGGCTTAGGGTCAGGCTTAGGGTACAGCTTAGGGTACGGGTTCGGGGAGGGGTGCGGGTACGGCGTAGGGTATGGGTTAGGGTTAGGGTTAGGGTTAGTGTTAGGGTTAGGGCTCGGTTTAGGGTACGGGTTAGGATTAGGGTACGTGTTAGGGTTAGGGTAGGGGTTAGGGTTAGGGTACACGTTAGGTTTAGGGTAGTTATTAAACCTATCCCACTCTCTAGATACCCCTTAGCACGTAAAGGAATATTATTTGAGGGTCCAGCCATGGAGAAGAGTTTAGACACTAGGATAAGATAAGGAACACACCCATTATAAAGAAATCACATTAGGATTCTCTTTTTAAGCTGTTCCTTAAAACACTAGTGCTTAGGAAATCTATTGGAGGCAGAAGCAGTCAAGGGTAGCCTAGGGTTAGGGTTAGGCTTAGGGTTAGGGTTAGGGTACGGCTTAGGGTAAGGGTTCGGGGAGGGTTTCGGGTACGGCGTAGGGTATGGGTTAGGGTTAGGGTTAGGGTTAGTGTTAGGGTTAGGGCTCGGTTTAGGGTACGGTTAGGATTAGGGTACGTGTTAGGTTTAGGGTAGGGGTTAGGGTTAGGGTACGCGTTAGGGTTAGGGTAGTTAGTAAACCTATCCCACTCTCTAGATACCCCTTAGCACGTAAAGGAATATTATTTGGGGGTCCAGCCATGGAGAAGAATTTAGACACTAGGATAAGATAAGGAACACACCCATTATAAAGAAATCACATTAGGATTCTCTTTTTAAGCTGTTGCTTAAAACACTAGTGCTTAGGAAATCTATTGGAGGCAAAAGCAGTCAAGGGTAGCCTAGGGTTAGTGTTAGGCTTAGGGTTAGGCTTAGGGTACGGCTTAGGGTACGGGTTTGGGGAGGGGTTCGGGTACGGCGTAGGGTATGGGTTAGGGTTAGGGTTAGTGTTAGTGTTAGGGTTAGGGCTCGGTTTAGGGTACGGGTTAGGATTAGGGTACGTGTTAGTGTTAGGGTAGGTGTTAGGGTTAGAGTACGCATTAGGGTTAGGGTAGTTATTAAACCTATCCCACTCTCTAGATACCCCTTAGCACGTAAGGCAATATTATTTGGGGGTGCAGCCATGGAGAAGAGTTTAGACACTAGGATAAGATAAGGAACACCCCCATTATAAAGAAATCACATTAGGATTCTCTTTTTAAGCTGTTCCTTAAAACAGTAGTGCTTAGGAAATCTATTGGAGGCAGAAGCAGTCAAGGGTAGCCTAGGGTTAGGGTTAGGCTTAGGGTTAGGCTTAGGGTACGGCTTAGGGTACGGGTTCGGGGAGGGGTGTGGGTACGGCGTAGGGTATGGGTTAGGGTTAGGGTTAGGGTTAGTGTTAGGGTTAGGGCTCGGTTTAGGGTACGGGTTAGGATTAGGGTACGTGTTAGGGTTAGGGTAGGGGTTAGGGTTAGGTTACGCGTTAGGGCTAGGGTAGTTAGTAAACCTATCCCACTCTCTAGCTCCCCCTTAGCACGTAAAGGAATATTATTTGAGGGTCCAGCCATGGAGAAGAGTTTAGACACTAGGATAAGATAAGGAACACACCCATTATAAAGAAATCACATTAGGATTCTCTTTTTAAGCTGTTTCTTAAAACACTACTGCTTAGGAAATCAATTGGAGGCAGAAGAAGTCAAGGGTAGCCTAGGGTTAGGGTTAGGCTTAGGGTTAGGTTTAGGGTATGGCTTAGGGTACGGGTTCGGGGAGGGGTGCGGGTACGGCGTAGGGTATGGGTTAGGGTTAGGGTTAGTGTTAGTGTTAGGGTTAGGGCTCGGTTTAGGGTACAGGTTAGGATTAGGGTACGTGTTAGGGTTAGGGTAGGGGTTAGGGTTAGGGTACGCGTTAGGGTTAGGGTAGTTATTAAACCTATCCCACTCTCTAGATACCCCTTAGCACGTAAGGGAATATTATTTGGGGGTCCAGCCATGGAGAAGAATTTAGACACTAGGATAAGATAAGGAACACACCCATTATAAAGAAATCACATTAGGATTCTCTATTTAAGCTGTTCCTTAAAACACTAGTGCTTAGGAAATCTATTGGAGGCAGAAGCAGTCAAGGGTAGCCTAGGGTTAGGGTTAGGCTTAGGGTTAGGCTTAGGGTACGGCTTGGGGTATGGGTTTGGGGAGGGGTTCGGGTACGGCGTAGGGTATGGGTTAGGGTTAGGGTTAGGGTTAGTGTTAGGGTTAGGGCTCGGTTTAGGGTACGGGTTAGGATTAGGGTACGTGTTAGGGTTAGGGTAGGGGTTAGGGTTAGGGTACACGTTAGGTTTAGGGTAGTTATTAAACCTATCCCACTCTCTAGATACCCCTTAGCACGTAAAGGAATATTATTTGAGGGTCCAGCCATGGAGAAGAGTTTAGACACTAGGATAAGATAAGGAACACACCCATTATAAAGAAATCACATTAGGATTCTCTTTTTAAGCTGTTCCTTAAAACACTAGTGCTTAGGAAATCTATTGGAGGCAGAAGCAGTCAAGGGTAGCCTAGGGTTAGGGTTAGGCTTAGGGTTAGGGTTAGGGTACGGCTTAGGGTAAGGGTTCGGGGAGGGTTTCGGGTACGGCGTAGGGTATGGGTTAGGGTTAGGGTTAGTGTTAGGGTTAGGGCTCGGTTTAGGGTACGGTTAGGATTAGGGTACGTGTTAGGTTTAGGGTAGGGGTTAGGGTTAGGGTACGCGTTAGGGTTAGGGTAGTTAGTAAACCTATCCCACTCTCTAGATACCCCTTAGCACGTAAAGGAATATTATTTGGGGGTCCAGCCATGGAGAAGAATTTAGACACTAGGATAAGATAAGGAACACACCCATTATAAAGAAATCACATTAGGATTCTCTTTTTAAGCTGTTGCTTAAAACACTAGTGCTTAGGAAATCTATTGGAGGCAGAAGCAGTCAAGGGTAGCCTAGGGTTAGTGTTAGGCTTAGGGTTAGGCTTAGGGTACGGCTTAGGGTACGGGTTTGGGGAGGGGTTCGGGTACGGCGTAGGGTATGGGTTAGGGTTAGGGTTAGTGTTAGTGTTAGGGTTAGGGCTCGGTTTAGGGTACGGGTTAGGATTAGGGTACGTGTTAGTGTTAGGGTAGGTGTTAGGGTTAGAGTACGCATTAGGGTTAGGGTAGTTATTAAACCTATCCCACTCTCTAGATACCCCTTAGCACGTAAGGCAATATTATTTGGGGGTGCAGCCATGGAGAAGAGTTTAGACACTAGGATAAGATAAGGAACACCCCCATTATAAAGAAATCACATTAGGATTCTCTTTTTAAGCTGTTCCTTAAAACAGTAGTGCTTAGGAAATCTATTGGAGGCAGAAGCAGTCAAGGGTAGCCTAGGGTTAGGGTTAGGCTTAGGGTTAGGCTTAGGGTACGGCTTAGGGTACGGGTTCGGGGAGGGGTGTGGGTACGGCGTAGGGTATGGGTTAGGGTTAGGGTTAGGGTTAGTGTTAGGGTTAGGGCTCGGTTTAGGGTACGGGTTAGGATTAGGGTACGTGTTAGGGTTAGGGTAGGGGTTAGGGTTAGGTTACGCGTTAGGGCTAGGGTAGTTAGTAAACCTATCCCACTCTCTAGCTCCCCCTTAGCACGTAAAGGAATATTATTTGAGGGTCCAGCCATGGAGAAGAGTTTAGACACTAGGATAAGATAAGGAACACACCCATTATAAAGAAATCACATTAGGATTCTCTTTTTAAGCTGTTTCTTAAAACACTACTGCTTAGGAAATCAATTGGAGGCAGAAGAAGTCAAGGGTAGCCTAGGGTTAGGGTTAGGCTTAGGGTTAGGTTTAGGGTATGGCTTAGGGTACGGGTTCGGGGAGGGGTGCGGGTACGGCGTAGGGTATGGGTTAGGGTTAGGGTTAGTGTTAGTGTTAGGGTTAGGGCTCGGTTTAGGGTACAGGTTAGGATTAGGGTACGTGTTAGGGTTAGGGTAGGGGTTAGGGTTAGGGTACGCGTTAGGGTTAGGGTAGTTATTAAACCTATCCCACTCTCTAGATACCCCTTAGCACGTAAGGGAATATTATTTGGGGGTGCAGCCATGGAGAAGAATTTAGACACTAGGATAAGATAAGGAACACACCCATTATAAAGAAATCACATTAGGATTCTCTATTTAAGCTGTTCCTTAAAACACTAGTGCTTAGGAAATCTATTGGAGGCAGAAGCAGTCAAGGGTAGCCTAGGGTTAGGGTTAGGCTTAGGGTTACCTTAGGGTACGGCTTGGGGTATGGGTTTGGGGAGGGGTTCGGGTACGGCGTAGGGTATGGGTTAGGGTTAGGGTTAGGGTTAGTGTTAGGGTTAGGGCTCGGTTTAGGGTACGGGTTAGGATTAGGGTACGTGTTAGGGTTAGGGTAGGGGTTAGGGTTAGGTTACGCGTTAGGGCTAGGGTAGTTAGTAAACCTATCCCACTCTCTAGCTCCCCCTTAGCACGTAAAGGAATATTATTTGGGGGTCCAGCCATGGAGAAGAGTTTAGACACTAGGATAAGATAAGGACCACACCCATTATAAAGAAATCACATTAGGATTCTCTTTTTAAGCTGTTCCTTAAAACACTACTGCTTAGGAAATCAATTGGAGGCAGAAGCAGTCAAGGGTAGCCTAGGGTTAGGGTTAAGCTTAGGGTTAGGTTTAGGGTATGGCTTAGGGTACGGGTTCGGGGAGGGGTGCGGGTACGGCGTAGGGTATGGGTTAGAGTTAGGGTTAGGGTTAGTGTTAGGGTTAGGGCTCGGTTTAGGGTACGGGTTAGGATTAGGGTACGTGTTAGGGTTAGGGTAGGCGTTAGGGTTAGGGTACGCGTTAGGGTTAGGGTAGTTATTAAACCTATCCCACTCTCTAGATACCCCTTAGCACGTAAGGGAATATTATTTGGGGGTGCAGCCATGGAGAAGAGTTTAGACACTAGGATAAGATAAGGAACACACCCATTATAAAGAAATCACATTAGGATTCTCTTTTTAAGCTGTTCCTTAAAACACTAGTGCTTAGGAAATCTATTGGAGGCAGAAGCAGTCAAGGGTAGCCTAGGGTTAGGGTTAGGCTTAGGGTCAGGCTTAGGGTACAGCTTAGGGTACGGGTTCGGGGAGGGGTGCGGGTACGGCGTAGGGTATGGGTTAGGGTTAGGGTTAGGGTTAGTGTTAGGGTTAGGGCTCGGTTTAGGGTACGGGTTAGGATTAGGGTACGTGTTAGGGTTAGGGTAGGGGTTAGGGTTAGGGTACGCGTTAGGGTTAGGGTAGTTATTAAACCTATCCCACTCTCTAGCTCCCCCTTAGCACGTAAAGGAATATTATTTGAGGGTCCAGCCATGGAGAAGAGTTTAGACACTAGGATAAGATAAGGAACACACCCATTATAAAGAAATCACATTAGGATTCTCTTTTTAAGCTGTTCCTTAAAACACTAGGGCTTAGGAAATCTATTGGAGGCAGAAGCAGTCAAGGGTAGCCTAGGGTTAGGGTTAGGCTTAGGGTTAGGGTTAGGGTACGGCTTAGGGTAAGGGTTCGGGGAGGGTTTCGGGTACGGCGTAGGGTATGGGTTAGGGTTAGGGTTAGGGTTAGTGTTAGGGTTAGGGCTCGGTTTAGGGTACGGTTAGGATTAGGGTACGTGTTAGGGTTAGGGTAGGGGTTAGGGTTAGGGTACGCGTTAGGGTTAGGGTAGTTATTAAACCTATCCCACTCTCTAGATACCCCTTAGCACGTAAAGGAATATTATTTGAGGGTCCAGCCATGGAGAAGAGTTTAGACACTAGGATAAGATAAGGAACACACCCATTATAAAGAAATCACATTAGGATTCTCTTTTTAAGCTGTTCCTTAAAACACTAGTGCTTAGGAAATCTATTGGAGGCAGAAGCAGTCAAGGGTAGCCTAGGGTTAGGGTTAGGCTTAGGGTTAGGGTTAGGGTACGGCTTAGGGTACGGGTTCGGGGAGGGGTTCGGGTATGGCGTAGGGTATGGGTTAGGGTTAGGGTTAGGGTTAGTGTTAGGGTTAGGGCTCGGTTTAGGGTACGGTTAGGATTAGGGTACGTGTTAGGTTTAGGGTAGGGGTTAGGGTTAGGGTACGCGTTAGGGTTAGGGTAGTTAGTAAACCTATCCCACTCTCTAGATACCCCTTAGCACGTAAAGGAATATTATTTGGGGGTCCAGCCATGGAGAAGAGTTTACACACTAGGATAAGATAAGGAACACACCCATTATAAAGAAATCACATTAGGATTCTCTTTTTAAGCTGTTGCTTAAAACACTAGTGCTTAGGAAATCTATTGGAGGCAGAAGCAGTCAAGGGTAGCCTAGGGTTAGTGTTAGGCTTAGGGTTAGGCTTAGGGTATGGCTTAGGGTACGGGTTTGGGGAGGGGTTCGGGTACGGCGTAGGGTATGGGTTAGGGTTAGGGTTAGTGTTAGTGTTAGGGTTAGGGCTCGGTTTAGGGTACGGGTTAGGATTAGGGTACGTGTTAGTGTTAGGGTAGGGGTTAGGGTTAGAGTACGCATTAGGGTTAGGGTAGTTATTAAACCTATCCCACTCTCTACATACCCCTTAGCACGTAAGGCAATATTATTTGGGGGTGCAGCCATGGAGAAGAGTTTAGACACTAGGATAAGATAAGGAACACGCCCATTATAAAGAAATCACATTAGGATTCTCTTTTTAAGCTGTTCCTTAAAACACTAGTGCTTAGGAAATCTATTGGAGGCAGAAGCAGTCAAGGGTAGCCTAGGGTTAGGGTTAGGCTTAGGGTTAGCCTTAGGGTACGGCTTAGGGTACGGGTTTGGGGAGGGGTTCGGGTACGGTGTAGGGTATGGGTTAGGGTTAGGGTTAGGGTTAGTGTTAGGGTTAGGGCTCGGTTTAGGGTACGGGTTAGGATTAGGGTACGTGTTAGGATTAGGGTAGGGGTTAGGGTTAGGGTACGCGTTAGGGTTAGGGTAGTTATTAAACCTATCCCACTCT
The DNA here is from genome assembly GCF_965194805.1 of Balaenoptera borealis. Classification (NCBI taxonomy): domain Eukaryota; kingdom Metazoa; phylum Chordata; class Mammalia; order Artiodactyla; family Balaenopteridae; genus Balaenoptera; species Balaenoptera borealis. Next base: position 180,758 of record NW_028123559.1, on the reverse strand, counting down.
CTAGATACCCCTTAGCACGTAAAGGAATATTATTTGGGGGTCCAGCCATGGAGAAGAGTTTAGACACTAGGATAAGATAAGGAACACACCCATTATAAAGAAATCACATTAGGATTCTCTTTTTAAGCTGTTTCTTAAAAAAGTACTGCTTAGGAAATCAATTGGAGGCAGAAGCAGTTAAGGGTAGCCTAGGGTTAGGGTTAGGCTTAGGGTTAGGTTTAGGGTATGGCTTAGGGTACGGGTTCGGGGAGGGGTGCGGGTACGGCGTAGGGTATGGGTTAGGGTTAGGGTTAGTGTTAGTGTTAGGGTTAGGGCTCGGTTTAGGGTTCAGGTTAGGATTAGGGTACGTGTTAGGGTTAGGGTAGGGGTTAGGGTTAGGGTACGCGTTAGGGTTAGGGTAGTTATTAAACCTACCCCACTCTCTAGATACCCCTTAGCACGTAAGGGAATATTATTTGGGGGTGCAGCCATGGAGAAGAGTTTAGACACTAGGATAAGATAAGGAACACACCCATTATAAAGAAATCACATTAGGATTCTCTTTTTAAGCTGTTCCTTAAAACACTAGTGCTTAGGAAATCTATTGGAGGCAGAAGCAGTCAAGGGTAGCCTAGGGTTAGGGTTAGGCTTAGGGTCAGGCTTAGGGTACGGCTTAGGGTACGGGTTCGGGGAGGGGTGCGGGTACGGCGTAGGGTATGGGTTAGGGTTAGGGATAGGGTTAGTGTTAGGGTTAGGGCTCGGTTTAGGGTACGGGTTAGGATTAGGGTACGTGTTAGGGTTAGGGTAGGGGTTAGGGTTAGGGTACGCGTTAGGGTTAGGGTAGTTAGTAAACCTATCCCACTCTCTAGATACCCCTTAGCACGTAAAGGAATATTATTTGGGGGTCCAGCCATGGAGAAGAGTTTACACACTAGGATAAGATAAGGAACACACCCATTATAAAGAAATCACATTAGGATTCTCTTTTTAAGCTGTTGCTTAAAACACTAGTGCTTAGGAAATCTATTGGAGGCAGAAGCAGTCAAGGGTAGCCTAGGGTTAGTGTTAGGCTTAGGGTTAGGCTTAGGGTATGGCTTAGGGTACGGGTTTGGGGAGGGGTTCGGGTACGGCGTAGGGTATGGGTTAGGGTTAGGGTTAGTGTTAGTGTTAGGGTTAGGGCTCGGTTTAGGGTACGGGTTAGGATTAGGGTACGTGTTAGTGTTAGGGTAGGGGTTAGGGTTAGAGTACGCATTAGGGTTAGGGTAGTTATTAAACCTATCCCACTCTCTACATACCCCTTAGCACGTAAGGCAATATTATTTGGGGGTGCAGCCATGGAGAAGAGTTTAGACACTAGGATAAGATAAGGAACACGCCCATTATAAAGAAATCACATTAGGATTCTCTTTTTAAGCTGTTCCTTAAAACACTAGTGCTTAGGAAATCTATTGGAGGCAGAAGCAGTCAAGGGTAGCCTAGGGTTAGGGTTAGGCTTAGGGTTAGCCTTAGGGTACGGCTTAGGGTACGGGTTTGGGGAGGGGTTCGGGTACGGTGTAGGGTATGGGTTAGGGTTAGGGTTAGGGTTAGTGTTAGGGTTAGGGCTCGGTTTAGGGTACGGGTTAGGATTAGGGTACGTGTTAGGATTAGGGTAGGGGTTAGGGTTAGGGTACGCGTTAGGGTTAGGGTAGTTATTAAACCTATCCCACTCTCTAGATACCCCTTAGCACGTAAAGGAATATTATTTGGGGGTCCAGCCATGGAGAAGAGTTTAGACACTAGGATAAGATAAGGAACACACCCATTATAAAGAAATCACATTAGGATTCTCTTTTTAAGCTGTTTCTTAAAAAAGTACTGCTTAGGAAATCAATTGGAGGCAGAAGCAGTTAAGGGTAGCCTAGGGTTAGGGTTAGGCTTAGGGTTAGGTTTAGGGTATGGCTTAGGGTACGGGTTCGGGGAGGGGTGCGGGTACGGCGTAGGGTATGGGTTAGGGTTAGGGTTAGTGTTAGTGTTAGGGTTAGGGCTCGGTTTAGGGTTCAGGTTAGGATTAGGGTACGTGTTAGGGTTAGGGTAGGGGTTAGGGTTAGGGTACGCGTTAGGGTTAGGGTAGTTATTAAACCTACCCCACTCTCTAGATACCCCTTAGCACGTAAGGGAATATTATTTGGGGGTGCAGCCATGGAGAAGAGTTTAGACACTAGGATAAGATAAGGAACACACCCATTATAAAGAAATCACATTAGGATTCTCTTTTTAAGCTGTTCCTTAAAACACTAGTGCTTAGGAAATCTATTGGAGGCAGAAGCAGTCAAGGGTAGCCTAGGGTTAGGGTTAGGCTTAGGGTCAGGCTTAGGGTACGGCTTAGGGTACGGGTTCGGGGAGGGGTGCGGGTACGGCGTAGGGTATGGGTTAGGGTTAGGGATAGGGTTAGTGTTAGGGTTAGGGCTCGGTTTAGGGTACGGGTTAGGATTAGGGTACGTGTTAGGGTTAGGGTAGGGGTTAGGGTTAGGGTACGCGTTAGGGTTAGGGTAGTTATTAAACCTATCCCACTCTCTAGATACCCCTTAGCACGTAAAGGAATATTATTTGAGGGTCCAGCCATGGAGAAGAGTTTAGACACTAGGATAAGATAAGGAACACACCCATTATAAAGAAATCACATTAGGATTCTCTTTTTAAGCTGTTCCTTAAAACACTAGTGCTAAGGAAATCTATTGGAGGCAGAAGCAGTCAAGGGTAGCCTAGGGTTAGGGTTAGGCTTAGGGTTAGGGTTAGGGTACGGCTTAGGGTACGGGTTCGGGGAGGGGTTCGGGTACGGCGTAGGGTATGGGTTAGGGTTAGGGTTAGGGTTAGTGTTAGGGTTAGGGCTCAGTTTAGGGTACGGTTAGGATTAGGGTACGTGTTAGGTTTAGGGTAGGGGTTAGGGTTAGGGTACGCGTTAGGGTTAGGGTAGTTAGTAAACCTATCCCACTCTCTAGATACCCCTTAGCACGTAAAGGAATATTATTTGGGGGTCCAGCCATGGAGAAGAGTTTACACACTAGGATAAGATAAGGAACACACCCATTATAAAGAAATCACATTAGGATTCTCTTTTTAAGCTGTTGCTTAAAACACTAGTGCTTAGGAAATCTATTGGAGGCAGAAGCAGTCAAGGGTAGCCTAGGGTTAGTGTTAGGCTTAGGGTTAGGCTTAGGGTATGGCTTAGGGTACGGGTTTGGGGAGGGGTTCGGGTACGCCGTAGGGTATGGGTTAGGGTTAGGGTTAGTGTTAGTGTTAGGGTTAGGGCTCGGTTTAGGGTACGGGTTAGGATTAGGGTACGTGTTAGTGTTAGGGTAGGGGTTAGGGTTAGAGTACGCATTAGGGTTAGGGTAGTTATTAAACCTATCCCACTCTCTACATACCCCTTAGCACGTAAGGCAATATTATTTGGGGGTGCAGCCATGGAGAAGAGTTTAGACACTAGGATAAGATAAGGAACACACCCATTATAAAGAAATCACATTAGGATTCTCTTTTTAAGCTGTTCCTTAAAACACTAGTGCTTAGGAAATCTATTGGAGGCAGAAGCAGTCAAGGGTAGCCTAGGGTTAGGGTTAGGCTTAGGGTTAGCCTTAGGGTACGGCTTAGGGTACGGGTTTGGGGAGGGGTTCGGGTACGGTGTAGGGTATGGGTTAGGGTTAGGGTTAGGGTTAGTGTTAGGGTTAGGGCTCGGTTTAGGGTACGGGTTAGGATTAGGGTACGTGTTAGGGTTAGGGTAGGGGTTAGGGTTAGGGTACGCGTTAGGGTTAGTGTAGTTATTAAACCTATCCCACTCTCTAGATACCCCTTAGCACGTAAAGGAATATTATTTGGGGGTCCAGTCATGGAGAAGAGTTTAGACACTAGGATAAGATAAGGAACACACCCATTATAAAGAAATCACTTTAGAATTCTCTTTTTAAGCTGTTCCTTAAAACACTAGTGCTTAGGAAATCTATTGGAGGCAGAAGCAGTCAAGGGTAGCCTAGGGTTAGGGTTAGGCTTAGGGTTAGGTTTAGGGTACGGCTTGGGGAATGGGTTCAGGGAGGGGTTCGGGTACGGCGTAGGGTATGGGTTAGGGTTAGGGTTAGGGTTAGTGTTAGGGTTAGCGCTCGGTTTAGGTTACGGGTTAGGATTAGGGTATGTGTTAGGGTTAGGGTAGGTGTTAGGGTTAGGTTACGCGTTAGGGCTAGGGTAGTTAGTAAACCTATCCCACTCTCTAGCTCCCCCTTAGCACGTAAAGGAATATTATTTGAGGGTCCAGCCATGGAGAAGAGTTTAGACACTAGGATAAGATAAGGAACACACCCATTATAAAGAAATCACATTAGGATTCTCTTTTTAAGCTGTTTCTTAAAACACTACTGCTTAGGAAATCAATTGGAGGCAGAAGCAGTCAAGGGTAGCCTAGGGTTAGGGTTAGGCTTAGGGTTAGGTTTAGGGTATGGCTTAGGGTACGGGTTCGGGGAGGGGTGCGGGTACGGCGTAGGGTATGGGTTAGGGTTAGGGTTAGGGTTAGTGTTAGGGTTAGGGCTCGGTTTAGGGTACGGGTTAGGATTAGGGTACGTGTTAGGGTTAGGGTAGGGGTTAGGGTTAGGTTACGCGTTAGGGCTAGGGTAGTTAGTAAACCTATCCCACTCTCTAGATACCCCTTAGCACGTAAAGGAATATTATTTGGGGGTCCAGCCATGGAGAAGAGTTTAGACACTAGGATAAGATAAGGAACACACCCATTATAAAGAAATCACATTAGGATTCTCTTTTTAAGCTGTTCCTTAAAACACTACTGCTTAGGAAATCAATTGGAGGCAGAAGCAGTCAAGGGTAGCCTAGGGTTAGGGTTAAGCTTAGGGTTAGGTTTAGGGTATGGCTTAGGGTACGGGTTCGGGGAGGGGTGCGGGTACGGCGTAGGGTATGGGTTAGGGTTAGGGTTAGGGTTAGTGTTAGGGTTAGGGCTCGGTTTAGGGTACGGGTTAGGATTAGGGTACGTGTTAGGGTTAGGGTAGGGGTTAGGGTTAGAGTACGCATTAGGGTTAGGGTAGTTATTAAACCTATCCCACTCTCTAGATACCCCTTAGCACGTAAGGCAATATTATTTGGGGGTGCAGCCATGGAGAAGAGTTTAGACACTAGGATAAGATAAGGAACACACCCATTATAAAGAAATCACATTAGGATTCTCTTTTTAAGCTGTTCCTTAAAACAGTAGTGCTTAGGAAATCTATTGGAGGCAGAAGCAGTCAAGGGTAGCCTAGGGTTAGGGTTAGGCTTAGGGTTAGGCTTAGGGTACGGCTTGGGGTATGGGTTTGGGGAGGGGTTCGGGTACGGCGTAGGGTATGGGTTAGGGTTAGGGTTAGGGTTAGTGTTAGGGTTAGGCCTCGGTTTAGGTTACGGGTTAGGATTAGGGTATGTGTTAGGGTTAGGGTAGGGGTTAGGGTTAGGTTACGCGTTAGGGCTAGGGTAGTTAGTAAACCTATCCCACTCTCTAGCTCCCCCTTAGCACGTAAAGGAATATTATTTGGGGGTCCAGCCATGGAGAAGAGTTTAGACACTAGGATAAGATAAGGAACACACCCATTATAAAGAAATCACATTAGGATTCTCTTTTTAAGCTGTTCCTTAAAACACTACTGCTTAGGAAATCAATTGGAGGCAGAAGCAGTCAAGGGTAGCCTAGGGTTAGGGTTAAGCTTAGGGTTAGGTTTAGGGTATGGCTTAGGGTACGGGTTCGGGGAGGGGTGCGGGTACGGCGTAGGGTATGGGTTAGGGTTAGGTTTAGGGTTAGTGTTAGGGTTAGGGCTCGGTTTAGGGTACGGGTTAGGATTAGGGTACGTGTTAGGGTTAGGGTAGGCATTAGGGTTAGGGTACGCGTTAGGGTTAGGGTAGTTATTAAACCTATCCCACTCTCTAGATACCCCTTAGCACGTAAGTGAATATTATTTGGGGGTGCAGCCATGGAGAAGAGTTTAGACACTAGGATAAGATAAGGAACACACCCATTATAAAGAAATCACATTAGGATTCTCTTTTTAAGCTGTTCCTTAAAACACTAGTGCTTAGGAAATCTATTGGAGGCAGAAGCAGTCAAGGGTAGCCTAGGGTTAGGGTTAGGCTTAGGGTCAGGCTTAGGGTACGGCTTAGGGTACGGGTTCGGGGAGGGGTGCGGGTACGGCGTAGGGTATGGGTTAGGGTTAGGGATAGGGTTAGTGTTAGGGTTAGGGCTCGGTTTAGGGTACGGGTTAGGATTAGGGTACGTGTTAGGGTTAGGGTAGGGGTTAGGGTTAGGGTACGCGTTAGGGTTAGGGTAGTTATTAAACCTATCCCACTCTCTAGATACCCCTTAGCACGTAAAGGAATATTATTTGAGGGTCCAGCCATGGAGAAGAGTTTAGACACTAGGATAAGATAAGGAACACACCCATTATAAAGAAATCACATTAAGATTCTCTTTTTAAGCTGTTCCTTAAAACACTAGTGCTAAGGAAATCTATTGGAGGAAGAAGCAGTCAAGGGTAGCCTAGGGTTAGGGTTAGGCTTAGGGTTAGGGTTAGGGTACGGCTTAGGGTACGGGTTCGGGGAGGGGTTCGGGTACGGCGTAGGGTATGGGTTAGGGTTAGGGTTAGGGTTAGTGTTAGGGTTAGGGCTCGGTTTAGGGTACGGTTAGGATTAGGGTACGTGTTAGGGTTAGGGTAGGGGTTAGGGTTAGGGTACGCGTTAGGGTTAGGGTAGTTATTAAACCTATCCCACTCTCTAGATACCCCTTAGCACGTAAAGGAATATTATTTGAGGGTCCAGCCATGGAGAAGAGTTTAGACACTAGGATAAGATAAGGAACACACCCATTATAAAGAAATCACATTAGGATTCTCTTTTTAAGCTGTTCCTTAAAACACTAGTGCTTAGGAAATCTATTGGAGGCAGAAGCAGTCAAGGGTAGCCTAGGGTTAGGGTTAGGCTTAGGGTTAGGGTTAGGGTACGGCTTAGGGTACGGGTTCGGGGAGGGGTTCGGGTATGGCGTAGGGTATGGGTTAGGGTTAGGGTTAGGGTTAGTGTTAGGGTTAGGGCTCGGTTTAGGGTACGGTTAGGATTAGGGTACGTGTTAGGTTTAGGGTAGGGGTTAGGGTTAGGGTACGCGTTAGGGTTAGGGTAGTTAGTAAACCTATCCCACTCTCTAGATACCCCTTAGCACGTAAAGGAATATTATTTGGGGGTCCAGCCATGGAGAAGAGTTTACACACTAGGATAAGATAAGGAACACACCCATTATAAAGAAATCACATTAGGATTCTCTTTTTAAGCTGTTGCTTAAAACACTAGTGCTTAGGAAATCTATTGGAGGCAGAAGCAGTCAAGGGTAGCCTAGGGTTAGTGTTAGGCTTAGGGTTAGGTTAGGGTATGGCTTAGGGTACGGGTTTGGGGAGGGGTTCGGGTACGGCGTAGGGTATGGGTTAGGGTTAGGGTTAGTGTTAGTGTTAGGGTTAGGGCTCGGTTTAGGGTACGGGTTAGGATTAGGGTACGTGTTAGTGTTAGGGTAGGGGTTAGGGTTAGAGTACGCATTAGGGTTAGGGTAGTTATTAAACCTATCCCACTCTCTACATACCCCTTAGCACGTAAGGCAATATTATTTGGGGGTGCAGCCATGGAGAAGAGTTTAGACACTAGGATAAGATAAGGAACACACCCATTATAAAGAAATCACATTAGGATTCTCTTTTTAAGCTGTTCCTTAAAACACTAGTGCTTAGGAAATCTATTGGAGGCAGAAGCAGTCAAGGGTAGCCTAGGGTTAGGGTTAGGCTTAGGGTTAGCCTTAGGGTACGGCTTAGGGTACGGGTTTGGGGAGGGGTTCGGGTACGGTGTAGGGTATGGGTTAGGGTTAGGGTTAGGGTTAGTGTTAGGGTTAGGGCTCGGTTTAGGGTACGGGTTAGGATTAGGGTACGTGTTAGGATTAGGGTAGGGGTTAGGGTTAGGGTACGCGTTAGGGTTAGGGTAGTTATTAAACCTATCCCACTCTCTAGATACCCCTTAGCACGTAAAGGAATATTATTTGGGGGTCCAGCCATGGAGAAGAGTTTAGACACTAGGATAAGATAAGGAACACACCCATTATAAAGAAATCACATTAGGATTCTCTTTTTAAGCTGTTTCTTAAAAAAGTACTGCTTAGGAAATCAATTGGAGGCAGAAGCAGTTAAGGGTAGCCTAGGGTTAGGGTTAGGCTTAGGGTTAGGTTTAGGGTATGGCTTAGGGTACGGGTTCGGGGAGGGGTGCGGGTACGGCGTAGGGTATGGGTTAGGGTTAGGGTTAGTGTTAGTGTTAGGGTTAGGGCTCGGTTTAGGGTTCAGGTTAGGATTAGGGTACGTGTTAGGGTTAGGGTAGGGGTTAGGGTTAGGGTACGCGTTAGGGTTAGGGTAGTTATTAAACCTACCCCACTCTCTAGATACCCCTTAGCACGTAAGGGAATATTATTTGGGGGTGCAGCCATGGAGAAGAGTTTAGACACTAGGATAAGATAAGGAACACACCCATTATAAAGAAATCACATTAGGATTCTCTTTTTAAGCTGTTCCTTAAAACACTAGTGCTTAGGAAATCTATTGGAGGCAGAAGCAGTCAAGGGTAGCCTAGGGTTAGGGTTAGGCTTAGGGTCAGGCTTAGGGTACGGCTTAGGGTACGGGTTCGGGGAGGGGTGCGGGTACGGCGTAGGGTATGGGTTAGGGTTAGGGATAGGGTTAGTGTTAGGGTTAGGGCTCGGTTTAGGGTACGGGTTAGGATTAGGGTACGTGTTAGGGTTAGGGTAGGGGTTAGGGTTAGGGTACGCGTTAGGGTTAGGGTAGTTATTAAACCTATCCCACTCTCTAGATACCCCTTAGCACGTAAAGGAATATTATTTGAGGGTCCAGCCATGGAGAAGAGTTTAGACACTAGGATAAGATAAGGAACACACCCATTATAAAGAAATCACATTAGGATTCTCTTTTTAAGCTGTTCCTTAAAACACTAGTGCTAAGGAAATCTATTGGAGGCAGAAGCAGTCAAGGGTAGCCTAGGGTTAGGGTTAGGCTTAGGGTTAGGGTTAGGGTACGGCTTAGGGTACGGGTTCGGGGAGGGGTTCGGGTACGGCGTAGGGTATGGGTTAGGGTTAGGGTTAGGGTTAGTGTTAGGGTTAGGGCTCGGTTTAGGGTACGGTTAGGATTAGGGTACGTGTTAGGTTTAGGGTAGGGGTTAGGGTTAGGGTACGCGTTAGGGTTAGGGTAGTTAGTAAACCTATCCCACTCTCTAGATACCCCTTAGCACGTAAAGGAATATTATTTGGGGGTCCAGCCATGGAGAAGAGTTTACACACTAGGATAAGATAAGGAACACACCCATTATAAAGAAATCACATTAGGATTCTCTTTTTAAGCTGTTGCTTAAAACACTAGTGCTTAGGAAATCTATTGGAGGCAGAAGCAGTCAAGGGTAGCCTAGGGTTAGTGTTAGGCTTAGGGTTAGGCTTAGGGTATGGCTTAGGGTACGGGTTTGGGGAGGGGTTCGGGTACGCCGTAGGGTATGGGTTAGGGTTAGGGTTAGTGTTAGTGTTAGGGTTAGGGCTCGGTTTAGGGTACGGGTTAGGATTAGGGTACGTGTTAGTGTTAGGGTAGGGGTTAGGGTTAGAGTACGCATTAGGGTTAGGGTAGTTATTAAACCTATCCCACTCTCTACATACCCCTTAGCACGTAAGGCAATATTATTTGGGGGTGCAGCCATGGAGAAGAGTTTAGACACTAGGATAAGATAAGGAACACACCCATTATAAAGAAATCACATTAGGATTCTCTTTTTAAGCTGTTCCTTAAAACACTAGTGCTTAGGAAATCTATTGGAGGCAGAAGCAGTCAAGGGTAGCCTAGGGTTAGGGTTAGGCTTAGGGTTAGCCTTAGGGTACGGCTTAGGGTACGGGTTTGGGGAGGGGTTCGGGTACGGTGTAGGGTATGGGTTAGGGTTAGGGTTAGGGTTAGTGTTAGGGTTAGGGCTCGGTTTAGGGTACGGGTTAGGATTAGGGTACGTGTTAGGATTAGGGTAGGGGTTAGGGTTAGGGTACGCGTTAGGGTTAGGGTAGTTATTAAACCTATCCCACTCTCTAGATACCCCTTAGCACGTAAAGGAATATTATTTGGGGGTCCAGCCATGGAGAAGAGTTTAGACACTAGGATAAGATAAGGAACACACCCATTATAAAGAAATCACATTAGGATTCTCTTTTTAAGCTGTTTCTTAAAAAAGTACTGCTTAGGAAATCAATTGGAGGCAGAAGCAGTTAAGGGTAGCCTAGGGTTAGGGTTAGGCTTAGGGTTAGGTTTAGGGTATGGCTTAGGGTACGGGTTCGGGGAGGGGTGCGGGTACGGCGTAGGGTATGGGTTAGGGTTAGGGTTAGTGTTAGTGTTAGGGTTAGGGCTCGGTTTAGGGTTCAGGTTAGGATTAGGGTACGTGTTAGGGTTAGGGTAGGGGTTAGGGTTAGGGTACGCGTTAGGGTTAGGGTAGTTATTAAACCTACCCCACTCTCTAGATACCCCTTAGCACGTAAGGGAATATTATTTGGGGGTGCAGCCATGGAGAAGAGTTTAGACACTAGGATAAGATAAGGAACACACCCATTATAAAGAAATCACATTAGGATTCTCTTTTTAAGCTGTTCCTTAAAACACTAGTGCTTAGGAAATCTATTGGAGGCAGAAGCAGTCAAGGGTAGCCTAGGGTTAGGGTTAGGCTTAGGGTCAGGCTTAGGGTACGGCTTAGGGTACGGGTTCGGGGAGGGGTGCGGGTACGGCGTAGGGTATGGGTTAGGGTTAGGGATAGGGTTAGTGTTAGGGTTAGGGCTCGGTTTAGGGTACGCGTTAGGATTAGGGTACGTGTTAGGGTTAGGGTAGGGGTTAGGGTTAGGGTACGCGTTAGGGTTAGGGTAGTTATTAAACCTATCCCACTCTCTAGATACCCCTTAGCACGTAAAGGAATATTATTTGAGGGTCCAGCCATGGAGAAGAGTTTAGACACTAGGATAAGATAAGGAACACACCCATTATAAAGAAATCACATTAGGATTCTCTTTTTAAGCTGTTCCTTAAAACACTAGTGCTAAGGAAATCTATTGGAGGCAGAAGCAGTCAAGGGTAGCCTAGGGTTAGGGTTAGGCTTAGGGTTAGGGTTAGGGTACGGCTTAGGGTACGGGTTCGGGGAGGGGTTCGGGTACGGCGTAGGGTATGGGTTAGGGTTAGGGTTAGGGTTAGTGTTAGGGTTAGGGCTCGGTTTAGGGTACGGTTAGGATTAGGGTACGTGTTAGGTTTAGGGTAGGGGTTAGGGTTAGGGTACGCGTTAGGGTTAGGGTAGTTAGTAAACCTATCCCACTCTCTAGATACCCCTTAGCACGTAAAGGAATATTATTTGGGGGTCCAGCCATGGAGAAGAGTTTACACACTAGGATAAGATAAGGAACACACCCATTATAAAGAAATCACATTAGGATTCTCTTTTTAAGCTGTTGCTTAAAACACTAGTGCTTAGGAAATCTATTGGAGGCAGAAGCAGTCAAGGGTAGCCTAGGGTTAGTGTTAGGCTTAGGGTTAGGCTTAGGGTATGGCTTAGGGTACGGGTTTGGGGAGGGGTTTGGGTACGCCGTAGGGTATGGGTTAGGGTTAGGGTTAGTGTTAGTGTTAGGGTTAGGGCTCGGTTTAGGGTACGGGTTAGGATTAGGGTACGTGTTAGTGTTAGGGTAGGGGTTAGGGTTAGAGTACGCATTAGGGTTAGGGTAGTTATTAAACCTATCCCACTCTCTACATACCCCTTAGCACGTAAGGCAATATTATTTGGGGGTGCAGCCATGGAGAAGAGTTTAGACACTAGGATAAGATAAGGAACACACCCATTATAAAGAAATCACATTAGGATTCTCTTTTTAAGCTGTTCCTTAAAACACTAGTGCTTAGGAAATCTATTGGAGGCAGAAGCAGTCAAGGGTAGCCTAGGGTTAGGGTTAGGCTTAGGGTTAGCCTTAGGGTACGGCTTAGGGTACGGGTTTGGGGAGGGGTTCGGGTACGGTGTAGGGTATGGGTTAGGGTTAGGGTTAGGGTTAGTGTTAGGGTTAGGGCTCGGTTTAGGGTACGGGTTAGGATTAGGGTACGTGTTAGGGTTAGGGTAGGGGTTAGGGTTAGGGTACGCGTTAGGGTTAGTGTAGTTATTAAACCTATCCCACTCTCTAGATACCCCTTAGCACGTAAAGGAATATTATTTGGGGGTCCAGCCATGGAGAAGAGTTTAGACACTAGGATAAGATAAGGAACACACCCATTATAAAGAAATCACTTTAGAATTCTCTTTTTAAGCTGTTCCTTAAAACACTAGTGCTTAGGAAATCTATTGGAGGCAGAAGCAGTCAAGGGTAGCCTAGGGTTAGGGTTAGGCTTAGGGTTAGGTTTAGGGTACGGCTTGGGGAATGGGTTCAGGGAGGGGTTCGGGTACGGCGTAGGGTATGGGTTAGGGTTAGGGTTAGGGTTAGTGTTAGGGTTAGCGCTCGGTTTAGGTTACGGGTTAGGATTAGGGTATGTGTTAGGGTTAGGGTAGGTGTTAGGGTTAGGTTACGCGTTAGGGCTAGGGTAGTTAGTAAACCTATCCCACTCTCTAGCTCCCCCTTAGCACGTAAAGGAATATTATTTGAGGGTCCAGCCATGGAGAAGAGTTTAGACACTAGGATAAGATAAGGAACACACCCATTATAAAGAAATCACATTAGGATTCTCTTTTTAAGCTGTTTCTTAAAACACTACTGCTTAGGAAATCAATTGGAGGCAGAAGCAGTCAAGGGTAGCCTAGGGTTAGGGTTAGGCTTAGGGTTAGGTTTAGGGTATGGCTTAGGGTACGGGTTCGGGGAGGGGTGCGGGTACGGCGTAGGGTATGGGTTAGGGTTAGGGTTAGGGTTAGTGTTAGGGTTAGGGCTCGGTTTAGGGTACGGGTTAGGATTAGGGTACGTGTTAGGGTTAGGGTAGGGGTTAGGGTTAGGTTACGCGTTAGGGCTAGGGTAGTTAGTAAACCTATCCCACTCTCTAGCTCCCCCTTAGCACGTAAAGGAATATTATTTGGGGGTCCAGCCATGGAGAAGAGTTTAGACACTAGGATAAGATAAGGAACACACCCATTATAAAGAAATCACATTAGGATTCTCTTTTTAAGCTGTTCCTTAAAACACTACTGCTTAGGAAATCAATTGGAGGCAGAAGCAGTCAAGGGTAGCCTAGGGTTAGGGTTAAGCTTAGGGTTAGGTTTAGGGTATGGCTTAGGGTACGGGTTCGGGGAGGGGTGCGGGTATGGCGTAGGGTATGGGTTAGGGTTAGGGTTAGGGTTAGTGTTAGGGTTAGGGCTCGGTTTAGGGTACGGGTTAGGATTAGGGTACGTGTTAGGGTTAGGGTAGGCGTTAGGGTTAGGGTACGCGTTAGGGTTAGGGTAGTTATTAAACCTATCCCACTCTCTAGATACCCCTTAGCACGTAAAGGAATATTATTTGAGGGTCCAGCCATGGAGAAGAGTTTAGACACTAGGATAAGATAAGGAACACACCCATTATAAAGAAATCACATTAGGATTCTCTTTTTAAGCTGTTGCTTAAAACACTAGTGCTTAGGAAATCTATTGGAGGCAGAAGCAGTCAAGGGTAGCCTAGGGTTAGTGTTAGGCTTAGGGTTAGGCTTAGGGTACGGCTTAGGGTACGGGTTTGGGGAGGGGTTCGGGTACGGCGTAGGGTATGGGTTAGGGTTAGGGTTAGTGTTAGTGTTAGGGTTAAGGCTCGGTTTAGGGTACGGGTTAGGATTAGGGTACGTGTTAGTGTTAGGGTAGGGGTTAGGGTTAGAGTACGCATTAGGGTTAGGGTAGTTATTAAACCTATCCCACTCTCTAGATACCCCTTAGCACGTAAGGCAATATTATTTGGGGGTGCAGCCATGGAGAAGAGTTTAGACACTAGGATAAGATAAGGAACACACCCATTATAAAGAAATCACATTAGGATTCTCTTTTTAAGCTGTTCCTTAAAACAGTAGTGCTTAGGAAATCTATTGGAGGCAGAAGCAGTCAAGGGTAGCCTAGGGTTAGGGTTAGGCTTAGGGTTAGGCTTAGGGTACGGCTTAGGGTACGGGTTCGGGGAGGGGTGTGGGTACGGCGTAGGGTATGGGTTAGGGTTAGGGTTAGGGTTAGTGTTAGGGTTAGGGCTCGGTTTAGGGTACGGGTTAGGATTAGGGTACGTGTTAGGGTTAGGGTAGGGGTTAGGGTTAGGTTACGCGTTAGGGCTAGGGTAGTTAGTAAACCTATCCCACTCTCTAGCTCCCCCTTAGCACGTAAAGGAATATTATTTGAGGGTCCAGCCATGGAGAAGAGTTTAGACACTAGGATAAGATAAGGAACACACCCATTATAAAGAAATCACATTAGGATTCTCTTTTTAAGCTGTTTCTTAAAACACTACTGCTTAGGAAATCAATTGGAGGCAGAAGCAGTCAAGGGTAGCCTAGGGTTAGGGTTAGGCTTAGGGTTAGGTTTAGGGTATGGCTTAGGGTACGGGTTCGGGGAGGGGTGCGGGTACAGCGTAGGGTATGGGTTAGGGTTAGGGTTAGGGTTAGTGTTAGGGTTAGGGCTCGGTTTAGGGTACGGGTTAGGATTAGGGTACGTGTTAGGGTTAGGGTAGGGGTTAGGGTTAGGGTACGCGTTAGGGTTAGTGTAGTTATTAAACCTATCCCACTCTCTAGATACCCCTTAGCACGTAAAGGAATATTATTTGGGGGTCCAGCCATGGAGAAGAGTTTAGACACTAGGATAAGATAAGGAACACACCCATTATAAAGAAATCACTTTAGAATTCTCTTTTTAAGCTGTTCCTTAAAACACTAGTGCTTAGGAAATCTATTGGAGGCAGAAGCAGTCAAGGGTAGCCTAGGGTTAGGGTTAGGCTTAGGGTTAGGTTTAGGGTACGGCTTGGGGAATGGGTTCAGGGAGGGGTTCGGGTACGGCGTAGGGTATGGGTTAGGGTTAGGGTTAGGGTTAGTGTTAGGGTTAGCGCTCGGTTTAGGTTACGGGTTAGGATTAGGGTATGTGTTAGGGTTAGGGTAGGTGTTAGGGTTAGGTTACGCGTTAGGGCTAGGGTAGTTAGTAAACCTATCCCACTCTCTAGCTCCCCCTTAGCACGTAAAGGAATATTATTTGAGGGTCCAGCCATGGAGAAGAGTTTAGACACTAGGATAAGATAAGGAACACACCCATTATAAAGAAATCACATTAGGATTCTCTTTTTAAGCTGTTTCTTAAAACACTACTGCTTAGGAAATCAATTGGAGGCAGAAGCAGTCAAGGGTAGCCTAGGGTTAGGGTTAGGCTTAGGGTTAGGTTTAGGGTATGGCTTAGGGTACGGGTTCGGGGAGGGGTGCGGGTACGGCGTAGGGTATGGGTTAGGGTTAGGGTTAGGGTTAGTGTTAGGGTTAGGGCTCGGTTTAGGGTACGGGTTAGGATTAGGGTACGTGTTAGGGTTAGGGTAGGGGTTAGGGTTAGGGTACGCGTTAGGGTTAGGGTAGTTATTAAACCTATCCCACTCTCTAGATACCCCTTAGCACGTAAAGGAATATTATTTGAGGGTCCAGCCATGGAGAAGAGTTTAGACACTAGGATAAGATAAGGAACACACCCATTATAAAGAAATCACATAAGGATTCTCTTTTTAAGCTGTTCCTAAAAACTCTAGTGCTTAGGAAATCTATTGGAGGCAGAAACAGTCAAGGGTAGCCTAGGGATAGGGTTAGGCTTAGGGTTAGGGTTACGGTACGGCTTAGGGTACGGGTTCGGGGAGGGGTTCGGGTACGGCATAGGGTATGGGTTAGGGTTAGGGTTAGGTTTAGTGTTAGGGTTAGGGCTCGGTTAAGGGAACGGGTTAGGATTAGGGTACGTGTTAGGGTTAGGGTAGGGGTTAGGGTTAGGGTACGCGTTAGGGTTAGGGTAGTTATTAAACCTATCCCACTCTCTAGATACCCCTTAGCACGTAAAGGAATATTATTTGGGGGTCCAGCCATGGAGAAGAGTTTAGACACTAGGATAAGATAAGGAACACACCCATTATAAAGAAATCACATTAGGATTCTCTTTTTAAGCTGTTCCTTAAAACACTAGTGCTTAGGAAATCTATTGGAGGCAGAAGCAGTCAAGGGTAGCCTAGGGATAGGGTTAGGCTTAGGGTTAGGCTTAGGGTACGGGTTCGGGGAGGGGTTCGGGTATGGCGTAGGGTATGTGTTAGGCTTAGGGTTAGGGTTAGTGTTAGGATTAGGGCTCGGTTAAGGGTACGGGTTAGGATTAGGGTACGTGTTAGGGTTAGGGTAGGGGTTAGGGTTAGGGTACGCGTTAGGGTTAGGGTAGTTAGTAAACCTATCCCACTCTCTAGATACCCCTTAGCACGTAAAGGAATTTATTTGGGGGTCCAGCCATGGAGAAGAGTTTAGACACTAGGATAAGATAAGGAACACACCCATTATAAAGAAATCACATTAGGATTCTATTTTTAAGCTGTTCCTTAAAACACTAGTGCTTAGGAAATCTATTGGAGGCAGAAGCAGTCAAGGGTATCCTAGGTTTAGGGTTAGGCTTAGGGTTAGGCTTAGGGTACGGCTTAGGGTACGGGTTCGGGGAGGGGTTCGGGTACGGCGTAGGGTATGTGTTAGGGTTAGGGTTAGGGTTAGTGTTAGGGTTAGGGCTCGGTTTAGGGTACAGATTAGGATTAGGGTACGTGTTAGGGTTAGGGTAGGGTTTAGGGTTAGGGTACGCGTTAGGGTTAGGGTAGTTATTAAACCTATCCCACTCTCTAGATACCCCTTAGCACGTAAAGGAATATTATTTGGGGGTCCAGCCATGGAGAAGAGTTTAGACACTAGGATAAGATAAGGAACACACCCAATATAAAGAAATCACATAAGGATTCTCTTTTTAAGCTGTTCCTTAAAACTCTAGTGCTTAGGAAATCTATTGGAGGCAGAAACAGTCAAGGGTAGCCTAGGGATAGGGTTAGGCTTAGGGTTAGGGTTACGGTACGGCTTAGGGTACGGGTTCGGGGAGGGGTTCGGGTACGGCATAGGGTATGGGTTAGGGTTAGGGTTAGGTTTAGTGTTAGGGTTAGGGCTCGGTTAAGGGAACGTGTTAGGATTAGGGTACGTGTTAGGGTTAGGGTTAGGGTTAGGGTTAGGGTTAGGGTTAGGGTTAGGGTTAGGGTTAGGGTTAGGGTTAGGGTTAGGGCTCGGTTTAGGGTACAGGTTAGGATTAGGGTACGTGTTAGGGTTAGGGTAGGGGTTAGGGTTAGGGTACGCGTTAGGGTTAGGGTAGTTATTAAACCTATCCCACTCTCTAGATACCCCTTAGCACGTAAGGGAATATTATTTGGGGGTGCAGCCATGGAGAAGAGTTTAGACACTAGGATAAGATAAGGAACACACCCATTATAAAGAAATCACATTAGGATTCTCTTTTTCAGCTGTTCCTTAAAACACTAGTGCTTAGGAAATCTATTGGAGGCAGAAGCAGTCAAGGGTAGCCTAGGGTTAGGGTTAGGCTTAGGGTTAGGCTTAGGGTACGGCTTAGGGTACGGGTTCGGGGAGGGTTTCGGGTACGGCGTAGGGTATGGGTTAGGGTTAGGGTTAGGGTTAGTGTTAGGGTTAGGGCTCGGTTTAGGGTACGGTTAGGATTAGGGTACGTGTTAGGTTTAGGGTAGGGGTTAGGGTTAGGGTACGCATTAGGGTTAGGGTCGTTAGTAAACCTATCCCACTCTCTAGATACCCCTTAGCACGTAAAGGAATATTATTTGGGGGTCCAGCCATGGAGAAGAATTTAGACACTAGGATAAGATAAGGAACACACCCATTATAAAGAAATCACATTAGGATTCTCTTTTTAAGCTGTTGCTTAAAACACTAGTGCTTAGGAAATCTATTGGAGGCAGAAGCAGTCAAGGGTAGCCTAGGGTTAGTGTTAGGCTTAGGGTTAGGCTTAGGGTACGGCTTAGGGTACGGGTTTGGGGAGGGGTTCGGGTACGGCGTAGGGTATGGGTTAGGGTTAGGGTTAGTGTTAGGGTTAGGGCTCGGTTTAGGGTACGGGTTAGGATTAGGGTACGTGTTAGTGTTAGGGTAGGGGTTAGGGTTAGAGTACGCATTAGGGTTAGGGTAGTTATTAAACCTATCCCACTCTCTAGATACCCCTTAGCACGTAAGGCAATATTATTTGGGGGTGCAGCCATGGAGAAGAGTTTAGACACTAGGATAAGATAAGGAACACACCCATTATAAAGAAATCACATTAGGATTCTCTTTTTAAGCTGTTCCTTAAAACACTAGTGCTTAGGAAATCTATTGGAGGCAGAAGCAGTCAAGGGTAGCCTAGGGTTAGGGTTAGGCTTAGGGTTCGGCTGAGGGTACGGCTTAGGGTACGGGTTCGGGGAGGGGTGCGGGTACGGCGTAGGGTATGGGTTAGGGTTAGGGTTAGGGTTAGTGTTAGGGTTAGGGCTCGGTTTAGGGTACGGGTTAGGATTAGGGTACGTGTTAGGGTTAGGGTAGGCGTTAGGGTTAGGGTACGCGTTAGGGTTAGGGTAGTTATTAAACCTATCCCACTCTCTAGATACCCCTTAGCACGTAAGGGAATATTATTTGGGGGTGCAGCCATGGAGAAGAGTTTAGACACTAGGATAAGATAAGGAACACACCCATTATAAAGAAATCACATTAGGATTCTCTTTTTAAGCTGTTCCTTAAAACACTAGTGCTTAGGAAATCTATTGGAGGCAGAAGCAGTCAAGGGTAGCCTAGGGTTAGGGTTAGGCTTAGGGTCAGGCTTAGGGTACAGCTTAGGGTACGGGTTCGGGGAGGGGTGCGGGTACGGCGTAGGGTATGGGTTAGGGTTAGGGTTAGGGTTAGTGTTAGGGTTAGGGCTCGGTTTAGGGTACGGGTTAGGATTAGGGTACGTGTTAGGGTTAGGGTAGGGGTTAGGGTTAGGGTACACGTTAGGTTTAGGGTAGTTATTAAACCTATCCCACTCTCTAGATACCCCTTAGCACGTAAAGGAATATTATTTGAGGGTCCAGCCATGGAGAAGAGTTTAGACACTAGGATAAGATAAGGAACACACCCATTATAAAGAAATCACATTAGGATTCTCTTTTTAAGCTGTTCCTTAAAACACTAGTGCTTAGGAAATCTATTGGAGGCAGAAGCAGTCAAGGGTAGCCTAGGGTTAGGGTTAGGCTTAGGGTTAGGGTTAGGGTACGGCTTAGGGTAAGGGTTCAGGGAGGGTTTCGGGTACGGCGTAGGGTATGGGTTAGGGTTAGGGTTAGGGTTAGTGTTAGGGTTAGGGCTCGGTTTAGGGTACGGTTAGGATTAGGGTACGTGTTAGGTTTAGGGTAGGGGTTAGGGTTAGGGTACGCGTTAGGGTTAGGGTAGTTAGTAAACCTATCCCACTCTCTAGATACCCCTTAGCACGTAAAGGAATATTATTTGGGGGTCCAGCCATGGAGAAGAATTTAGACACTAGGATAAGATAAGGAACACACCCATTATAAAGAAATCACATTAGGATTCTCTTTTTAAGCTGTTGCTTAAAACACTAGTGCTTAGGAAATCTATTGGAGGCAGAAGCAGTCAAGGGTAGCCTAGGGTTAGTGTTAGGCTTAGGGTTAGGCTTAGGGTACGGCTTAGGGTACGGGTTTGGGGAGGGGTTCGGGTACGGCGTAGGGTATGGGTTAGGGTTAGGGTTAGTGTTAGTGTTAGGGTTAGGGCTCGGTTTAGGGTACGGGTTAGGATTAGGGTACGTGTTAGTGTTAGGGTAGGTGTTAGGGTTAGAGTACGCATTAGGGTTAGGGTAGTTATTAAACCTATCCCACTCTCTAGATACCCCTTAGCACGTAAGGCAATATTATTTGGGGGTGCAGCCATGGAGAAGAGTTTAGACACTAGGATAAGATAAGGAACACCCCCATTATAAAGAAATCACATTAGGATTCTCTTTTTAAGCTGTTCCTTAAAACAGTAGTGCTTAGGAAATCTATTGGAGGCAGAAGCAGTCAAGGGTAGCCTAGGGTTAGGGTTAGGCTTAGGGTTAGGCTTAGGGTACGGCTTAGGGTACGGGTTCGGGGAGGGGTGTGGGTACGGCGTAGGGTATGGGTTAGGGTTAGGGTTAGGGTTAGTGTTAGGGTTAGGGCTCGGTTTAGGGTACGGGTTAGGATTAGGGTACGTGTTAGGGTTAGGGTAGGGGTTAGGGTTAGGGTACGCGTTAGGGTTAGGGTAGTTAGTAAACCTATCCCACTCTCTAGCTCCCCCTTAGCACGTAAAGGAATATTATTTGAGGGTCCAGCCATGGAGAAGAGTTTAGACACTAGGATAAGATAAGGAACACACCCATTATAAAGAAATCACATTAGGATTCTCTTTTTAAGCTGTTTCTTAAAACACTACTGCTTAGGAAATCAATTGGAGGCAGAAGAAGTCAAGGGTAGCCTAGGGTTAGGGTTAGGCTTAGGGTTAGGTTTAGGGTATGGCTTAGGGTACGGGTTCGGGGAGGGGTGCGGGTACGGCGTAGGGTATGGGTTAGGGTTAGGGTTAGTGTTAGTGTTAGGGTTAGGGCTCGGTTTAGGGTACAGGTTAGGATTAGGGTACGTGTTAGGGTTAGGGTAGGGGTTAGGGTTAGGGTACGCGTTAGGGTTAGGGTAGTTATTAAACCTATCCCACTCTCTAGATACCCCTTAGCACGTAAGGGAATATTATTTGGGGGTGCAGCCATGGAGAAGAATTTAGACACTAGGATAAGATAAGGAACACACCCATTATAAAGAAATCACATTAGGATTCTCTATTTAAGCTGTTCCTTAAAACACTAGTGCTTAGGAAATCTATTGGAGGCAGAAGCAGTCAAGGGTAGCCTAGGGTTAGGGTTAGGCTTAGGGTTAGGCTTAGGGTACGGCTTGGGGTATGGGTTTGGGGAGGGGTTCGGGTACGGCGTAGGGTATGGGTTAGGGTTAGGGTTAGGGTTAGTGTTAGGGTTAGGGCTCGGTTTAGGGTACGGGTTAGGATTAGGGTACGTGTTAGGGTTAGGGTAGGGGTTAGGGTTAGGTTACGCGTTAGGGCTAGGGTAGTTAGTAAACCTATCCCACTCTCTAGCTCCCCCTTAGCACGTAAAGGAATATTATTTGGGGGTCCAGCCATGGAGAAGAGTTTAGACACTAGGATAAGATAAGGACCACACCCATTATAAAGAAATCACATTAGGATTCTCTTTTTAAGCTGTTCCTTAAAACACTACTGCTTAGGAAATCAATTGGAGGCAGAAGCAGTCAAGGGTAGCCTAGGGTTAGGGTTAAGCTTAGGGTTAGGTTTAGGGTATGGCTTAGGGTACGGGTTCGGGGAGGGGTGCGGGTACGGCGTAGGGTATGGGTTAGAGTTAGGGTTAGGGTTAGTGTTAGGGTTAGGGCTCGGTTTAGGGTACGGGTTAGGATTAGGGTACGTGTTAGGGTTAGGGTAGGCGTTAGGGTTAGGGTACGCGTTAGGGTTAGGGTAGTTATTAAACCTATCCCACTCTCTAGATACCCCTTAGCACGTAAGGGAATATTATTTGGGGGTGCAGCCATGGAGAAGAGTTTAGACACTAGGATAAGATAAGGAACACACCCATTATAAAGAAATCACATTAGGATTCTCTTTTTAAGCTGTTCCTTAAAACACTAGTGCTTAGGAAATCTATTGGAGGCAGAAGCAGTCAAGGGTAGCCTAGGGTTAGGGTTAGGCTTAGGGTCAGGCTTAGGGTACAGCTTAGGGTACGGGTTCGGGGAGGGGTGCGGGTACGGCGTAGGGTATGGGTTAGGGTTAGGGTTAGGGTTAGTGTTAGGGTTAGGGCTCGGTTTAGGGTACGGGTTAGGATTAGGGTACGTGTTAGGGTTAGGGTAGGGGTTAGGGTTAGGGTACGCGTTAGGGTTAGGGTAGTTATTAAACCTATCCCACTCTCTAGATACCCCTTAGCACGTAAAGGAATATTATTTGAGGGTCCAGCCATGGAGAAGAGTTTAGACACTAGGATAAGATAAGGAACACACCCATTATAAAGAAATCACATTAGGATTCTCTTTTTAAGCTGTTCCTTAAAACACTAGGGCTTAGGAAATCTATTGGAGGCAGAAGCAGTCAAGGGTAGCCTAGGGTTAGGGTTAGGCTTAGGGTTAGGGTTAGGGTACGGCTTAGGGTAAGGGTTCGGGGAGGGTTTCGGGTACGGCGTAGGGTATGGGTTAGGGTTAGGGTTAGGGTTAGTGTTAGGGTTAGGGCTCGGTTTAGGGTACGGTTAGGATTAGGGTACGTGTTAGGGTTAGGGTAGGGGTTAGGGTTAGGGTACGCGTTAGGGTTAGGGTAGTTATTAAACCTATCCCACTCTCTAGATACCCCTTAGCACGTAAAGGAATATTATTTGAGGGTCCAGCCATGGAGAAGAGTTTAGACACTAGGATAAGATAAGGAACACACCCATTATAAAGAAATCACATTAGGATTCTCTTTTTAAGCTGTTCCTTAAAACACTAGTGCTTAGGAAATCTATTGGAGGCAGAAGCAGTCAAGGGTAGCCTAGGGTTAGGGTTAGGCTTAGGGTTAGGGTTAGGGTACGGCTTAGGGTACGGGTTCGGGGAGGGGTTCGGGTATGGCGTAGGGTATGGGTTAGGGTTAGGGTTAGGGTTAGTGTTAGGGTTAGGGCTCGGTTTAGGGTACGGTTAGGATTAGGGTACGTGTTAGGTTTAGGGTAGGGGTTAGGGTTAGGGTACGCGTTAGGGTTAGGGTAGTTAGTAAACCTATCCCACTCTCTAGATACCCCTTAGCACGTAAAGGAATATTATTTGGGGGTCCAGCCATGGAGAAGAGTTTACACACTAGGATAAGATAAGGAACACACCCATTATAAAGAAATCACATTAGGATTCTCTTTTTAAGCTGTTGCTTAAAACACTAGTGCTTAGGAAATCTATTGGAGGCAGAAGCAGTCAAGGGTAGCCTAGGGTTAGTGTTAGGCTTAGGGTTAGGCTTAGGGTATGGCTTAGGGTACGGGTTTGGGGAGGGGTTCGGGTACGGCGTAGGGTATGGGTTAGGGTTAGGGTTAGTGTTAGTGTTAGGGTTAGGGCTCGGTTTAGGGTACGGGTTAGGATTAGGGTACGTGTTAGTGTTAGGGTAGGGGTTAGGGTTAGAGTACGCATTAGGGTTAGGGTAGTTATTAAACCTATCCCACTCTCTACATACCCCTTAGCACGTAAGGCAATATTATTTGGGGGTGCAGCCATGGAGAAGAGTTTAGACACTAGGATAAGATAAGGAACACACCCATTATAAAGAAATCACATTAGGATTCTCTTTTTAAGCTGTTCCTTAAAACACTAGTGCTTAGGAAATCTATTGGAGGCAGAAGCAGTCAAGGGTAGCCTAGGGTTAGGGTTAGGCTTAGGGTTAGCCTTAGGGTACGGCTTAGGGTACGGGTTTGGGGAGGGGTTCGGGTACGGTGTAGGGTATGGGTTAGGGTTAGGGTTAGGGTTAGTGTTAGGGTTAGGGCTCGGTTTAGGGTACGGGTTAGGATTAGGGTACGTGTTAGGATTAGGGTAGGGGTTAGGGTTAGGGTACGCGTTAGGGTTAGGGTAGTTATTAAACCTATCCCACTCTCTAGATACCCCTTAGCACGTAAAGGAATATTATTTGGGGGTCCAGCCATGGAGAAGAGTTTAGACACTAGGATAAGATAAGGAACACACCCATTATAAAGAAATCACATTAGGATTCTCTTTTTAAGCTGTTTCTTAAAAAAGTACTGCTTAGGAAATCAATTGGAGGCAGAAGCAGTTAAGGGTAGCCTAGGGTTAGGGTTAGGCTTAGGGTTAGGTTTAGGGTATGGCTTAGGGTACGGGTTCGGGGAGGGGTGCGGGTACGGCGTAGGGTATGGGTTAGGGTTAGGGTTAGTGTTAGTGTTAGGGTTAGGGCTCGGTTTAGGGTTCAGGTTAGGATTAGGGTACGTGTTAGGGTTAGGGTAGGGGTTAGGGTTAGGGTACGCGTTAGGGTTAGGGTAGTTATTAAACCTATCCCACTCTCTAGATACCCCTTAGCACGTAAGGGAATATTATTTGGGGGTGCAGCCATGGAGAAGAGTTTAGACACTAGGATAAGATAAGGAACACACCCATTATAAAGAAATCACATTAGGATTCTCTTTTTAAGCTGTTCCTTAAAACACTAGTGCTTAGGAAATCTATTGGAGGCAGAAGCAGTCAAGGGTAGCCTAGGGTTAGGGTTAGGCTTAGGGTCAGGCTTAGGGTACGGCTTAGGGTACGGGTTCGGGGAGGGGTGCGGGTACGGCGTAGGGTATGGGTTAGGGTTAGGGATAGGGTTAGTGTTAGGGTTAGGGCTCGGTTTAGGGTACGGGTTAGGATTAGGGTACGTGTTAGGGTTAGGGTAGGGGTTAGGGTTAGGGTACGCGTTAGGGTTAGGGTAGTTATTAAACCTATCCCACTCTCTAGATACCCCTAAGCACGTAAAGGAATATTATTTGAGGGTCCAGCCATGGAGAAGAGTTTAGACACTAGGATAAGATAAGGAACACACCCATTATAAAGAAATCACATTAGGATTCTCTTTTTAAGCTGTTCCTTAAAACACTAGTGCTAAGGAAATCTATTGGAGGCAGAAGCAGTCAAGGGTAGCCTAGGGTTAGGGTTAGGCTTAGGGTTAGGGTTAGGGTACGGCTTAGGGTACGGGTTCGGGGAGGGGTTCGGGTACGGCGTAGGGTATGGGTTAGGGTTAGGGTTAGGGTTAGTGTTAGGGTTAGGGCTCAGTTTAGGGTACGGTTAGGATTAGGGTACGTGTTAGGTTTAGGGTAGGGGTTAGGGTTAGGGTACGCGTTAGGGTTAGGGTAGTTAGTAAACCTATCCCACTCTCTAGATACCCCTTAGCACGTAAAGGAATATTATTTGGGGGTCCAGCCATGGAGAAGAGTTTACACACTAGGATAAGATAAGGAACACACCCATTATAAAGAAATCACATTAGGATTCTCTTTTTAAGCTGTTGCTTAAAACACTAGTGCTTAGGAAATCTATTGGAGGCAGAAGCAGTCAAGGGTAGCCTAGGGTTAGTGTTAGGCTTAGGGTTAGGCTTAGGGTATGGCTTAGGGTACGGGTTTGGGGAGGGGTTCGGGTACGCCGTAGGGTATGGGTTAGGGTTAGGGTTAGTGTTAGTGTTAGGGTTAGGGCTCGGTTTAGGGTACGGGTTAGGATTAGGGTACGTGTTAGTGTTAGGGTAGGGGTTAGGGTTAGAGTACGCATTAGGGTTAGGGTAGTTATTAAACCTATCCCACTCTCTACATACCCCTTAGCACGTAAGGCAATATTATTTGGGGGTGCAGCCATGGAGAAGAGTTTAGACACTAGGATAAGATAAGGAACACACCCATTATAAAGAAATCACATTAGGATTCTCTTTTTAAGCTGTTCCTTAAAACACTAGTGCTTAGGAAATCTATTGGAGGCAGAAGCAGTCAAGGGTAGCCTAGGGTTAGGGTTAGGCTTAGGGTTAGCCTTAGGGTACGGCTTAGGGTACGGGTTTGGGGAGGGGTTCGGGTACGGTGTAGGGTATGGGTTAGGGTTAGGGTTAGGGTTAGTGTTAGGGTTAGGGCTCGGTTTAGGGTACGGGTTAGGATTAGGGTACGTGTTAGGGTTAGGGTAGGGGTTAGGGTTAGGGTACGCGTTAGGGTTAGTGTAGTTATTAAACCTATCCCACTCTCTAGATACCCCTTAGCACGTAAAGGAATATTATTTGGGGGTCCAGCCATGGAGAAGAGTTTAGACACTAGGATAAGATAAGGAACACACCCATTATAAAGAAATCACTTTAGAATTCTCTTTTTAAGCTGTTCCTTAAAACACTAGTGCTTAGGAAATCTATTGGAGGCAGAAGCAGTCAAGGGTAGCCTAGGGTTAGGGTTAGGCTTAGGGTTAGGTTTAGGGTACGGCTTGGGGAATGGGTTCAGGGAGGGGTTCGGGTACGGCGTAGGGTATGGGTTAGGGTTAGGGTTAGGGTTAGTGTTAGGGTTAGCGCTCGGTTTAGGTTACGGGTTAGGATTAGGGTATGTGTTAGGGTTAGGGTAGGTGTTAGGGTTAGGTTACGCGTTAGGGCTAGGGTAGTTAGTAAACCTATCCCACTCTCTAGATACCCCTTAGCACGTAAAGGAATATTATTTGGGGGTCCAGCCATGGAGAAGAGTTTAGACACTAGGATAAGATAAGGAACACACCCATTATAAAGAAATCACATTAGGATTCTCTTTTTAAGCTGTTCCTTAAAACACTACTGCTTAGGAAATCAATTGGAGGCAGAAGCAGTCAAGGGTAGCCTAGGGTTAGGGTTAAGCTTAGGGTTAGGTTTAGGGTATGGCTTAGGGTACGGGTTCGGGGAGGGGTGCGGGTACGGCGTAGGGTATGGGTTAGGGTTAGGGTTAGGGTTAGTGTTAGGGTTAGGGCTCGGTTTAGGGTACGGGTTAGGATTAGGGTACGTGTTAGGGTTAGGGTAGGGGTTAGGGTTAGAGTACGCATTAGGGTTAGGGTAGTTATTAAACCTATCCCACTCTCTAGATACCCCTTAGCACGTAAGGCAATATTATTTGGGGGTGCAGCCATGGAGAAGAGTTTAGACACTAGGATAAGATAAGGAACACACCCATTATAAAGAAATCACATTAGGATTCTCTTTTTAAGCTGTTCCTTAAAACAGTAGTGCTTAGGAAATCTATTGGAGGCAGAAGCAGTCAAGGGTAGCCTAGGGTTAGGGTTAGGCTTAGGGTTAGGCTTAGGGTACGGCTTGGGGTATGGGTTTGGGGAGGGGTTCGGGTACGGCGTAGGGTATGGGTTAGGGTTAGGGTTAGGGTTAGTGTTAGGGTTAGGCCTCGGTTTAGGTTACGGGTTAGGATTAGGGTATGTGTTAGGGTTAGGGTAGGGGTTAGGGTTAGGTTACGCGTTAGGGCTAGGGTAGTTAGTAAACCTATCCCACTCTCTAGCTCCCCCTTAGCACGTAAAGGAATATTATTTGGGGGTCCAGCCATGGAGAAGAGTTTAGACACTAGGATAAGATAAGGAACACACCCATTATAAAGAAATCACATTAGGATTCTCTTTTTAAGCTGTTCCTTAAAACACTACTGCTTAGGAAATCAATTGGAGGCAGAAGCAGTCAAGGGTAGCCTAGGGTTAGGGTTAAGCTTAGGGTTAGGTTTAGGGTATGGCTTAGGGTACGGGTTCGGGGAGGGGTGCGGGTACGGCGTAGGGTATGGGTTAGGGTTAGGTTTAGGGTTAGTGTTAGGGTTAGGGCTCGGTTTAGGGTACGGGTTAGGATTAGGGTACGTGTTAGGGTTAGGGTAGGCATTAGGGTTAGGGTACGCGTTAGGGTTAGGGTAGTTATTAAACCTATCCCACTCTCTAGATACCCCTTAGCACGTAAGGGAATATTATTTGGGGGTGCAGCCATGGAGAAGAGTTTAGACACTAGGATAAGATAAGGAACACACCCATTATAAAGAAATCACATTAGGATTCTCTTTTTAAGCTGTTCCTTAAAACACTAGTGCTTAGGAAATCTATTGGAGGCAGAAGCAGTCAAGGGTAGCCTAGGGTTAGGGTTAGGCTTAGGGTCAGGCTTAGGGTACGGCTTAGGGTACGGGTTCGGGGAGGGGTGCGGGTACGGCGTAGGGTATGGGTTAGGGTTAGGGATAGGGTTAGTGTTAGGGTTAGGGCTCGGTTTAGGGTACGGGTTAGGATTAGGGTACGTGTTAGGGTTAGGGTAGGGGTTAGGGTTAGGGTACGCGTTAGGGTTAGGGTAGTTATTAAACCTATCCCACTCTCTAGATACCCCTTAGCACGTAAAGGAATATTATTTGAGGGTCCAGCCATGGAGAAGAGTTTAGACACTAGGATAAGATAAGGAACACACCCATTATAAAGAAATCACATTAAGATTCTCTTTTTAAGCTGTTCCTTAAAACACTAGTGCTAAGGAAATCTATTGGAGGAAGAAGCAGTCAAGGGTAGCCTAGGGTTAGGGTTAGGCTTAGGGTTAGGCTTAGGGTACGGCTTAGGGTACGGGTTCGGGGAGGGGTTCGGGTACGGCGTAGGGTATGGGTTAGGGTTAGGGTTAGGGTTAGTGTTAGGGTTAGGGCTTGGTTTAGGGTACGGTTAGGATTAGGGTACGTGTTAGGTTTAGGGTAGGGGTTAGGGTTAGGGTACGCGTTAGGGTTAGGGTAGTTAGTAAACCTATCCCACTCTCTAGATACCCCTTAGCACGTAAAGGAATATTATTTGGGGGTCCAGCCATGGAGAAGAGTTTACACACTAGGATAAGATAAGGAACACACCCATTATAAAGAAATCACATTAGGATTCTCTTTTTAAGCTGTTGCTTAAAACACTAGTGCTTAGGAAATCTATTGGAGGCAGAAGCAGTCAAGGGTAGCCTAGGGTTAGTGTTAGGCTTAGGGTTAGGCTTAGGGTATGGCTTAGGGTACGGGTTTGGGGAGGGGTTCGGGTACGGCGTAGGGTATGGGTTAGGGTTAGGGTTAGTGTTAGTGTTAGGGTTAGGGCTCGGTTTAGGGTACGGGTTAGGATTAGGGTATGTGTTAGTGTTAGGGTAGGGGTTAGGGTTAGAGTACGCATTAGGGTTAGGGTAGTTATTAAACCTATCCCACTCTCTACATACCCCTTAGCACGTAAGGCAATATTATTTGGGGGTGCAGCCATGGAGAAGAGTTTAGACACTAGGATAAGATAAGGAACACACCCATTATAAAGAAATCACATTAGGATTCTCTTTTTAAGCTGTTCCTTAAAACACTAGTGCTTAGGAAATCTATTGGAGGCAGAAGCAGTCAAGGGTAGCCTAGGGTTAGGGTTAGGCTTAGGGTTAGCCTTAGGGTACGGCTTAGGGTACGGGTTTGGGGAGGGGTTCGGGTACGGTGTAGGGTATGGGTTAGGGTTAGGGTTAGGGTTAGTGTTAGGGTTAGGGCTCGGTTTAGGGTACGGGTTAGGATTAGGGTACGTGTTAGGGTTAGGGTAGGGGTTAGGGTTAGGGTACGCGTTAGGGTTAGGGTAGTTATTAAACCTATCCCACTCTCTAGATACCCCTTAGCACGTAAAGGAATATTATTTGGGGGTCCAGCCATGGAGAAGAGTTTAGACACTAGGATAAGATAAGGAACACACCCATTATAAAGAAATCACTTTAGAATTCTCTTTTTAAGCTGTTCCTTAAAACACTAGTGCTTAGGAAATCTATTGGAGGCAGAAGCAGTCAAGGGTAGCCTAGGGTTAGGGTTAGGCTTAGGGTTAGGTTTAGGGTACGGCTTGGGGAATGGGTTCAGGGAGGGGTTCGGGTACGGCGTAGGGTATGGGTTAGGGTTAGGGTTAGGGTTAGTGTTAGGGTTAGCGCTCGGTTTAGGTTACGGGTTAGGATTAGGGTATGTGTTAGGGTTAGGGTAGGTGTTAGGGTTAGGTTACGCGTTAGGGCTAGGGTAGTTAGTAAACCTATCCCACTCTCTAGCTCCCCCTTAGCACGTAAAGGAATATTATTTGAGGGTCCAGCCATGGAGAAGAGTTTAGACACCAGGATAAGATAAGGAACACACCCATTATAAAGAAATCACATTAGGATTCTCTTTTTAAGCTGTTTCTTAAAACACTACTGCTTAGGAAATCAATTGGAGGCAGAAGCAGTCAAGGGTAGCCTAGGGTTAGGGTTAGGCTTAGGGTTAGGTTTAGGGTATGGCTTAGGGTACGGGTTCGGGGAGGGGTGCGGGTACGGCGTAGGGTATGGGTTAGGGTTAGGGTTAGGGTTAGTGTTAGGGTTAGGGCTCGGTTTAGGGTACGGGTTAGGATTAGGGTACGTGTTAGGGTTAGGGTAGGGGTTAGGGTTAGGTTACGCGTTAGGGCTAGGGTAGTTAGTAAACCTATCCCACTCTCTAGCTCCCCCTTAGCACGTAAAGGAATATTATTTGGGGGTCCAGCCATGGAGAAGAGTTTAGACACTAGGATAAGATAAGGAACACACCCATTATAAAGAAATCACATTAGGATTCTCTTTTTAAGCTGTTCCTTAAAAAACTACTGCTTAGGAAATCAATTGGAGGCAGAAGCAGTCAAGGGTAGCCTAGGGTTAGGGTTAAGCTTAGGGTTAGGTTTAGGGTATGGCTTAGGGTACGGGTTCGGGGAGGGGTGCGGGTATGGCGTAGGGTATGGGTTAGGGTTAGGGTTAGGGTTAGTGTTACGGTTAGGGCTCGGTTTAGGGTACGGGTTAGGATTAGGGTACGTGTTAGGGTTAGGGTAGGCGTTAGGGTTAGGGTACGCGTTAGGGTTAGGGTAGTTATTAAACCTATCCCACTCTCTAGATACCCCTTAGCACGTAAAGGAATATTATTTGAGGGTCCAGCCATGGAGAAGAGTTTAGACACTAGGATAAGATAAGGAACACACCCATTATAAAGAAATCACATTAGGATTCTCTTTTTAAGCTGTTGCTTAAAACACTAGTGCTTAGGAAATCTATTGGAGGCAGAAGCAGTCAAGGGTAGCCTAGGGTTAGTGTTAGGCTTAGGGTTAGGCTTAGGGTACGGCTTAGGGTACGGGTTTGGGGAGGGGTTCGGGTACGGCGTAGGGTATGGGTTAGGGTTAGGGTTAGTGTTAGTGTTAGGGTTAAGGCTCGGTTTAGGGTACGGGTTAGGATTAGGGTACGTGTTAGTGTTAGGGTAGGGGTTAGGGTTAGAGTACGCATTAGGGTTAGGGTAGTTATTAAACCTATCCCACTCTCTAGATACCCCTTAGCACGTAAGGCAATATTATTTGGGGGTGCAGCCATGGAGAAGAGTTTAGACACTAGGATAAGATAAGGAACACACCCATTATAAAGAAATCACATTAGGATTCTCTTTTTAAGCTGTTCCTTAAAACAGTAGTGCTTAGGAAATCTATTGGAGGCAGAAGCAGTCAAGGGTAGCCTAGGGTTAGGGTTAGGCTTAGGGTTAGGCTTAGGGTACGGCTTAGGGTACGGGTTCGGGGAGGGGTGTGGGTACGGCGTAGGGTATGGGTTAGGGTTAGGGTTAGGGTTAGTGTTAGGGTTAGGGCTCGGTTTAGGGTACGGGTTAGGATTAGGGTACGTGTTAGGGTTAGGGTAGGGGTTAGGGTTAGGTTACGCGTTAGGGCTAGGGTAGTTAGTAAACCTATCCCACTCTCTAGCTCCCCCTTAGCACGTAAAGGAATATTATTTGAGGGTCCAGCCATGGAGAAGAGTTTAGACACTAGGATAAGATAAGGAACACACCCATTATAAAGAAATCACATTAGGATTCTCTTTTTAAGCTGTTTCTTAAAACACTACTGCTTAGGAAATCAATTGGAGGCAGAAGCAGTCAAGGGTAGCCTAGGGTTAGGGTTAGGCTTAGGGTTAGTTTTAGGGTATGGCTTAGGGTACGGGTTCGGGGAGGGGTGCGGGTACAGCGTAGGGTATGGGTTAGGGTTAGGGTTAGGGTTAGTGTTAGGGTTAGGGCTCGGTTTAGGGTACGGGTTAGGATTAGGGTACGTGTTAGGGTTAGGGTAGGGGTTAGGGTTAGGGTACGCGTTAGGGTTAGTGTAGTTATTAAACCTATCCCACTCTCTAGATACCCCTTAGCACGTAAAGGAATATTATTTGGGGGTCCAGCCATGGAGAAGAGTTTAGACACTAGGATAAGATAAGGAACACACCCATTATAAAGAAATCACTTTAGAATTCTCTTTTTAAGCTGTTCCTTAAAACACTAGTGCTTAGGAAATCTATTGGAGGCAGAAGCAGTCAAGGGTAGCCTAGGGTTAGGGTTAGGCTTAGGGTTAGGTTTAGGGTACGGCTTGGGGAATGGGTTCAGGGAGGGGTTCGGGTACGGCGTAGGGTATGGGTTAGGGTTAGGGTTAGGGTTAGTGTTAGGGTTAGCGCTCGGTTTAGGTTACGGGTTAGGATTAGGGTATGTGTTAGGGTTAGGGTAGGTGTTAGGGTTAGGTTACGCGTTAGGGCTAGGGTAGTTAGTAAACCTATCCCACTCTCTAGCTCCCCCTTAGCACGTAAAGGAATATTATTTGAGGGTCCAGCCATGGAGAAGAGTTTAGACACTAGGATAAGATAAGGAACACACCCATTATAAAGAAATCACATTAGGATTCTCTTTTTAAGCTGTTTCTTAAAACACTACTGCTTAGGAAATCAATTGGAGGCAGAAGCAGTCAAGGGTAGCCTAGGGTTAGGGTTAGGCTTAGGGTTAGGTTTAGGGTATGGCTTAGGGTACGGGTTCGGGGAGGGGTGCGGGTACGGCGTAGGGTATGGGTTAGGGTTAGGGTTAGGGTTAGTGTTAGGGTTAGGGCTCGGTTTAGGGTACGGGTTAGGATTAGGGTACGTGTTAGGGTTAGGGTAGGGGTTAGGGTTAGGTTACGCGTTAGGGCTAGGGTAGTTAGTAAACCTATCCCACTCTCTAGCTCCCCCTTAGCACGTAAAGGAATATTATTTGGGGGTCCAGCCATGGAGAAGAGTTTAGACACTAGGATAAGATAAGGAACACACCCATTATAAAGAAATCACATTAGGATTCTCTTTTTAAGCTGTTCCTTAAAACACTACTGCTTAGGAAATCAATTGGAGGCAGAAGCAGTCAAGGGTAGCCTAGGGTTAGGGTTAAGCTTAGGGTTAGGTTTAGGGTATGGCTTAGGGTACGGGTTCGGGGAGGGGTGCGGGTACGGCGTAGGGTATGGGTTAGGGTTAGGGTTAGGGTTAGTGTTAGGGTTAGGGCTCGGTTTAGGGTACGGGTTAGGATTAGGGTACGTGTTAGGGTTAGGGTAGGCGTTAGGGTTAGGGTACGCGTTAGGGTTAGGGTAGTTATTAAACCTATCCCACTCTCTAGATACCCCTTAGCACGTAAAGGAATATTATTTGAGGGTCCAGCCATGGAGAAGAGTTTAGACACTAGGATAAGATAAGGAACACACCCATTATAAAGAAATCACATTAGGATTCTCTTTTTAAGCTGTTGCTTAAAACACTAGTGCTTAGGAAATCTATTGGAGGCAGAAGCAGTCAAGGGTAGCCTAGGGTTAGTGTTAGGCTTAGGGTTAGGCTTAGGGTACGGCTTAGGGTACGGGTTTGGGGAGGGGTTCGGGTACGGCGTAGGGTATGGGTTAGGGTTAGGGTTAGTGTTAGTGTTAGGGTTAGGGCTCGGTTTAGGGTACGGGTTAGGATTAGGGTACGTGTTAGTGTTAGGGTAGGGGTTAGGGTTAGAGTACGCATTAGGGTTAGGGTAGTTATTAAACCTATCCCACTCTCTAGATACCCCTTAGCACGTAAGGCAATATTATTTGGGGGTGCAGCCATGGAGAAGAGTTTAGACACTAGGATAAGATAAGGAACACACCCATTATAAAGAAATCACATTAGGATTCTCTTTTTAAGCTGTTCCTTAAAACACTAGTGCTTAGGAAATCTATTGGAGGCAGAAGCAGTCAAGGGTAGCCTAGGGTTAGGGTTAGGCTTAGGGTTAGGCTTAGGGTACGGCTTAGGGTACGGGTTCGGGGAGGGGTGTGGGTACCGCGTAGGGTATGGGTTAGGGTTAGGGTTAGGGTTAGTGTTAGGGTTAGGGCTCGGTTTAGGGTACGGGTTAGGATTAGGGTACGTGTTAGGGTTAGGGTAGGGGTTAGGGTTAGGTTACGCGTTAGGGCTAGGGTAGTTAGTAAACCTATCCCACTCTCTAGCTCCCCCTTAGCACGTAAAGGAATATTATTTGAGGGTCCAGCCATGGAGAAGAGTTTAGACACTAGGATAAGATAAGGAACACACCCATTATAAAGAAATCACATTAGGATTCTCTTTTTAAGCTGTTTCTTAAAACACTACTGCTTAGGAAATCAATTGGAGGCAGAAGCAGTCAAGGGTAGCCTAGGGTTAGGGTTAGGCTTAGGGTTAGGTTTAGGGTATGGCTTAGGGTACGGGTTCGGGGAGGGGTGCGGGTACAGCGTAGGGTATGGGTTAGGGTTAGGGTTAGGGTTAGTGTTAGGGTTAGGGCTCGGTTTAGGGTACGGGTTAGGATTAGGGTACGTGTTAGGGTTAGGGTAGGGGTTAGGGTTAGGGTACGCGTTAGGGTTAGTGTAGTTATTAAACCTATCCCACTCTCTAGATACCCCTTAGCACGTAAAGGAATATTATTTGGGGGTCCAGCCATGGAGAAGAGTTTAGACACTAGGATAAGATAAGGAACACACCCATTATAAAGAAATCACTTTAGAATTCTCTTTTTAAGCTGTTCCTTAAAACACTAGTGCTTAGGAAATCTATTGGAGGCAGAAGCAGTCAAGGGTAGCCTAGGGTTAGGGTTAGGCTTAGGGTTAGGTTTAGGGTACGGCTTGGGGAATGGGTTCAGGGAGGGGTTCGGGTACGGCGTAGGGTATGGGTTAGGGTTAGGGTTAGGGTTAGTGTTAGGGTTAGCGCTCGGTTTAGGTTACGGGTTAGGATTAGGGTATGTGTTAGGGTTAGGGTAGGTGTTAGGGTTAGGTTACCCGTTAGGGCTAGGGTAGTTAGTAAACCTATCCCACTCTCTAGCTCCCCCTTAGCACGTAAAGGAATATTATTTGAGGGTCCAGCCATGGAGAAGAGTTTAGACACTAGGATAAGATAAGGAACACACCCATTATAAAGAAATCACATTAGGATTCTCTTTTTAAGCTGTTTCTTAAAACACTACTGCTTAGGAAATCAATTGGAGGCAGAAGCAGTCAAGGGTAGCCTAGGGTTAGGGTTAGGCTTAGGGTTAGGTTTAGGGTATGGCTTAGGGTACGGGTTCGGGGAGGGGTGCGGGTACGGCGTAGGGTATGGGTTAGGGTTAGGGTTAGGGTTAGTGTTAGGGTTAGGGCTCGGTTTAGGGTACGGGTTAGGATTAGGGTACGTGTTAGGGTTAGGGTAGGGGTTAGGGTTAGGTTACGCGTTAGGGCTAGGGTAGTTAGTAAACCTATCCCACTCTCTAGCTCCCCCTTAGCACGTAAAGGAATATTATTTGGGGGTCCAGCCATGGAGAAGAGTTTAGACACTAGGATAAGATAAGGAACACACCCATTATAAAGAAATCACATTAGGATTCTCTTTTTAAGCTGTTCCTTAAAACACTACTGCTTAGGAAATCAATTGGAGGCAGAAGCAGTCAAGGGTAGCCTAGGGTTAGGGTTAAGCTTAGGGTTAGGTTTAGGGTATGGCTTAGGGTACGGGTTCGGGGAGGGGTGCGGGTACGGCGTAGGGTATGGGTTAGGGTTAGGGTTAGGGTTAGTGTTAGGGTTAGGGCTCGGTTTAGGGTACGGGTTAGGATTAGGGTACGTGTTAGGGTTAGGGTAGGCGTTAGGGTTAGGGTACGCGTTAGGGTTAGGGTAGTTATTAAACCTATCCCACTCTCTAGATACCCCTTAGCACGTAAAGGAATATTATTTGAGGGTCCAGCCATGGAGAAGAGTTTAGACACTAGGATAAGATAAGGAACACACCCATTATAAAGAAATCACATTAGGATTCTCTTTTTAAGCTGTTGCTTAAAACACTAGTGCTTAGGAAATCTATTGGAGGCAGAAGCAGTCAAGGGTAGCCTAGGGTTAGTGTTAGGCTTAGGGTTAGGCTTAGGGTACGGCTTAGGGTACGGGTTTGGGGAGGGGTTCGGGTACGGCGTAGGGTATGGGTTAGGGTTAGGGTTAGTGTTAGTGTTAGGGTTAGGGCTCGGTTTAGGGTACGGGTTAGGATTAGGGTACGTGTTAGTGTTAGGGTAGGGGTTAGGGTTAGAGTACGCATTAGGGTTAGGGTAGTTATTAAACCTATCCCACTCTCTAGATACCCCTTAGCACGTAAGGCAATATTATTTGGGGGTGCAGCCATGGAGAAGAGTTTAGACACTAGGATAAGATAAGGAACACACCCATTATAAAGAAATCACATTAGGATTCTCTTTTTAAGCTGTTCCTTAAAACACTAGTGCTTAGGAAATCTATTGGAGGCAGAAGCAGTCAAGGGTAGCCTAGGGTTAGGGTTAGGCTTAGGGTTAGGCTTAGGGTACGGCTTAGGGTACGGGTTCGGGGAGGGGTGTGGGTACCGCGTAGGGTATGGGTTAGGGTTAGGGTTAGGGTTAGTGTTAGGGTTAGGGCTCGGTTTAGGGTACGGGTTAGGATTAGGGTACGTGTTAGGGTTAGGGTAGGGGTTAGGGTTAGGTTACGCGTTAGGGCTAGGGTAGTTAGTAAACCTATCCCACTCTCTAGCTCCCCCTTAGCACGTAAAGGAATATTATTTGAGGGTCCAGCCATGGAGAAGAGTTTAGACACTAGGATAAGATAAGGAACACACCCATTATAAAGAAATCACATTAGGATTCTCTTTTTAAGCTGTTTCTTAAAACACTACTGCTTAGGAAATCAATTGGAGGCAGAAGCAGTCAAGGGTAGCCTAGGGTTAGGGTTAGGCTTAGGGTTAGGTTTAGGGTATAGCTTAGGGTACGGGTTCGGGGAGGGGTGCGGGTACGGCGTAGGGTATGGGTTAGGGTTAGGGTTAGTGTTAGTGTTAGGGTTAGGGCTCGGTTTAGGGTACAGGTTAGGATTAGGGTACGTGTTAGGGTTAGGGTAGGGGTTAGGGTTAGGGTACGCGTTAGGGTTAGGGTAGTTATTAAACCTATCCCACTCTCTAGATACCCCTTAGCACGTAAGGGAATATTATTTGGGGGTGCAGCCATGGAGAAGAATTTAGACACTAGGATAAGATAAGGAACACACCCATTATAAAGAAATCACATTAGGATTCTCTATTTAAGCTGTTCCTTAAAACACTAGTGCTTAGGAAATCTATTGGAGGCAGAAGCAGTCAAGGGTAGCCTAGGGTTAGGGTTAGGCTTAGGGTTAGGCTTAGGGTACGGCTTGGGGTATGGGTTTGGGGAGGGGTTCGGGTACGGCGTAGGGTATGGGTTAGGGTTAGGGTTAGGGTTAGTGTTAGGGTTAGGCCTCGGTTTAGGGTACGGGTTAGGATTAGGGTACGTGTTAGGGTTAGGGTAGGGGTTAGGGTTAGGTTACGCGTTAGGGCTAGGGTAGTTAGTAAACCTATCCCACTCTCTAGCTCCCCCTTAGCACGTAAAGGAATATTATTTGGGGGTCCAGCCATGGAGAAGAGTTTATACACTAGGATAAGATAAGGAACACACCCATTATAAAGAAATCACATTAGGATTCTCTTTTTAAGCTGTTCCTTAAAACACTACTGCTTAGGAAATCAATTGGAGGCAGAAGCAGTCAAGGGTAGCCTAGGGTTAGGGTTAAGCTTAGGGTTAGGTTTAGGGTATGGCTTAGGGTACGGGTTCGGGGAGGGGTGCGGGTACGGCGTAGGGTATGGGTTAGGGTTAGGGTTAGGGTTAGTGTTAGGGTTAGGGCTCGGTTTAGGGTACGGGTTAGGATTAGGGTACGTGTTAGGGTTAGGGTAGGCGTTAGGGTTAGGGTACGCGTTAGGGTTAGGGTAGTTATTAAACCTATCCCACTCTCTAGATACCCCTTAGCACGTAAGGGAATATTATTTGGGGGTGCAGCCATGGAGAAGAGTTTAGACACTAGGATAAGATAAGGAACACACCCATTATAAAGAAATCACATTAGGATTCTCTTTTTAAGCTGTTCCTTAAAACACTAGTGCTTAGGAAATCTATTGGAGGCAGAAGCAGTCAAGGGTAGCCTAGGGTTAGGGTTAGGGTTAGGGTTAGGCTTAGGGTACGGCTTAGGGTACGGGTTCGGGGAGGGGTGCGGGTACGGCGTAGGGTATGGGTTAGGGTTAGGGTTAGGGTTAGTGTTAGGGTTAGGGCTCGGTTTAGGGTACGGGTTAGGATTAGGGTACGTGTTAGGGTTAGGGTAGGGGTTAGGGTTAGGGTACGCGTTAGGGTTAGGGTAGTTATTAAACCTATCCCACTCTCTAGATACCCCTTAGCACGTAAAGGAATATTATTTGAGGGTCCAGCCATGGAGAAGAGTTTAGACACTAGGATAAGATAAGGAACACACCCATTATAAAGAAATCACATTAGGATTCTCTTTTTAAGCTGTTCCTTAAAACACTAGGGCTTAGGAAATCTATTGGAGGCAGAAGCAGTCAAGGGTAGCCTAGGGTTAGGGTTAGGCTTAGGGTTAGGGTTAGGGTACGGCTTAGGGTAAGGGTTCGGGGAGGGTTTCGGGTACGGCGTAGGGTATGGGTTAGGGTTAGGGTTAGGGTTAGTGTTAGGGTTAGGGCTCGGTTTAGGGTACGGTTAGGATTAGGGTACGTGTTAGGTTTAGGGTAGGGGTTAGGGTTAGGGTACGCGTTAGGGTTAGGGTAGTTAGTAAACCTATCCCACTCTCTAGATACCCCTTAGCACGTAAAGGAATATTATTTGGGGGTCCAGCCATGGAGAAGAATTTAGACACTAGGATAAGATAAGGAACACACCCATTATAAAGAAATCACATTAGGATTCTCTTTTTAAGCTGTTGCTTAAAACACTAGTGCTTAGGAAATCTATTGGAGGCAGAAGCAGTCAAGGGTAGCCTAGGGTTAGTGTTAGGCTTAGGGTTAGGCTTAGGGTACGGCTTAGGGTACGGGTTTGGGGAGGGGTTCGGGTACGGCGTAGGGTATGGGTTAGGGTTAGGGTTAGTGTTAGTGTTAGGGTTAGGGCTCGGTTTAGGGTACGGGTTAGGATTAGGGTACGTGTTAGGGTTAGGGTAGGCGTTAGGGTTAGGGTACGCGTTAGGGTTAGGGTAGTTATTAAACCTATCCCACTCTCTAGATACCCCTTAGCACGTAAAGGAATATTATTTGAGGGTCCAGCCATGGAGAAGAGTTTAGACACTAGGATAAGATAAGGAACACACCCATTATAAAGAAATCACATTAGGATTCTCTTTTTAAGCTGTTCCTTAAAACACTAGTGCTAAGGAAATCTATTGGAGGCAGAAGCAGTCAAGGGTAGCCTAGGGTTAGGGTTAGGCTTAGGGTTAGGGTTAGGGTACGGCTTAGGGTACGGGTTCGGGGAGGGGTTCGGGTACGGCGTAGGGTATGGGTTAGGGTTAGGGTTAGGGTTAGTGTTAGGGTTAGGGCTCGGTTTAGGGTACGGTTAGGATTAGGGTACGTGTTAGGTTTAGGGTAGGGGTTAGGGTTAGGGTACGCGTTAGGGTTAGGGTAGTTAGTAAACCTATCCCACTCTCTAGATACCCCTTAGCACGTAAAGGAATATTATTTGGGGGTCCAGCCATGGAGAAGAGTTTACACACTAGGATAAGATAAGGAACACACCCATTATAAAGAAATCACATTAGGATTCTCTTTTTAAGCTGTTGCTTAAAACACTAGTGCTTAGGAAATCTATTGGAGGCAGAAGCAGTCAAGGGTAGCCTAGGGTTAGTGTTAGGCTTAGGGTTAGGCTTAGGGTATGGCTTAGGGTACGGGTTTGGGGAGGGGTTCGGGTACGGCGTAGGGTATGGGTTAGGGTTAGGGTTAGTGTTAGTGTTAGGGTTAGGGCTCGGTTTAGGGTACGGGTTAGGATTAGGGTACGTGTTAGTGTTAGGGTAGGGGTTAGGGTTAGAGTACGCATTAGGGTTAGGGTAGTTATTAAACCTATCCCACTCTCTACATACCCCTTAGCACGTAAGGCAATATTATTTGGGGGTGCAGCCATGGAGAAGAGTTTAGACACTAGGATAAGATAAGGAACACACCCATTATAAAGAAATCACATTAGGATTCTCTTTTTAAGCTGTTCCTTAAAACACTAGTGCTTAGGAAATCTATTGGAGGCAGAAGCAGTCAAGGGTAGCCTAGGGTTAGGGTTAGGCTTAGGGTTAGCCTTAGGGTACGGCTTAGGGTACGGGTTTGGGGAGGGGTTCGGGTACGGTGTAGGGTATGGGTTAGGGTTAGGGTTAGGGTTAGTGTTAGGGTTAGGGCTCGGTTTAGGGTACGGGTTAGGATTAGGGTACGTGTTAGGGTTAGGGTAGGGGTTAGGGTTAGGGTACGCGTTAGGGTTAGTGTAGTTATTAAACCTATCCCACTCTCTAGATACCCCTTAGCACGTAAAGGAATATTATTTGGGGGTCAAGCCATGGAGAAGAGTTTAGACACTAGGATAAGATAAGGAACACACCCATTATAAAGAAATCACTTTAGAATTCTCTTTTTAAGCTGTTCCTTAAAACACTAGTGCTTAGGAAATCTATTGGAGGCAGAAGCAGTCAAGGGTAGCCTAGGGTTAGGGTTAGCCTTAGGGTTAGGTTTAGGGTACGGCTTGGGGAATGGGTTCAGGGAGGGGTTCGGGTACGGCGTAGGGTATGGGTTAGGGTTAGGGTTAGGGTTAGTGTTAGGGTTAGCGCTCGGTTTAGGTTACGGGTTAGGATTAGGGTATGTGTTAGGGTTAGGGTAGGTGTTAGGGATAGGTTACGCGTTAGGGCTAGGGTAGTTAGTAAACCTATCCCACTCTCTAGCTCCCCCTTAGCACGTAAAGGAATATTATTTGAGGGTCCAGCCATGGAGAAGAGTTTAGACACTAGGATAAGATAAGGAACACACCCATTATAAAGAAATCACATTAGGATTCTCTTTTTAAGCTGTTTCTTAAAACACTACTGCTTAGGAAATCAATTGGAGGCAGAAGCAGTCAAGGGTAGCCTAGGGTTAGGGTTAGGCTTAGGGTTAGGTTTAGGGTATGGCTTAGGGTACGGGTTCGGGGAGGGGTGCGGGTACGGCGTAGGGTATGGGTTAGGGTTAGGGTTAGGGTTAGTGTTAGGGTTAGGGCTCGGTTTAGGGTACGGGTTAGGATTAGGGTACGTGTTAGGGTTAGGGTAGGGGTTAGGGTTAGGTTACGCGTTAGGGCTAGGGTAGTTAGTAAACCTATCCCACTCTCTAGCTCCCCCTTAGCACGTAAAGGAATATTATTTGGGGGTCCAGCCATGGAGAAGAGTTTAGACACTAGGATAAGATAAGGAACACACCCATTATAAAGAAATCACATTAGGATTCTCTTTTTAAGCTGTTCCTTAAAACACTACTGCTTAGGAAATCAATTGGAGGCAGAAGCAGTCAAGGGTAGCCTAGGGTTAGGGTTAAGCTTAGGGTTAGGTTTAGGGTATGGCTTAGGGTACGGGTTCGGGGAGGGGTGCGGGTACGGCGTAGGGTATGGGTTAGGGTTAGGGTTAGGGTTAGTGTTAGGGTTAGGGCTCGGTTTAGGGTACGGGTTAGGATTAGGGTACGTGTTAGGGTTAGGGTAGGCGTTAGGGTTAGGGTACGCATTAGGGTTAGGGTAGTTATTAAACCTATCCCACTCTCTAGATACCCCTTAGCACATAAGGGAATATTATTTGGGGGTGCAGCCATGGAGAAGAGTTTAGACACTAGGATAAGATAAGGAACACACCCATTATAAAGAAATCACATTAGGATTCTCTTTTTAAGCTGTTCCTTAAAACACTAGTGCTTAGGAAATCTATTGGAGGCAGAAGCAGTCAAGGGTAGCCTAGGGTTAGGGTTAGGCTTAGGGTTAGGCTTAGGGTACAGCTTAGGGTACGGGTTCGGGGAGGGGTGCGGGTACGGCGTAGGGTATGGGTTAGGGTTAGGGTTAGGGTTAGTGTTAGGGTTAGGGCTCGGTTTAGGGTACGGGTTAGGATTAGGGTACGTTTTAGGGTTAGGGTAGGGGTTAGGGTTAGGGTACGCGTTAGGGTTAGGGTAGTTATTAAACCTATCCCACTCTCTAGATACCCCTTAGCACGTAAAGGAATATTATTTGAGGGTCCAGCCATGGAGAAGAGTTTAGACACTAGGATAAGATAAGGAACACACCCATTATAAAGAAATCACATTAGGATTCTCTTTTTAAGCTGTTGCTTAAAACACTAGTGCTTAGGAAATCTATTGGAGGCAGAAGCAGTCAAGGGTAGCCTAGGGTTAGTGTTAGGCTTAGGGTTAGGCTTAGGGTACGGCTTAGGGTACGGGTTTGGGGAGGGGTTCGGGTACGGCGTAGGGTATGGGTTAGGGTTAGGGTTAGTGTTAGTGTTAGGGTTAGGGCTCGGTTTAGGGTACGGGTTAGGATTAGGGTACGTGTTAGTGTTAGGGTAGGGGTTAGGGTTAGAGTACGCATTAGGGTTAGGGTAGTTATTAAACCTATCCCACTCTCTAGATACCCCTTAGCACGTAATGCAATAATATTTGGGGGTGCAGCCATGGAGAAGAGTTTAGACACTAGGATAAGATAAGGAACACACCCATTATAAAGAAATCACATTAGGATTCTCTTTTTAAGCTGTTCCTTAAAACAGTAGTGCTTAGGAAATCTATTGGAGGCAGAAGCAGTCAAGGGTAGCCTAGGGTTAGGGTTAGGCTTAGGGTTAGGCTTAGGGTACGGCTTAGGGTACGGGTTCGGGGAGGGGTGTGGGTACGGCGTAGGGTATGGGTTAGGGTTAGGGTTAGGGTTAGTGTTAGGGTTAGGGCTCGGTTTAGGGTACGGGTTAGGATTAGGGTACGTGTTAGGGTTAGGGTAGGGGTTAGGGTTAGGTTACGCGTTAGGGCTAGGGTAGTTAGTAAACCTATCCCACTCTCTAGCTCCCCCTTAGCACGTAAAGGAATATTATTTGAGGGTCCAGCCATGGAGAAGAGTTTAGACACTAGGATAAGATAAGGAACACACCCATTATAAAGAAATCACATTAGGATTCTCTTTTTAAGCTGTTTCTTAAAACACTACTGCTTAGGAAATCAATTGGAGGCAGAAGCAGTCAAGGGTAGCCTAGGGTTAGGGTTAGGCTTAGGGTTAGGTTTAGGGTATGGCTTAGGGTACGGGTTCGGGGAGGGGTGCGGGTACGGCGTAGGGTATGGGTTAGGGTTAGGGTTAGTGTTAGTGTTAGGGTTAGGGCTCGGTTTAGGGTACAGGTTAGGATTAGGGTACGTGTTAGGGTTAGGGTAGGGGTTAGGGTTAGGGTACGCGTTAGGGTTAGGGTAGTTATTAAACCTATCCCACTCTCTAGATACCCCTTAGCACGTAAGGGAATATTATTTGGGGGTGCAGCCATGGAGAAGAATTTAGACACTAGGATAAGATAAGGAACACACCCATTATAAAGAAATCACATTAGGATTCTCTATTTAAGCTGTTCCTTAAAACACTAGTGCTTAGGAAATCTATTGGAGGCAGAAGCAGTCAAGGGTAGCCTAGGGTTAGGGTTAGGCTTAGGGTTAGGCTTAGGGTACGGCTTGGGGTATGGGTTTGGGGAGGGGTTCGGGTACGGCGTAGGGTATGGGTTAGGGTTAGGGTTAGGGTTAGTGTTAGGGTTAGGCCTCGGTTTAGGGTACGGGTTAGGATTAGGGTACGTGTTAGGGTTAGGGTAGGGGTTAGGGTTAGGTTACGCGTTAGGGCTAGGGTAGTTATTAAACCTATCCCACTCTCTAGCTCCCCCTTAGCACGTAAAGGAATATTATTTGGGGGTCCAGCCATGGAGAAGAGTTTAGACACTAGGATAAGATAAGGAACACACCCATTATAAAGAAATCACATTAGGATTCTCTTTTTAAGCTGTTCCTTAAAACACTACTGCTTAGGAAATCAATTGGAGGCAGAAGCAGTCAAGGGTAGCCTAGGGTTAGGGTTAAGCTTAGGGTTAGGTTTAGGGTATGGCTTAGGGTACGGGTTCGGGGAGGGGTGCGGGTACGGCGTAGGGTATGGGTTAGGGTTAGGGTTAGGGTTAGTGTTAGGGTTAGGGCTCGGTTTAGGGTACGGGTTAGGATTAGGGTACGTGTTAGGGTTAGGGTAGGCGTTAGGGTTAGGGTACGCGTTAGGGTTAGGGTAGTTATTAAACCTATCCCACTCTCTAGATACCCCTTAGCACGTAAGGGAATATTATTTGGGGGTGCAGCCATGGAGAAGAGTTTAGACACTAGGATAAGATAAGGAACACACCCATTATAAAGAAATCACATTAGGATTCTCTTTTTAAGCTGTTCCTTAAAACACTAGTGCTTAGGAAATCTATTGGAGGCAGAAGCAGTCAAGGGTAGCCTAGGGTTAGGGTTAGGCTTAGGGTCAGGTTTAGGGTACGGCTTAGGGTACGGGTTCGGGGAGGGGTGCGGGTACGGCGTAGGGTATGGGTTAGGGTTAGGGATAGGGTTAGTGTTAGGGTTAGGGCTCGGTTTAGGGTACGGGTTAGGATTAGGGTACGTGTTAGGGTTAGGGTAGGGGTTAGGGTTAGGGTACGCGTTAGGGTTAGGGTAGTTATTAAACCTATCCCACTCTCTAGATGCCCCTTAGCACGTAAAGGAATATTATTTGAGGGTCCAGCCATGGAGAAGAGTTTAGACACTAGGATAAGATAAGGAACACACCCATTATAAAGAAATCACATTAAGATTCTCTTTTTAAGCTGTTCCTTAAAACACTAGTGCTAAGGAAATCTATTGGAGGCAGAAGCAGTCAAGGGTAGCCTAGGGTTAGGGTTAGGCTTAGGGTTAGGGTTAGGGTACGGCTTAGGGTACGGGTTCGGGGAGGGGTTCGGGTACGGCGTAGGGTATGGGTTAGGGTTAGGGTTAGGGTTAGTGTTAGGGTTAGGGCTCGGT
The DNA here is from genome assembly GCF_965194805.1 of Balaenoptera borealis. Lineage (NCBI taxonomy): Eukaryota > Metazoa > Chordata > Mammalia > Artiodactyla > Balaenopteridae > Balaenoptera > Balaenoptera borealis. Next base: position 136,047 of record NW_028123559.1, on the reverse strand, counting down.
TTAGGGTACGGTTAGGATTAGGGTACGTGTTAGGTTTAGGGTAGGGGTTAGGGTTAGGGTACGCGTTAGGGTTAGGGTAGTTAGTAAACCTATCCCACTCTCTAGATACCCCTTAGCACGTAAAGGAATATTATTTGGGGGTCCAGCCATGGAGAAGAGTTTACACACTAGGATAAGATAAGGAACACACCCATTATAAAGAAATCACATTAGGATTCTCTTTTTAAGCTGTTGCTTAAAACACTAGTGCTTAGGAAATCTATTGGAGGCAGAAGCAGTCAAGGGTAGCCTAGGGTTAGTGTTCGGCTTAGGGTTAGGCTTAGGGTATGGCTTAGGGTACGGGTTTGGGGAGGGGTTCGGGTACGGCGTAGGGTATGGGTTAGGGTTAGGGTTAGTGTTAGTGTTAGGGTTAGGGCTCGGTTTAGGGTACGGGTTAGGATTAGGGTACGTGTTAGTGTTAGGGTAGGGGGTTGGGTTAGAGTACGCATTAGGGTTAGGGTAGTTATTAAACCTATCCCACTCTCTACATACCCCTTAGCACGTAAGGCAATATTATTTGGGGGTGCAGCCATGGAGAAGAGTTTAGACACTAGGATAAGATAAGGAACACACCCATTATAAAGAAATCACATTAGGATTCTCTTTTTAAGCTGTTCCTTAAAACACTAGTGCTTAGGAAATCTATTGGAGGCAGAAGCAGTCAAGGGTAGCCTAGGGTTAGGGTTAGGCTTAGGGTTAGCCTTAGGGTACGGCTTAGGGTACGGGTTTGGGGAGGGGTTCGGGTACGGTGTAGGGTATGGGTTAGGGTTAGGGTTAGGGTTAGTGTTAGGGTTAGGGCTCGGTTTAGGGTACGGGTTAGGATTAGGGTACGTGTTAGGGTTAGGGTAGGGGTTAGGGTTAGGGTACGCGTTAGGGTTAGTGTAGTTATTAAACCTATCCCACTCTCTAGATACCCCTTAGCACGTAAAGGAATATTATTTGGGGGTCCAGCCATGGAGAAGAGTTTAGACACTAGGATAAGATAAGGAACACACCCATTATAAAGAAATCACTTTAGAATTCTCTTTTTAAGCTGTTCCTTAAAACACTAGTGCTTAGGAAATCTATTGGAGGCAGAAGCAGTCAAGGGTAGCCTAGGGTTAGGGTTAGGCTTAGGGTTAGGTTTAGGGTACGGCTTGGGGAATGGGTTCAGGGAGGGGTTCGGGTACGGCGTAGGGTATGGGTTAGGGTTAGGGTTAGGGTTAGTGTTAGGGTTAGCGCTCGGTTTAGGTTACGGGTTAGGATTAGGGTATGTGTTAGGGTTAGGGTAGGTGTTAGGGTTAGGTTACGCGTTAGGGCTAGGGTAGTTAGTAAACCTATCCCACTCTCTAGCTCCCCCTTAGCACGTAAAGGAATATTATTTGAGGGTCCAGCCATGGAGAAGAGTTTAGACACTAGGATAAGATAAGGAACACACCCATTATAAAGAAATCACATTAGGATTCTCTTTTTAAGCTGTTTCTTAAAACACTACTGCTTAGGAAATCAATTGGAGGCAGAAGCAGTCAAGGGTAGCCTAGGGTTAGGGTTAGGCTTAGGGTTAGGTTTAGGGTATGGCTTAGGGTACGGGTTCGGGGAGGGGTGCGGGTACGGCGTAGGGTATGGGTTAGGGTTAGGGTTAGGGTTAGTGTTAGGGTTAGGGCTCGGTTTAGGGTACGGGTTAGGATTAGGGTACGTGTTAGGGTTAGGGTAGGGGTTAGGGTTAGGTTACGCGTTAGGGCTAGGGTAGTTAGTAAACCTATCCCACTCTCTAGCTCCCCCTTAGCACGTAAAGGAATATTATTTGGGGGTCCAGCCATGGAGAAGAGTTTAGACACTAGGATAAGATAAGGAACACACCCATTATAAAGAAATCACATTAGGATTCTCTTTTTAAGCTGTTCCTTAAAACACTACTGCTTAGGAAATCAATTGGAGGCAGAAGCAGTCAAGGGTAGCCTAGGGTTAGGGTTAAGCTTAGGGTTAGGTTTAGGGTATGGCTTAGGGTACGGGTTCGGGGAGGGGTGCGGGTATGGCGTAGGGTATGGGTTAGGGTTAGGGTTAGGGTTAGTGTTAGGGTTAGGGCTCGGTTTAGGGTACGGGTTAGGATTAGGGTACGTGTTAGGGTTAGGGTAGGCGTTAGGGTTAGGGTACGCGTTAGGGTTAGGGTAGTTATTAAACCTATCCCACTCTCTAGATACCCCTTAGCACGTAAAGGAATATTATTTGAGGGTCCAGCCATGGAGAAGAGTTTAGACACTAGGATAAGATAAGGAACACACCCATTATAAAGAAATCACATTAGGATTCTCTTTTTAAGCTGTTGCTTAAAACACAAGTGCTTAGGAAATCTATTGGAGGCAGAAGCAGTCAAGGGTAGCCTAGGGTTAGGGTTAGGCTTAGGGTTAGGCTTAGGGTACGGCTTGGGGTATGGGTTTGGGGAGGGGTTCGGGTACGGCGTAGGGTATGGGTTAGGGTTAGGGTTAGGGTTAGTGTTAGGGTTAGGCCTCGGTTTAGGGTACGGGTTAGGATTAGGGTACGTGTTAGGGTTAGGGTAGGGGTTAGGGTTAGGTTACGCGTTAGGGCTAGGGTAGTTATTAAACCTATCCCACTCTCTAGCTCCCCCTTAGCACGTAAAGGAATATTATTTGGGGGTCCAGCCATGGAGAAGAGTTTAGACACTAGGATAAGATAAGGAACACACCCATTATAAAGAAATCACATTAGGATTCTCTTTTTAAGCTGTTCCTTAAAACACTACTGCTTAGGAAATCAATTGGAGGCAGAAGCAGTCAAGGGTAGCCTAGGGTTAGGGTTAAGCTTAGGGTTAGGTTTAGGGTATGGCTTAGGGTACGGGTTCGGGGAGGGGTGCGGGTACGGCGTAGGGTATGGGTTAGGGTTAGGGTTAGGGTTAGTGTTAGGGTTAGGGCTCGGTTTAGGGTACGGGTTAGGATTAGGGTACGTGTTAGGGTTAGGGTAGGCGTTAGGGTTAGGGTACGCGTTAGGGTTAGGGTAGTTATTAAACCTATCCCACTCTCTAGATACCCCTTAGCACGTAAGGGAATATTATTTGGGGGTGCAGCCATGGAGAAGAGTTTAGACACTAGGATAAGATAAGGAACACACCCATTATAAAGAAATCACATTAGGATTCTCTTTTTAAGCTGTTCCTTAAAACACTAGTGCTTAGGAAATCTATTGGAGGCAGAAGCAGTCAAGGGTAGCCTAGGGTTAGGGTTAGGCTTAGGGTCAGGTTTAGGGTACGGCTTAGGGTACGGGTTCGGGGAGGGGTGCGGGTACGGCGTAGGGTATGGGTTAGGGTTAGGGATAGGGTTAGTGTTAGGGTTAGGGCTCGGTTTAGGGTACGGGTTAGGATTAGGGTACGTGTTAGGGTTAGGGTAGGGGTTAGGGTTAGGGTACGCGTTAGGGTTAGGGTAGTTATTAAACCTATCCCACTCTCTAGATGCCCCTTAGCACGTAAAGGAATATTATTTGAGGGTCCAGCCATGGAGAAGAGTTTAGACACTAGGATAAGATAAGGAACACACCCATTATAAAGAAATCACATTAAGATTCTCTTTTTAAGCTGTTCCTTAAAACACTAGTGCTAAGGAAATCTATTGGAGGCAGAAGCAGTCAAGGGTAGCCTAGGGTTAGGGTTAGGCTTAGGGTTAGGGTTAGGGTACGGCTTAGGGTACGGGTTCGGGGAGGGGTTCGGGTACGGCGTAGGGTATGGGTTAGGGTTAGGGTTAGGGTTAGTGTTAGGGTTAGGGCTCGGTTTAGGGTACGGTTAGGATTAGGGTACGTGTTAGGTTTAGGGTAGGGGTTAGGGTTAGGGTACGCGTTAGGGTTAGGGTAGTTAGTAAACCTATCCCACTCTCTAGATACCCCTTAGCACGTAAAGGAATATTATTTGGGGGTCCAGCCATGGAGAAGAGTTTACACACTAGGATAAGATAAGGAACACACCCATTATAAAGAAATCACATTAGGATTCTCTTTTTAAGCTGTTGCTTAAAACACTAGTGCTTAGGAAATCTATTGGAGGCAGAAGCAGTCAAGGGTAGCCTAGGGTTAGTGTTCGGCTTAGGGTTAGGCTTAGGGTATGGCTTAGGGTACGGGTTTGGGGAGGGGTTCGGGTACGGCGTAGGGTATGGGTTAGGGTTAGGGTTAGTGTTAGTGTTAGGGTTAGGGCTCGGTTTAGGGTACGGGTTAGGATTAGGGTACGTGTTAGTGTTAGGGTAGGGGGTTGGGTTAGAGTACGCATTAGGGTTAGGGTAGTTATTAAACCTATCCCACTCTCTACATACCCCTTAGCACGTAAGGCAATATTATTTGGGGGTGCAGCCATGGAGAAGAGTTTAGACACTAGGATAAGATAAGGAACACACCCATTATAAAGAAATCACATTAGGATTCTCTTTTTAAGCTGTTCCTTAAAACACTAGTGCTTAGGAAATCTATTGGAGGCAGAAGCAGTCAAGGGTAGCCTAGGGTTAGGGTTAGGCTTAGGGTTAGCCTTAGGGTACGGCTTAGGGTACGGGTTTGGGGAGGGGTTCGGGTACGGTGTAGGGTATGGGTTAGGGTTAGGGTTAGGGTTAGTGTTAGGGTTAGGGCTCGGTTTAGGGTACGGGTTAGGATTAGGGTACGTGTTAGGGTTAGGGTAGGGGTTAGGGTTAGGGTACGCGTTAGGGTTAGTGTAGTTATTAAACCTATCCCACTCTCTAGATACCCCTTAGCACGTAAAGGAATATTATTTGGGGGTCCAGCCATGGAGAAGAGTTTAGACACTAGGATAAGATAAGGAACACACCCATTATAAAGAAATCACTTTAGAATTCTCTTTTTAAGCTGTTCCTTAAAACACTAGTGCTTAGGAAATCTATTGGAGGCAGAAGCAGTCAAGGGTAGCCTAGGGTTAGGGTTAGGCTTAGGGTTAGGTTTAGGGTACGGCTTGGGGAATGGGTTCAGGGAGGGGTTCGGGTACGGCGTAGGGTATGGGTTAGGGTTAGGGTTAGGGTTAGTGTTAGGGTTAGCGCTCGGTTTAGGTTACGGGTTAGGATTAGGGTATGTGTTAGGGTTAGGGTAGGTGTTAGGGTTAGGTTACGCGTTAGGGCTAGGGTAGTTAGTAAACCTATCCCACTCTCTAGCTCCCCCTTAGCACGTAAAGGAATATTATTTGAGGGTCCAGCCATGGAGAAGAGTTTAGACACTAGGATAAGATAAGGAACACACCCATTATAAAGAAATCACATTAGGATTCTCTTTTTAAGCTGTTTCTTAAAACACTACTGCTTAGGAAATCAATTGGAGGCAGAAGCAGTCAAGGGTAGCCTAGGGTTAGGGTTAGGCTTAGGGTTAGGTTTAGGGTATGGCTTAGGGTACGGGTTCGGGGAGGGGTGCGGGTACGGCGTAGGGTATGGGTTAGGGTTAGGGTTAGGGTTAGTGTTAGGGTTAGGGCTCGGTTTAGGGTACGGGTTAGGATTAGGGTACGTGTTAGGGTTAGGGTAGGGGTTAGGGTTAGGTTACGCGTTAGGGCTAGGGTAGTTAGTAAACCTATCCCACTCTCTAGCTCCCCCTTAGCACGTAAAGGAATATTATTTGGGGGTCCAGCCATGGAGAAGAGTTTAGACACTAGGATAAGATAAGGAACACACCCATTATAAAGAAATCACATTAGGATTCTCTTTTTAAGCTGTTCCTTAAAACACTACTGCTTAGGAAATCAATTGGAGGCAGAAGCAGTCAAGGGTAGCCTAGGGTTAGGGTTAAGCTTAGGGTTAGGTTTAGGGTATGGCTTAGGGTACGGGTTCGGGGAGGGGTGCGGGTATGGCGTAGGGTATGGGTTAGGGTTAGGGTTAGGGTTAGTGTTAGGGTTAGGGCTCGGTTTAGGGTACGGGTTAGGATTAGGGTACGTGTTAGGGTTAGGGTAGGCGTTAGGGTTAGGGTACGCGTTAGGGTTAGGGTAGTTATTAAACCTATCCCACTCTCTAGATACCCCTTAGCACGTAAAGGAATATTATTTGAGGGTCCAGCCATGGAGAAGAGTTTAGACACTAGGATAAGATAAGGAACACACCCATTATAAAGAAATCACATTAGGATTCTCTTTTTAAGCTGTTGCTTAAAACACTAGTGCTTAGGAAATCTATTGGAGGCAGAAGCAGTCAAGGGTAGCCTAGGGTTAGTGTTAGGCTTAGGGTTAGGCTTAGGGTACGGCTTAGGGTACGGGTTTGGGGAGGGGTTCGGGTACGGCGTAGGGTATGGGTTAGGGTTAGGGTTAGTGTTAGTGTTAGGGTTAAGGCTCGGTTTAGGGTACGGGTTAGGATTAGGGTACGTGTTAGTGTTAGGGTAGGGGTTAGGGTTAGAGTACGCATTAGGGTTAGGGTAGTTATTAAACCTATCCCACTCTCTAGATACCCCTTAGCACGTAAGGCAATATTATTTGGGGGTGCAGCCATGGAGAAGAGTTTAGACACTAGGATAAGATAAGGAACACACCCATTATAAAGAAATCACATTAGGATTCTCTTTTTAAGCTGTTCCTTAAAACAGTAGTGCTTAGGAAATCTATTGGAGGCAGAAGCAGTCAAGGGTAGCCTAGGGTTAGGGTTAGGCTTAGGGTTAGGCTTAGGGTACGGCTTAGGGTACGGGTTCGGGGAGGGGTGTGGGTACCGCGTAGGGTATGGGTTAGGGTTAGGGTTAGGGTTAGTGTTAGGGTTAGGGCTCGGTTTAGGGTACGGGTTAGGATTAGGGTACGTGTTAGGGTTAGGGTAGGGGTTAGGGTTAGGTTACGCGTTAGGGCTAGGGTAGTTAGTAAACCTATCCCACTCTCTAGCTCCCCCTTAGCACGTAAAGGAATATTATTTGAGGGTCCAGCCATGGAGAAGAGTTTAGACACTAGGATAAGATAAGGAACACACCCATTATAAAGAAATCACATTAGGATTCTCTTTTTAAGCTGTTTCTTAAAACACTACTGCTTAGGAAATCAATTGGAGGCAGAAGCAGTCAAGGGTAGCCTAGGGTTAGGGTTAGGCTTAGGGTTAGGTTTAGGGTATGGCTTAGGGTACGGGTTCGGGGAGGGGTGCGGGTACGGCGTAGGGTATGGGTTAGGGTTAGGGTTAGTGTTAGTGTTAGGGTTAGGGCTCGGTTTAGGGTACAGGTTAGGATTAGGGTACGTGTTAGGGTTAGGGTAGGGGTTAGGGTTAGGGTACGCGTTAGGGTTAGGGTAGTTATTAAACCTATCCCACTCTCTAGATACCCCTTAGCACGTAAGTTAATATTATTTGGGGGTGCAGCCATGGAGAAGAATTTAGACACTAGGATAAGATAAGGAACACACCCATTATAAAGAAATCACATTAGGATTCTCTATTTAAGCTGTTCCTTAAAACACTAGTGCTTAGGAAATCTATTGGAGGCAGAAGCAGTCAAGGGTAGCCTAGGGTTAGGGTTAGGCTTAGGGTTAGGCTTAGGGTACGGCTTGGGGTATGGGTTTGGGGAGGGGTTCGGGTACGGCGTAGGGTATGGGTTAGGGTTAGGGTTAGGGTTAGTGTTAGGGTTAGGCCTCGGTTTAGTGTACGGGTTAGGATTAGGGTACGTGTTAGGGTTAGGGTAGGGGTTAGGGTTAGGTTACGCGTTAGGGCTAGGGTAGTTAGTAAACCTATCCCACTCTCTAGCTCCCCCTTAGCACGTAAAGGAATATTATTTGGGGGTCCAGCCATGGAGAAGAGTTTAGACACTAGGATAAGATAAGGAACACACCCATTATAAAGAAATCACATTAGGATTCTCTTTTTAAGCTGTTCCTTAAAACACTACTGCTTAGGAAATCAATTGGAGGCAGAAGCAGTCAAGGGTAGCCTAGGGTTAGGGTTAAGCTTAGGGTTAGGTTTAGGGTATGGCTTAGGGTACGGGTTCGGGGAGGGGTGCGGGTACGGCGTAGGGTATGGGTTAGGGTTAGGGTTAGGGTTAGTGTTAGGGTTAGGGCTCGGTTTAGGGTACGGGTTAGGATTAGGGTACGTGTTAGGGTTAGGGTAGGCGTTAGGGTTAGGGTACGCGTTAGGGTTAGGGTAGTTATTAAACCTATCCCACTCTCTAGATACCCCTTAGCACGTAAGGGAATATTATTTGGGGGTGCAGCCATGGAGAAGAGTTTAGACACTAGGATAAGATAAGGAACACACCCATTATAAAGAAATCACATTAGGATTCTCTTTGTAAGCTGTTCCTTAAAACACTAGTGCTTAGGAAATCTATTGGAGGCAGAAGCAGTCAAGGGTAGCCTAGGGTTAGGGTTAGGCTTAGGGTCAGGCTTAGGGTACAGCTTAGGGTACGGGTTCGGGGAGGGGTGCGGGTACGGCGTAGGGTATGGGTTAGGGTTAGGGTTAGGGTTAGTGTTAGGGTTAGGGCTCGGTTTAGGGTACGGGTTAGGATTAGGGTACGTGTTAGGGTTAGGGTAGGGGTTAGGGTTAGGGTACGCGTTAGGGTTAGGGTAGTTATTAAACCTATCCCACTCTCTAGATACCCCTTAGCACGTAAAGGAATATTATTTGAGGGTCCAGCCATGGAGAAGAGTTTAGACACTAGGATAAGATAAGGAACACACCCATTATAAAGAAATCACATTAGGATTCTCTTTTTAAGCTGTTCCTTAAAACACTAGGGCTTAGGAAATCTATTGGAGGCAGAAGCAGTCAAGGGTAGCCTAGGGTTAGGGTTAGGCTTAGGGTTAGGGTTAGGGTACGGCTTAGGGTAAGGGTTCGGGGAGGGTTTCGGGTACGGCGTAGGGTATGGGTTAGGGTTAGGGTTAGGGTTAGTGTTAGGGTTAGGGCTCGGTTTAGGGTACGGTTAGGATTAGGGTACGTGTTAGGTTTAGGGTAGGGGTTAGGGTTAGGGTACGCGTTAGGGTTAGGGTAGTTAGTAAACCTATCCCACTCTCTAGATACCCCTTAGCACGTAAAGGAATATTATTTGGGGGTCCAGCCATGGAGAAGAATTTAGACACTAGGATAAGATAAGGAACACACCCATTATAAAGAAATCACATTAGGATTCTCTTTTTAAGCTGTTGCTTAAAACACTAGTGCTTAGGAAATCTATTGGAGGCAGAAGCAGTCAAGGGTAGCCTAGGGTTAGTGTTAGGCTTAGGGTTAGGCTTAGGGTACGGCTTAGGGTACGGGTTTGGGGAGGGGTTCGGGTACGGCGTAGGGTATGGGTTAGGGTTAGGGTTAGTGTTAGTGTTAGGGTTAGGGCTCGGTTTAGGGTACGGGTTAGGATTAGGGTACGTGTTAGTGTTAGGGTAGGGGTTAGGGTTAGAGTACGCATTAGGGTTAGGGTAGTTATTAAACCTATCCCACTCTCTAGATACCCCTTAGCACGTAAGGCAATATTATTTGGGGGTGCAGCCATGGAGAAGAGTTTAGACACTAGGATAAGATAAGGAACACACCCATTATAAAGAAATCACATTAGGATTCTCTTTTTAAGCTGTTCCTTAAAACAGTAGTGCTTAGGAAATCTATTGGAGGCAGAAGCAGTCAAGGGTAGCCTAGGGTTAGGGTTAGGCTTAGGGTTAGGTTTAGGGTACGGCTTGGGGAATAGGTTCGGGGAGGGGTTCGGGTACGGCGTAGGGTATGGTTTAGGGTTAGGCTTAGGGTTAGTGTTAGGGTTAGGGCTCGGTTTAGGGTACGGGTTAGGATTAGGGTACGTGTTAGGGTTAGGGTAGGGGTTACGGTTAGGTTACGCGTTAGGGCTAGGGTAGTTAGTAAACCTATCCCACTCTCTAGCTCCCCCTTAGCACGTAAAGGAATATTATTTGGGGGTCCAGCCATGGAGAAGAGTTTAGACACTAGGATAAGATAAGGAACACACCCATTATAAAGAAATCACATTAGGATTCTGTTTTTAAGCTGTTTCTTAAAAAACTACTGCTTAGGAAATCAATTGGAGGCAGAAGCAGTTAAGGGTAGCCTAGGGTTAGGGTTAGGCCTAGGGTTAGGCTTAGGGTATGGCGTAGGGTACGGGTTCGGGGAGGGGTGCGGGTACGGCGTAGGGTATGGGTTAGGGTTAGGGTTAGTGTTAGTGTTAGGGTTAGGGCTCGGTTTAGGGTACAGGTTAGGATTAGGGTACGTGTTAGGGTTAGGGTAGGGGTTAGGGTTAGGGTACGCGTTAGGGTTAGGGTAGTTATTAAACCTATCCCACTCTCTAGATACCCCTTAGCACGTAAGGGAATATTATTTGGGGGTGCAGCCATGGAGAAGAATTTAGACACTAGGATAAGATAAGGAACACACCCATTATAAAGAAATCACATTAGGATTCTCTATTTAAGCTGTTCCTTAAAACACTAGTGCTTAGGAAATCTATTGGAGGCAGAAGCAGTCAAGGGTAGCCTAGGGTTAGGGTTAGGCTTAGGGTTAGGCTTAGGGTACGGCTTGGGGTATGGGTTTGGGGAGGGGTTCGGGTACGGCGTAGGGTATGGGTTAGGGTTAGGGTTAGGGTTAGTGTTAGGGTTAGGCCTCGGTTTAGGGTACGGGTTAGGATTAGGGTACGTGTTAGGGTTAGGGTAGGGGTTAGGGTTAGGTTACGCGTTAGGGCTAGGGTAGTTAGTAAACCTATCCCACTCTCTAGCTCCCCCTTAGCACGTAAAGGAATATTATTTGGGGGTCCAGCCATGGAGAAGAGTTTAGACACTAGGATAAGATAAGGAACACACCCATTATAAAGAAATCACATTAGGATTCTCTTTTTAAGCTGTTCCTTAAAACACTACTGCTTAGGAAATCAATTGGAGGCAGAAGCAGTCAAGGGTAGCCTAGGGTTAGGGTTAAGCTTAGGGTTAGGTTTAGGGTATGGCTTAGGGTACGGGTTCGGGGAGGGGTGCGGGTACGGCGTAGGGTATGGGTTAGGGTTAGGGTTAGGGTTAGTGTTAGGGTTAGGGCTCGGTTTAGGGTACGGGTTAGGATTAGGGTACGTGTTAGGGTTAGGGTAGGCGTTAGGGTTAGGGTACGCGTTAGGGTTAGGGTAGTTATTAAACCTATCCCACTCTCTAGATACCCCTTAGCACGTAAGGGAATATTATTTGGGGGTGCAGCCATGGAGAAGAGTTTAGACACTAGGATAAGATAAGGAACACACCCATTATAAAGAAATCACATTAGGATTCTCTTTGTAAGCTGTTCCTTAAAACACTAGTGCTTAGGAAATCTATTGGAGGCAGAAGCAGTCAAGGGTAGCCTAGGGTTAGGGTTAGGCTTAGGGTCAGGCTTAGGGTACAGCTTAGGGTACGGGTTCGGGGAGGGGTGCGGGTACGGCGTAGGGTATGGGTTAGGGTTAGGGTTAGGGTTAGTGTTAGGGTTAGGGCTCGGTTTAGGGTACGGGTTAGGATTAGGGTACGTGTTAGGGTTAGGGTAGGGGTTAGGGTTAGGGTACGCGTTAGGGTTAGGGTAGTTATTAAACCTATCCCACTCTCTAGATACCCCTTAGCACGTAAAGGAATATTATTTGAGGGTCCAGCCATGGAGAAGAGTTTAGACACTAGGATAAGATAAGGAACACACCCATTATAAAGAAATCACATTAGGATTCTCTTTTTAAGCTGTTCCTTAAAACACTAGGGCTTAGGAAATCTATTGGAGGCAGAAGCAGTCAAGGGTAGCCTAGGGTTAGGGTTAGGCTTAGGGTTAGGGTTAGGGTACGGCTTAGGGTAAGGGTTCGGGGAGGGTTTCGGGTACGGCGTAGGGTATGGGTTAGGGTTAGGGTTAGGGTTAGTGTTAGGGTTAGGGCTCGGTTTAGGGTACGGTTAGGATTAGGGTACGTGTTAGGTTTAGGGTAGGGGTTAGGGTTAGGGTACGCGTTAGGGTTAGGGTAGTTAGTAAACCTATCCCACTCTCTAGATACCCCTTAGCACGTAAAGGAATATTATTTGGGGGTCCAGCCATGGAGAAGAATTTAGACACTAGGATAAGATAAGGAACACACCCATTATAAAGAAATCACATTAGGATTCTCTTTTTAAGCTGTTGCTTAAAACACTAGTGCTTAGGAAATCTATTGGAGGCAGAAGCAGTCAAGGGTAGCCTAGGGTTAGTGTTAGGCTTAGGGTTAGGCTTAGGGTACGGCTTAGGGTACGGGTTTGGGGAGGGGTTCGGGTACGGCGTAGGGTATGGGTTAGGGTTAGGGTTAGTGTTAGTGTTAGGGTTAGGGCTCGGTTTAGGGTACGGGTTAGGATTAGGGTACGTGTTAGTGTTAGGGTAGGGGTTAGGGTTAGAGTACGCATTAGGGTTAGGGTAGTTATTAAACCTATCCCACTCTCTAGATACCCCTTAGCACGTAAGGCAATATTATTTGGGGGTGCAGCCATGGAGAAGAGTTTAGACACTAGGATAAGATAAGGAACACACCCATTATAAAGAAATCACATTAGGATTCTCTTTTTAAGCTGTTCCTTAAAAGAGTAGTGCTTAGGAAATCTATTGGAGGCAGAAGCAGTCAAGGGTAGCCTAGGGTTAGGGTTAGGCTTAGGGTTAGGTTTAGGGTACGGCTTGGGGAATAGGTTCGGGGAGGGGTTCGGGTACGGCGTAGGGTATGGGTTAGGGTTAGGGTTAGGGTTAGTGTTAGGGTTAGGCCTCGGTTTAGGGTACGGGTTAGGATTAGGGTACGTGTTAGGGTTAGGGTAGGGGTTAGGGTTAGGTTACGCGTTAGGGCTAGGGTAGTTAGTAAACCTATCCCACTCTCTAGCTCCCCCTTAGCACGTAAAGGAATATTATTTGGGGGTCCAGCCATGGAGAAGAGTTTAGACACTAGGATAAGATAAGGAACACACCCATTATAAAGAAATCACATTAGGATTCTCTTTTTAAGCTGTTCCTTAAAACACTACTGCTTAGGAAATCAATTGGAGGCAGAAGCAGTCAAGGGTAGCCTAGGGTTAGGGTTAAGCTTAGGGTTAGGTTTAGGGTATGGCTTAGGGTACGGGTTCGGGGAGGGGTGCGGGTACGGCGTAGGGTATGGGTTAGGGTTAGGGTTAGGGTTAGTGTTAGGGTTAGGGCTCGGTTTAGGGTACGGGTTAGGATTAGGGTACGTGTTAGGGTTAGGGTAGGCGTTAGGGTTAGGGTACGCGTTAGGGTTAGGGTAGTTATTAAACCTATCCCACTCTCTAGATACCCCTTAGCACGTAAGGGAATATTATTTGGGGGTGCAGCCATGGAGAAGAGTTTAGACACTAGGATAAGATAAGGAACACACCCATTATAAAGAAATCACATTAGGATTCTCTTTTTAAGCTGTTCCTTAAAACACTAGTGCTTAGGAAATCTATTGGAGGCAGAAGCAGTCAAGGGTAGCCTAGGGTTAGGGTTAGGCTTAGGGTCAGGCTTAGGGTACAGCTTAGGGTACGGGTTCGGGGAGGGGTGCGGGTACGGCGTAGGGTATGGGTTAGGGTTAGGGTTAGGGTTAGTGTTAGGGTTAGGGCTCGGTTTAGGGTACGGGTTAGGATTAGGGTACGTGTTAGGGTTAGGGTAGGGGTTAGGGTTAGGGTACGCGTTAGGGTTAGGGTAGTTATTAAACCTATCCCACTCTCTAGATACCCCTTAGCACGTAAAGGAATATTATTTGAGGGTCCAGCCAGGGAGAAGAGTTTAGACACTAGGATAAGATAAGGAACACACCCATTATAAAGAAATCACATTAGGATTCTCTTTTTAAGCTGTTCCTTAAAACACTAGGGCTTAGGAAATCTATTGGAGGCAGAAGCAGTCAAGGGTAGCCTAGGGTTAGGGTTAGGCTTAGGGTTAGGGTTAGGGTACGGCTTAGGGTAAGGGTTCGGGGAGGGTTTCGGGTACGGCGTAGGGTATGGGTTAGGGTTAGGGTTAGGGTTAGTGTTAGGGTTAGGGCTCGGTTTAGGGTACGGTTAGGATTAGGGTACGTGTTAGGTTTAGGGTAGGGGTTAGGGTTAGGGTACGCGTTAGGGTTAGGGTAGTTAGTAAACCTATCCCACTCTCTAGATACCCCTTAGCACGTAAAGGAATATTATTTGGGGGTCCAGCCATGGAGAAGAATTTAGACACTAGGATAAGATAAGGAACACACCCATTATAAAGAAATCACATTAGGATTCTCTTTTTAAGCTGTTGCTTAAAACACTAGTGCTTAGGAAATCTATTGGAGGCAGAAGCAGTCAAGGGTAGCCTAGGGTTAGTGTTAGGCTTAGGGTTAGGCTTAGGGTACGGCTTAGGGTACGGGTTTGGGGAGGGGTTCGGGTACGGCGTAGGGTATGGGTTAGGGTTAGGGTTAGTGTTAGTGTTAGGGTTAGGGCTCGGTTTAGGGTACGGGTTAGGATTAGGGTACGTGTTAGTGTTAGGGTAGGGGTTAGGGTTAGAGTACGCATTAGGGTTAGGGTAGTTATTAAACCTATCCCACTCTCTAGATACCCCTTAGCACGTAAGGCAATATTATTTGGGGGTGCAGCCATGGAGAAGAGTTTAGACACTAGGATAAGATAAGGAACACACCCATTATAAAGAAATCACATTAGGATTCTCTTTTTAAGCTGTTCCTTAAAACAGTAGTGCTTAGGAAATCTATTGGAGGCAGAAGCAGTCAAGGGTAGCCTAGGGTTAGGGTTAGGCTTAGGGTTAGGTTTAGGGTACGGCTTGGGGAATAGGTTCGGGGAGGGGTTCGGGTACGGCGTAGGGTATGGTTTAGGGTTAGGCTTAGGGTTAGTGTTAGGGTTAGGGCTCGGTTTAGGGTACGGGTTAGGATTAGGGTACGTGTTAGGGTTAGGGTAGGGGTTACGGTTAGGTTACGCGTTAGGGCTGGGGTAGTTAGTAAACCTATCCCACTCTCTAGCTCCCCCTTAGCACGTAAAGGAATATTATTTGGGGGTCCAGCCATGGAGAAGAGTTTAGACACTAGGATAAGATAAGGAACACACCCATTATAAAGAAATCACATTAGGATTCTCTTTTTAAGCTGTTGCTTAAAACACTAGTGCTTAGGAAATCTATTGGAGGCAGAAGCAGTCAAGGGTAGCCTAGGGTTAGTGTTAGGCTTAGGGTTAGGCTTAGGGTACGGCTTAGGGTACGGGTTTGGGGAGGGGTTCGGGTACGGCGTAGGGTATGGGTTAGGGTTAGGGTTAGTGTTAGTGTTAGGGTTAGGGCTCGGTTTAGGGTACGGGTTAGGATTAGGGTACGTGTTAGTGTTAGGGTAGGGGTTAGGGTTAGAGTACGCATTAGGGTTAGGGTAGTTATTAAACCTATCCCACTCTCTAGATACCCCTTAGCACGTAAGGCAATATTATTTGGGGGTGCAGCCATGGAGAAGAGTTTAGACACTAGGATAAGATAAGGAACACACCCATTATAAAGAAATCACATTAGGATTCTCTATTTAAGCTGTTCCTTAAAACACTAGTGCTTAGGAAATCTATTGGAGGCAGAAGCAGTCAAGGGTAGCCTAGGGTTAGGGTTAGGCTTAGGGTTAGGCTTAGGGTACGGCTTGGGGTATGGGTTTGGGGAGGGGTTCGGGTACGGCGTAGGGTATGGGTTAGGGTTAGGGTTAGGGTTAGTGTTAGGGTTAGGCCTCGGTTTAGGGTACGGGTTAGGATTAGGGTACGTGTTAGGGTTAGGGTAGGGGTTAGGGTTAGGTTACGCGTTAGGGCTAGGGTAGTTAGTAAACCTATCCCACTCTCTAGCTCCCCCTTAGCACGTAAAGGAATATTATTTGGGGGTCCAGCCATGGAGAAGAGTTTAGACACTAGGATAAGATAAGGAACACACCCATTATAAAGAAATCACATTAGGATTCTCTTTTTAAGCTGTTCCTTAAAACACTACTGCTTAGGAAATCAATTGGAGGCAGAAGCAGTCAAGGGTAGCCTAGGGTTAGGGTTAAGCTTAGGGTTAGGTTTAGGGTATGGCTTAGGGTACGGGTTCGGGGAGGGGTGCGGGTACGGCGTAGGGTATGGGTTAGGGTTAGGGTTAGGGTTAGTGTTAGGGTTAGGGCTCGGTTTAGGGTACGGGTTAGGATTAGGGTACGTGTTAGGGTTAGGGTAGGCGTTAGGGTTAGGGTACGCGTTAGGGTTAGGGTAGTTATTAAACCTATCCCACTCTCTAGATACCCCTTAGCACGTAAGGGAATATTATTTGGGGGTGCAGCCATGGAGAAGAGTTTAGACACTAGGATAAGATAAGGAACACACCCATTATAAAGAAATCACATTAGGATTCTCTTTGTAAGCTGTTCCTTAAAACACTAGTGCTTAGGAAATCTATTGGAGGCAGAAGCAGTCAAGGGTAGCCTAGGGTTAGGGTTAGGCTTAGGGTCAGGCTTAGGGTACAGCTTAGGGTACGGGTTCGGGGAGGGGTGCGGGTACGGCGTAGGGTATGGGTTAGGGTTAGGGTTAGGGTTAGTGTTAGGGTTAGGGCTCGGTTTAGGGTACGGGTTAGGATTAGGGTACGTGTTAGGGTTAGGGTAGGGGTTAGGGTTAGGGTACGCGTTAGGGTTAGGGTAGTTATTAAACCTATCCCACTCTCTAGATACCCCTTAGCACGTAAAGGAATATTATTTGAGGGTCCAGCCATGGAGAAGAGTTTAGACACTAGGATAAGATAAGGAACACACCCATTATAAAGAAATCACATTAGGATTCTCTTTTTAAGCTGTTCCTTAAAACACTAGGGTTTAGGAAATCTATTGGAGGCAGAAGCAGTCAAGGGTAGCCTAGGGTTAGGGTTAGGCTTAGGGTTAGGGTTAGGGTACGGCTTAGGGTAAGGGTTCGGGGAGGGTTTCGGGTACGGCGTAGGGTATGGGTTAGGGTTAGGGTTAGGGTTAGTGTTAGGGTTAGGGCTCGGTTTAGGGTACGGTTAGGATTAGGGTACGTGTTAGGTTTAGGGTAGGGGTTAGGGTTAGGGTACGCGTTAGGGTTAGGGTAGTTAGTAAACCTATCCCACTCTCTAGATACCCCTTAGCACGTAAAGGAATATTATTTGGGGGTCCAGCCATGGAGAAGAATTTAGACACTAGGATAAGATAAGGAACACACCCATTATAAAGAAATCACATTAGGATTCTCTTTTTAAGCTGTTGCTTAAAACACTAGTGCTTAGGAAATCTATTGGAGGCAGAAGCAGTCAAGGGTAGCCTAGGGTTAGTGTTAGGCTTAGGGTTAGGCTTAGGGTACGGCTTAGGGTACGGGTTTGGGGAGGGGTTCGGGTACGGCGTAGGGTATGGGTTAGGGTTAGGGTTAGTGTTAGTGTTAGGGTTAGGGCTCGGTTTAGGGTACGGGTTAGGATTAGGGTACGTGTTAGTGTTAGGGTAGGGGTTAGGGTTAGAGTACGCATTAGGGTTAGGGTAGTTATTAAACCTATCCCACTCTCTAGATACCCCTTAGCACGTAAGGCAATATTATTTGGGGGTGCAGCCATGGAGAAGAGTTTAGACACTAGGATAAGATAAGGAACACACCCATTATAAAGAAATCACATTAGGATTCTCTTTTTAAGCTGTTCCTTAAAACAGTAGTGCTTAGGAAATCTATTGGAGGCAGAAGCAGTCAAGGGTAGCCTAGGGTTAGGGTTAGGCTTAGGGTTAGGTTTAGGGTACGGCTTGGGGAATAGGTTCGGGGAGGGGTGCGGGTACGGCGTAGGGTATGGGTTAGGGTTAGGGTTAGGGTTAGTGTTAGGGTTAGGCCTCGGTTTAGGGTACGGGTTAGGATTAGGGTACGTGTTAGGGTTAGGGTAGGGGTTAGGGTTAGGTTACGCGTTAGGGCTAGGGTAGTTAGTAAACCTATCCCACTCTCTAGCTCCCCCTTAGCACGTAAAGGAATATTATTTGGGGGTCCAGCCATGGAGAAGAGTTTAGACACTAGGATAAGATAAGGAACACACCCATTATAAAGAAATCACATTAGGATTCTCTTTTTAAGCTGTTCCTTAAAACACTACTGCTTAGGAAATCAATTGGAGGCAGAAGCAGTCAAGGGTAGCCTAGGGTTAGGGTTAAGCTTAGGGTTAGGTTTAGGGTATGGCTTAGGGTACGGGTTCGGGGAGGGGTGCGGGTACGGCGTAGGGTATGGGTTAGGGTTAGGGTTAGGGTTAGTGTTAGGGTTAGGGCTCGGTTTAGGGTACGGGTTAGGATTAGGGTACGTGTTAGGGTTAGGGTAGGCGTTAGGGTTAGGGTACGCGTTAGGGTTAGGGTAGTTATTAAACCTATCCCACTCTCTAGATACCCCTTAGCACGTAAGGGAATATTATTTGGGGGTCCAGCCATGGAGAAGAATTTAGACACTAGGATAAGATAAGGAACACACCCATTATAAAGAAATCACATTAGGATTCTCTTTTTAAGCTGTTGCTTAAAACACTAGTGCTTAGGAAATCTATTGGAGGCAGAAGCAGTCAAGGGTAGCCTAGGGTTAGGGTTAGGCTTAGGGTTAGGTTTAGGGTATGGCTTAGGGTACGGGTTCGGGGAGGGGTGCAGGTACGGCGTAGGGTATGGGTTAGGGTTACGGTTAGTGTTAGTGTTAGGGTTAGGGCTCGGTTTAGGGTACAGGTTAGGATTAGGGTACGTGTTAGGGTTAGGGTAGGGGTTAGGGTTAGGGTACGCGTTAGGGTTAGGGTAGTTATTAAACCTATCCCACTCTCTAGATACCCCTTAGCACGTAAGGGAATATTATTTGGGGGTGCAGCCATGGAGAAGAATTTAGACACTAGGATAAGATAAGGAACACACCCATTATAAAGAAATCACATTAGGATTCTCTATTTAAGCTGTTCCTTAAAACACTAGTGCTTAGGAAATCTATTGGAGGCAGAAGCAGTCAAGGGTAGCCTAGGGTTAGGGTTAGGCTTAGGGTTAGGCTTAGGGTACGGCTTGGGGTATGGGTTTGGGGAGGGGTTCGGGTACGGCGTAGGGTATGGGTTAGGGTTAGGGTTAGGGTTAGTGTTAGGGTTAGGCCTCGGTTTAGGGTACGGGTTAGGATTAGGGTACGTGTTAGGGTTAGGGTAGGGGTTAGGGTTAGGTTACGCGTTAGGGCTAGGGTAGTTAGTAAACCTATCCCACTCTCTAGCTCCCCCTTAGCACGTAAAGGAATATTATTTGGGGGTCCAGCCATGGAGAAGAGTTTAGACACTAGGATAAGATAAGGAACACACCCATTATAAAGAAATCACATTAGGATTCTCTTTTTAAGCTGTTCCTTAAAACACTACTGCTTAGGAAATCAATTGGAGGCAGAAGCAGTCAAGGGTAGCCTAGGGTTAGGGTTAAGCTTAGGGTTAGGTTTAGGGTATGGCTTAGGGTACGGGTTCGGGGAGGGGTGCGGGTACGGCGTAGGGTATGGGTTAGGGTTAGGGTTAGGGTTAGTGTTAGGGTTAGGGCTCGGTTTAGGGTACGGGTTAGGATTAGGGTACGTGTTAGGGTTAGGGTAGGCGTTAGGGTTAGGGTACGCGTTAGGGGTAGGGTAGTTATTAAACCTATCCCACTCTCTAGATACCCCTTAGCACGTAAGGGAATAATATTTGGGGGTGCAGCCATGGAGAAGAGTTTAGACACTAGGATAAGATAAGGAACACACCCATTATAAAGAAATCACATTAGGATTCTCTTTTTAAGCTGTTCCTTAAAACACTAGGGCTTAGGAAATCTATTGGAGGCAGAAGCAGTCAAGGGTAGCCTAGGGTTAGGGTTAGGCTTAGGGTTAGGGTTAGGGTACGGCTTAGGGTAAGGGTTCGGGGAGGGTTTCGGGTACGGCGTAGGGTATGGGTTAGGGTTAGGGTTAGGGTTAGTGTTAGGGTTAGGGCTCGGTTTAGGGTACGGTTAGGATTAGGGTACGTGTTAGGTTTAGGGTAGGGGTTAGGGTTAGGGTACGCGTTAGGGTTAGGGTAGTTAGTAAACCTATCCCACTCTCTAGATACCCCTTAGCACGTAAAGGAATATTATTTGGGGGTCCAGCCATGGAGAAGAATTTAGACACTAGGATAAGATAAGGAACACACCCATTATAAAGAAATCACATTAGGATTCTCTTTTTAAGCTGTTGCTTAAAACACTAGTGCTTAGGAAATCTATTGGAGGCAGAAGCAGTCAAGGGTAGCCTAGGGTTAGTGTTAGGCTTAGGGTTAGGCTTAGGGTACGGCTTAGGGTACGGGTTTGGGGAGGGGTTCGGGTACGGCGTAGGGTATGGGTTAGGGTTAGGGTTAGTGTTAGTGTTAGGGTTAGGGCTCGGTTTAGGGTACGGGTTAGGATTAGGGTACGTGTTAGTGTTAGGGTAGGGGTTAGGGTTAGAGTACGCATTAGGGTTAGGGTAGTTATTAAACCTATCCCACTCTCTAGATACCCCTTAGCACGTAAGGCAATATTATTTGGGGGTGCAGCCATGGAGAAGAGTTTAGACACTAGGATAAGATAAGGAACACACCCATTATAAAGAAATCACATTAGGATTCTCTTTTTAAGCTGTTCCTTAAAACAGTAGTGCTTAGGAAATCTATTGGAGGCAGAAGCAGTCAAGGGTAGCCTAGGGTTAGGGTTAGGCTTAGGGTTAGGTTTAGGGTACGGCTTGGGGAATAGGTTCGGGGAGGGGTTCGGGTACGGCGTAGGGTATGGTTTAGGGTTAGGCTTAGGGTTAGTGTTAGGGTTAGGGCTCGGTTTAGGGTACGGGTTAGGATTAGGGTACGTGTTAGGGTTAGGGTAGGGGTTACGGTTAGGTTACGCGTTAGGGCTGGGGTAGTTAGTAAACCTATCCCACTCTCTAGCTCCCCCTTAGCACGTAAAGGAATATTATTTGGGGGTCCAGCCATGGAGAAGAGTTTAGACACTAGGATAAGATAAGGAACACACCCATTATAAAGAAATCACATTAGGATTCTCTTTTTAAGCTGTTGCTTAAAACACTAGTGCTTAGGAAATCTATTGGAGGCAGAAGCAGTCAAGGGTAGCCTAGGGTTAGTGTTAGGCTTAGGGTTAGGCTTAGGGTACGGCTTAGGGTACGGGTTTGGGGAGGGGTTCGGGTACGGCGTAGGGTATGGGTTAGGGTTAGGGTTAGTGTTAGTGTTAGGGTTAGGGCTCGGTTTAGGGTACGGGTTAGGATTAGGGTACGTGTTAGTGTTAGGGTAGGGGTTAGGGTTAGAGTACGCATTAGGGTTAGGGTAGTTATTAAACCTATCCCACTCTCTAGATACCCCTTAGCACGTAAGGCAATATTATTTGGGGGTGCAGCCATGGAGAAGAGTTTAGACACTAGGATAAGATAAGGAACACACCCATTATAAAGAAATCACATTAGGATTCTCTATTTAAGCTGTTCCTTAAAACACTAGTGCTTAGGAAATCTATTGGAGGCAGAAGCAGTCAAGGGTAGCCTAGGGTTAGGGTTAGGCTTAGGGTTAGGCTTAGGGTACGGCTTGGGGTATGGGTTTGGGGAGGGGTTCGGGTACGGCGTAGGGTATGGGTTAGGGTTAGGGTTAGGGTTAGTGTTAGGGTTAGGCCTCGGTTTAGGGTACGGGTTAGGATTAGGGTACGTGTTAGGGTTAGGGTAGGGGTTAGGGTTAGGTTACGCGTTAGGGCTAGGGTAGTTAGTAAACCTATCCCAATCTCTAGCTCCCCCTTAGCACGTAAAGGAATATTATTTGGGGGTCCAGCCATGGAGAAGAGTTTAGACACTAGGATAAGATAAGGAACACACCCATTATAAAGAAATCACATTAGGATTCTCTTTTTAAGCTGTTCCTTAAAACACTACTGCTTAGGAAATCAATTGGAGGCAGAAGCAGTCAAGGGTAGCCTAGGGTTAGGGTTAAGCTTAGGGTTAGGTTTAGGGTATGGCTTAGGGTACGGGTTCGGGGAGGGGTGCGGGTACGGCGTAGGGTATGGGTTAGGGTTAGGGTTAGGGTTAGTGTTAGGGTTAGGGCTCGGTTTAGGGTACGGGTTAGGATTAGGGTACGTGTTAGGGTTAGGGTAGGCGTTAGGGTTAGGGTACGCGTTAGGGTTAGGGTAGTTATTAAACCTATCCCACTCTCTAGATACCCCTTAGCACGTAAGGGAATATTATTTGGGGGTGCAGCCATGGAGAAGAGTTTAGACACTAGGATAAGATAAGGAACACACCCATTATAAAGAAATCACATTAGGATTCTCTTTGTAAGCTGTTCCTTAAAACACTAGTGCTTAGGAAATCTATTGGAGGCAGAAGCAGTCAAGGGTAGCCTAGGGTTAGGGTTAGGCTTAGGGTCAGGCTTAGGGTACAGCTTAGGGTACGGGTTCGGGGAGGGGTGCGGGTACGGCGTAGGGTATGGTTTAGGGTTAGGGTTAGGGTTAGTGTTAGGGTTAGGGCTCGGTTTAGGGTACGGGTTAGGATTAGGGTACGTGTTAGGGTTAGGGTAGGGGTTAGGGTTAGGGTACGCGTTAGGGTTAGGGTAGTTATTAAACCTATCCCACTCTCTAGATACCCCTTAGCACGTAAAGGAATATTATTTGAGGGTCCAGCCATGGAGAAGAGTTTAGACACTAGGATAAGATAAGGAACACACCCATTATAAAGAAATCACATTAGGATTCTCTTTTTAAGCTGTTCCTTAAAACACTAGGGCTTAGGAAATCTATTGGAGGCAGAAGCAGTCAAGGGTAGCCTAGGGTTAGGGTTAGGCTTAGGGTTAGGGTTAGGGTACGGCTTAGGGTAAGGGTTCGGGGAGGGTTTCGGGTACGGCGTAGGGTATGGGTTAGGGTTAGGGTTAGGGTTAGTGTTAGGGTTAGGGCTCGGTTTAGGGTACGGTTAGGATTAGGGTACGTGTTAGGTTTAGGGTAGGGGTTAGGGTTAGGGTACGCGTTAGGGTTAGGGTAGTTAGTAAACCTATCCCACTCTCTAGATACCCCTTAGCACGTAAAGGAATATTATTTGGGGGTCCAGCCATGGAGAAGAATTTAGACACTAGGATAAGATAAGGAACACACCCATTATAAAGAAATCACATTAGGATTCTCTTTTTAAGCTGTTGCTTAAAACACTAGTGCTTAGGAAATCTATTGGAGGCAGAAGCAGTCAAGGGTAGCCTAGGGTTAGTGTTAGGCTTAGGGTTAGGCTTAGGGTACGGCTTAGGGTACGGGTTTGGGGAGGGGTTCGGGTACGGCGTAGGGTATGGGTTAGGGTTAGGGTTAGTGTTAGTGTTAGGGTTAGGGCTCGGTTTAGGGTACGGGTTAGGATTAGGGTACGTGTTAGTGTTAGGGTAGGGGTTAGGGTTAGAGTACGCATTAGGGTTAGGGTAGTTATTAAACCTATCCCACTCTCTAGATACCCCTTAGCACGTAAGGCAATATTATTTGGGGGTGCAGCCATGGAGAAGAGTTTAGACACTAGGATAAGATAAGGAACACACCCATTATAAAGAAATCACATTAGGATTCTCTTTTTAAGCTGTTCCTTAAAACAGTAGTGCTTAGGAAATCTATTGGAGGCAGAAGCAGTCAAGGGTAGCCTAGGGTTAGGGTTAGGCTTAGGGTTAGGTTTAGGGTACGGCTTGGGGAATAGGTTCGGGGAGGGGTGCGGGTACGGCGTAGGGTATGGGTTAGGGTTAGGGTTAGGGTTAGTGTTAGGGTTAGGCCTCGGTTTAGGGTACGGGTTAGGATTAGGGTACGTGTTAGGGTTAGGGTAGGGGTTAGGGTTAGGTTACGCGTTAGGGCTAGGGTAGTTAGTAAACCTATCCCACTCTCTAGCTCCCCCTTAGCACGTAAAGGAATATTATTTGGGGGTCCAGCCATGGAGAAGAGTTTAGACACTAGGATAAGATAAGGAACACACCCATTATAAAGAAATCACATTAGGATTCTCTTTTTAAGCTGTTCCTTAAAACACTACTGCTTAGGAAATCAATTGGAGGCAGAAGCAGTCAAGGGTAGCCTAGGGTTAGGGTTAAGCTTAGGGTTAGGTTTAGGGTATGGCTTAGGGTACGGGTTCGGGGAGGGGTGCGGGTACGGCGTAGGGTATGGGTTAGGGTTAGGGTTAGGGTTAGTGTTAGGGTTAGGGCTCGGTTTAGGGTACGGGTTAGGATTAGGGTACGTGTTAGGGTTAGGGTAGGCGTTAGGGTTAGGGTACGCGTTAGGGTTAGGGTAGTTATTAAACCTATCCCACTCTCTAGATACCCCTTAGCACGTAAGGGAATATTATTTGGGGGTGCAGCCATGGAGAAGAGTTTAGACACTAGGATAAGATAAGGAACACACCCATTATAAAGAAATCACATTAGGATTCTCTTTTTAAGCTGTTCCTTAAAACACTAGTGCTTAGGAAATCTATTGGAGGCAGAAGCAGTCAAGGGTAGCCTAGGGTTAGGGTTAGGCTTAGGGTCAGGCTTAGGGTACAGCTTAGGGTACGGGTTCGGGGAGGGGTGCGGGTACGGCGTAGGGTATGGGTTAGGGTTAGGGTTAGGGTTAGTGTTAGGGTTAGGGCTCGGTTTAGGGTACGGGTTAGGATTAGGGTACGTGTTAGGGTTAGGGTAGGGGTTAGGGTTAGGGTACGCGTTAGGGTTAGGGTAGTTATTAAACCTATCCCACTCTCTAGATACCCCTTAGCACGTAAAGGAATATTATTTGAGGGTCCAGCCATGGAGAAGAGTTTAGACACTAGGATAAGATAAGGAACACACCCATTATAAAGAAATCACATTAGGATTCTCTTTTTAAGCTGTTCCTTAAAACACTAGGGCTTAGGAAATCTATTGGAGGCAGAAGCAGTCAAGGGTAGCCTAGGGTTAGGGTTAGGCTTAGTGTTAGGGTTAGGGTACGGCTTAGGGTAAGGGTTCGGGGAGGGTTTCGGGTACGGCGTAGGGTATGGGTTAGGGTTAGGGTTAGGGTTAGTGTTAGGGTTAGGGCTCGGTTTAGGGTACGGTTAGGATTAGGGTACGTGTTAGGTTTAGGGTAGGGGTTAGGGTTAGGGTACGCGTTAGGGTTAGGGTAGTTAGTAAACCTATCCCACTCTCTAGATACCCCTTAGCACGTAAAGGAATATTATTTGGGGGTCCAGCCATGGAGAAGAATTTAGACACTAGGATAAGATAAGGAACACACCCATTATAAAGAAATCACATTAGGATTCTCTTTTTAAGCTGTTGCTTAAAACACTAGTGCTTAGGAAATCTATTGGAGGCAGAAGCAGTCAAGGGTAGCCTAGGGTTAGTGTTAGGCTTAGGGTTAGGCTTAGGGTACGGCTTAGGGTACGGGTTTGGGGAGGGGTTCGGGTACGGCGTAGGGTATGGGTTAGGGTTAGGGTTAGTGTTAGTGTTAGGGTTAGGGCTCGGTTTAGGGTACGGGTTAGGATTAGGGTACGTGTTAGTGTTAGGGTAGGGGTTAGGGTTAGAGTACGCATTAGGGTTAGGGTAGTTATTAAACCTATCCCACTCTCTAGATACCCCTTAGCACGTAAGGCAATATTATTTGGGGGTGCAGCCATGGAGAAGAGTTTAGACACTAGGATAAGATAAGGAACACACCCATTATAAAGAAATCACATTAGGATTCTCTTTTTAAGCTGTTCCTTAAAACAGTAGTGCTTAGGAAATCTATTGGAGGCAGAAGCAGTCAAGGGTAGCCTAGGGTTAGGGTTAGGCTTAGGGTTAGTTTTAGGGTACGGCTTGGGGAATAGGTTCGGGGAGGGGTTCGGGTACGGCGTAGGGTATGGTTTAGGGTTAGGCTTAGGGTTAGTGTTAGGGTTAGGGCTCGGTTTAGGGTACGGGTTAGGATTAGGGTACGTGTTAGGGTTAGGGTAGGGGTTACGGTTAGGTTACGCGTTAGGGCTAGGGTAGTTAGTAAACCTATCCCACTCTCTAGCTCCCCCTTAGCACGTAAAGGAATATTATTTGGGGGTCCAGCCATGGAGAAGAGTTTAGACACTAGGATAAGATAAGGAACACACCCATTATAAAGAAATCACATTAGGATTCTCTTTTTAAGCTGTTTCTTAAAAAACTACTGCTTAGGAAATCAATTGGAGGCAGAAGCAGTTAAGGGTAGCCTAGGGTTAGGGTTAGGCTTAGGGTTAGGTTTAGGGTATGGCTTAGGGTACGGGTTCGGGGAGGGGTGCGGGTACGGCGTAGGGTATGGGTTAGGGTTACGGTTAGTGTTAGTGTTAGGGTTAGGGCTCGGTTTAGGGTACAGGTTAGGATTAGGGTACGTGTTAGGGTTAGGGTAGGGGTTAGGGTTAGGGTACGCGTTAGGGTTAGGGTAGTTATTAAACCTATCCCACTCTCTAGATACCCCTTAGCACGTAAGGGAATATTATTTGGGGGTGCAGCCATGGAGAAGAATTTAGACACTAGGATAAGATAAGGAACACACCCATTATAAAGAAATCACATTAGGATTCTCTATTTAAGCTGTTCCTTAAAACACTAGTGCTTAGGAAATCTATTGGAGGCAGAAGCAGTCAAGGGTAGCCTAGGGTTAGGGTTAGGCTTAGGGTTAGGCTTAGGGTACGGCTTGGCGTATGGGTTTGGGGAGGGGTTCGGGTACGGCGTAGGGTATGGGTTAGGGTTAGGGTTAGGGTTAGTGTTAGGGTTAGGCCTCGGTTTAGGGTACGGGTTAGGATTAGGGTACGTGTTAGGGTTAGGGTAGGGGTTAGGGTTAGGTTACGCGTTAGGGCTAGGGTAGTTAGTAAACCTATCCCACTCTCTAGCTCCCCCTTAGCACGTAAAGGAATATTATTTGGGGGTCCAGCCATGGAGAAGAGTTTAGACACTAGGATAAGATAAGGAACACACCCATTATAAAGAAATCACATTAGGATTCTCTTTTTAAGCTGTTCCTTAAAACACTACTGCTTAGGAAATCAATTGGAGGCAGAAGCAGTCAAGGGAAGCCTAGGGTTAGGGTTAAGCTTAGGGTTAGGTTTAGGGTATGGCTTAGGGTACGGGTTCGGGGAGGGGTGCGGGTACGGCGTAGGGTATGGGTTAGGGTTAGGGTTAGGGTTAGTGTTAGGGTTAGGGCTCGGTTTAGGGTACGGGTTAGGATTAGGGTACGTGTTAGGGTTAGGGTAGGGGTTAGGGTTAGGGTACGCGTTAGGGTTAGGGTAGTTATTAAACCTATCCCACTCTCTAGATACCCCTTAGCACGTAAAGGAATATTATTTGAGGGTCCAGCCATGGAGAAGAGTTTAGACACTAGGATAAGATAAGGAACACACCCATTATAAAGAAATCACATTAGGATTCTCTTTTTAAGCTGTTCCTTAAAACACTAGGGCTTAGGAAATCTATTGGAGGCAGAAGCAGTCAAGGGTAGCCTAGGGTTAGGGTTAGGCTTAGTGTTAGGGTTAGGGTACGGCTTAGGGTAAGGGTTCGGGGAGGGTTTCGGGTACGGCGTAGGGTATGGGTTAGGGTTAGGGTTAGGGTTAGTGTTAGGGTTAGGGCTCGGTTTAGGGTACGGTTAGGATTAGGGTACGTGTTAGGTTTAGGGTAGGGGTTAGTGTTAGGGTACGCGTTAGGGTTAGGGTAGTTAGTAAACCTATCCCACTCTCTAGATACCCCTTAGCACGTAAAGGAATATTATTTGGGGGTCCAGCCATGGAGAAGAATTTAGACACTAGGATAAGATAAGGAACACACCCATTATAAAGAAATCACATTAGGATTCTCTTTTTAAGCTGTTGCTTAAAACACTAGTGCTTAGGAAATCTATTGGAGGCAGAAGCAGTCAAGGGTAGCCTAGGGTTAGTGTTAGGCTTAGGGTTAGGCTTAGGGTACGGCTTAGGGTACGGGTTTGGGGAGGGGTTCGGGTACGGCGTAGGGTATGGGTTAGGGTTAGGGTTAGTGTTAGTGTTAGGGTTAGGGCTCGGTTTAGGGTACGGGTTAGGATTAGGGTACGTGTTAGTGTTAGGGTAGGGGTTAGGGTTAGAGTACGCATTAGGGTTAGGGTAGTTATTAAACCTATCCCACTCTCTAGATACCCATTAGCACGTAAGGCAATATTATTTGGGGGTGCAGCCATGGAGAAGAGTTTAGACACTAGGATAAGATAAGGAACACACCCATTATAAAGAAATCACATTAGGATTCTCTTTTTAAGCTGTTCCTTAAAACAGTAGTGCTTAGGAAATCTATTGGAGGCAGAAGCAGTCAAGGGTAGCCTAGGGTTAGGGTTAGGCTTAGGGTTAGGTTTAGGGTACGGCTTGGGGAATAGGTTCGGGGAGGGGTTCGGGTACGGCGTAGGGTATGGTTTAGGGTTAGGCTTAGGGTTAGTGTTAGGGTTAGGGCTCGGTTTAGGGTACGGGTTAGGATTAGGGTACGTGTTAGGGTTAGGGTAGGGGTTACGGTTAGGTTACGCGTTAGGGCTAGGGTAGTTAGTAAACCTATCCCACTCTCTAGCTCCCCCTTAGCACGTAAAGGAATATTATTTGGGGGTCCAGCCATGGAGAAGAGTTTAGACACTAGGATAAGATAAGGAACACACCCATTATAAAGAAATCACATTAGGATTCTCTTTTTAAGCTGTTTCTTAAAAAACTACTGCTTAGGAAATCAATTGGAGGCAGAAGCAGTTAAGGGTAGCCTAGGGTTAGGGTTAGGCTTAGGGTTAGGTTTAGGGTATGGCTTAGGGTACGGGTTCGGGGAGGGGTGCGGGTACGGCGTAGGGTATGGGTTAGGGTTAGGGTTAGTGTTAGTGTTAGGGTTAGGGCTCGGTTTAGGGTTCAGGTTAGGATTAGGGTATGTGTTAGGGTTAGGGTAGGGGTTAGGGTTAGGGTACACGTTAGGGTTAGGGTAGTTATTAAACCTATCCCACTCTCTAGATACCCCTTAGCACGTAAGGGAATATTATTTGGGGGTGCAGCCATGGAGAAGAGTTTAGACACTAGGATAAGATAAGGAACACACCCATTATAAAGAAATCACATTAGGATTCTCTTTTTAAGCTGTTCCTTAAAACACTAGTGCTTAGGAAATCTATTGGAGGCAGAAGCAGTCAAGGGTAGCCTAGGGTTAGGGTTAGGCTTAGGGTCAGGCTTAGGGTACGGCTTAGGGTACGGGTTCGGGGAGGGGTGCGAATATGGTGTAGGGTATGGGTTAGGGTTAGGGATAGGGTTAGTGTTAGGGTTAGGGCTCGGTTTAGGGTACGGGTTAGGATTAGGGTACGTGTTAGGGTTAGGGTAGGGGTTAGGGTTAGGGTACGCGTTAGGGTTAGGGTAGTTATTAAACCTATCCCACTCTCTAGATACCCCTTAGCACGTAAAGGAATATTATTTGAGGGTCCAGCCATGGAGAAGAGTTTAGACACTAGGATAAGATAAGGAACACACCCATTATAAAGAAATCACATTAGGATTCTCTTTTTAAGCTGTTCCTTAAAACACTAGTGCTTAGGAAATCTATTGGAGGCAGAAGCAGTCAAGGGTAGCCTAGGGTTAGGGTTAGGCTTAGGGTTAGGGTTAGGGTACGGCTTAGGGTACGGGTTCGGGGAGGGGTTCGGGTACGGCGTAGGGTATGGGTTAGGGTTAGGGTTAGGGTTAGTGTTAGGGTTAGGGCTCGGTTTAGGGTACGGTTAGAATTAGGGTACGTGTTAGGTTTAGGGTAGGGGTTAGGGTTAGGGTATGCGTTAGGGTTAGGGTAGTTAGTAAACCTATCCCACTCTCTAGATACCCCTTAGCACGTAAAGGAATATTATTTGGGGGTCCAGCCATGGAGAAGAGTTTACACACTAGGATAAGATAAGGAACACACCCATTATAAAGAAATCACATTAGGATTCTCTTTTTAAGCTGTTGCTTAAAACACTAGTGCTTAGGAAATCTATTGGAGGCAGAAGCAGTCAAGGGTAGCCTAGGGTTAGTGTTAGGCTTAGGCTTAGGCTTAGGGTACGGCTTAGGGTACGGGTTTGGGGAGGGGTTCGGGTACGGCGTAGGGTATGGGTTAGGGTTAGGGTTAGTGTTAGTGTTAGGGTTAGGGCTCGGTTTAGGGTACGGGTTAGGATTAGGGTACGTGTTAGTGTTAGGGTAGGGGTTAGGGTTAGAGTACGCATTAGGGTTAGGGTAGTTATTAAACCTATCCCACTCTCTAGATACCCCTTAGCACGTAAGGCAATATTATTTGGGGGTGCAGCCATGGAGAAGAGTTTAGACACTAGGATAAGATAAGGAACACACCCATTATAAAGAAATCACATTAGGATTCTCTTTTTAAGCTGTTCCTTAAAACAGTAGTGCTTAGGAAATCTATTGGAGGCAGAAGCAGTCAAGGGTAGCCTAGGGTTAGGGTTAGGCTTAGGGTTAGGCTTAGGGTACGGCTTAGGGTACGGGTTCGGGGAGGGGTGCGGGTACGGCGTAGGGTATGGGTTAGGGTTAGGGTTAGGGTTAGTGTTAGGGTTAGGGCTCGGTTTAGGGTACGGGTTAGGATTAGGGTACGTGTTAGGGTTAGGGTAGGGGTTAGGGTTAGGTTACGCGTTAGGGCTAGGGTAGTTAGTAAACCTATCCCACTCTCTAGCTCCCCCTTAGCACGTAAAGGAATATTATTTGAGGGTTCAGCCATGGAGAAGAGTTTAGACACTAGGATAAGATAAGGAACACACCCATTATAAAGAAATCACATTAGGATTCTCTTTTTAAGCTGTTTCTTAAAACACTACTGCTTAGGAAATCAATTGGAGGCAGAAGCAGTCAAGGGTAGCCTAGGGTTAGGGTTAGGCTTAGGGTTAGGTTTAGGGTATGGCTTAGGGTACGGGTTCGGGGAGGGGTGCGGGTACGGCGTAGGGTATGGGTTAGGGTTAGGGTTAGTGTTAGTGTTAGGGTTAGGGCTCGGTTTAGGGTACAGGTTAGGATTAGGGTACGTGTTAGGGTTAGGGTAGGGGTTAGGGTTAGGGTACGTGTTAGGGTTAGGGTAGTTATTAAACCTATCCCACTCTCTAGATACCCCTTAGCACGTAAGGGAATATTATTTGGGGGTGCAGCCATGGAGAAGAATTTAGACACTAGGATAAGATAAGGAACACACCCATTATAAAGAAATCACATTAGGATTCTCTATTTAAGCTGTTCCTTAAAACACTAGTGCTTAGGAAATCTATTGGAGGCAGAAGCAGTCAAGGGTAGCCTAGGGTTAGGGTTAGGCTTAGGGTTAGGCTTAGGGTACGGCTTGGGGTATGGGTTTGGGGAGGGGTTCGGGTACGGCGTAGGGTATGGGTTAGGGTTAGGGTTAGGGTTAGTGTTAGGGTTAGGCCTCGGTTTAGGGTACGGGTTAGGATTAGGGTACGTGTTAGGGTTAGGGTAGGGGTTAGGGTTAGGTTACGCGTTAGGGCTAGGGTAGTTAGTAAACCTATCCCACTCTCTAGCTCCCCCTTAGCACGTAAAGGAATATTATTTGGGGGTCCAGCCATGGAGAAGAGTTTAGACACTAGGATAAGATAAGGAACACACCCATTATAAAGAAATCACATTAGGATTCTCTTTTTAAGCTGTTCCTTAAAACACTACTGCTTAGGAAATCAATTGGAGGCAGAAGCAGTCAAGGGTAGCCTAGGGTTAGGGTTAAGCTTAGGGTTAGGTTTAGGGTATGGCTTAGGGTACGGGTTCGGGGAGGGGTGCGGGTACGGCGTAGGGTATGGGTTAGGGTTAGGGTTAGGGTTAGTGTTAGGGTTAGGGCTCGGTTTAGGGTACGGGTTAGGATTAGGGTACGTGTTAGGGTTAGGGTAGGCGTTAGGGTTAGGGTACGCGTTAGGGTTAGGGTAGTTATTAAACCTATCCCACTCTCTAGATACCCCTTAGCACGTAAGGGAATATTATTTGGGGGTGCAGCCATGGAGAAGAGTTTAGACACTAGGATAAGATAAGGAACACACCCATTATAAAGAAATCACATTAGGATTCTCTTTTTAAGCTGTTCCTTAAAACACTAGTGCTTAGGAAATCTATTGGAGGCAGAAGCAGTCAAGGGTAGCCTAGGGTTAGGGTTAGGCTTAGGGTCAGGCTTAGGGTACAGCTTAGGGTACGGGTTCGGGGAGGGGTGCGGGTACGGCGTAGGGTATGGGTTAGGGTTAGGGTTAGGGTTAGTGTTAGGGTTAGGGCTCGGTTTAGGGTACGGGTTAGGATTAGGGTACGTGTTAGGGTTAGGGTAGGGGTTAGGGTTAGGGTACGCGTTAGGGTTAGGGTAGTTATTAAACCTATCCCACTCTCTAGATACCCCTTAGCACGTAAAGGAATATTATTTGAGGGTCCAGCCATGGAGAAGAGTTTAGACACTAGGATAAGATAAGGAACACACCCATTATAAAGAAATCACATTAGGATTCTCTTTTTAAGCTGTTCCTTAAAACACTAGTGCTTAGGAAATCTATTGGAGGCAGAAGCAGTCAAGGGTAGCCTAGGGTTAGGGTTAGGCTTAGGGTTAGGTTTAGGGTACGGCTTAGGGTACGGGTTCGGGGAGGGGTTCGGGTACGGCGTAGGGTATGGGTTAGGGTTAGGGTTAGGGTTAGTGTTAGGGTTAGGGCTCGGTTTAGGGTACGGTTAGGATTAGGGTACGTGTTAGGTTTAGGGTAGGGGTTAGGGTTAGGGTATGCGTTAGGGTTAGGGTAGTTAGTAAACCTATCCCACTCTCTAGATACCCCTTAGCACGTAAAGGAATATTATTTGGGGGTCCAGCCATGGAGAAGAGTTTACACACTAGGATAAGATAAGGAACACACCCATTATAAAGAAATCACATTAGGATTCTCTTTTTAAGCTGTTGCTTAAAACACTAGTGCTTAGGAAATCTATTGGAGGCAGAAGCAGTCAAGGGTAGCCTAGGGTTAGTGTTAGGCTTAGGGTTAGGCTTAGGGTACGGCTTAGGGTACGGGTTCGGGGAGGGGTGCGGGTACGGCGTAGGGTATGGGTTAGGGTTAGGGTTAGGGTTAGTGTTAGGGTTAGGGCTCGGTTTAGGGTACGGGTTAGGATTAGGGTACGTGTTAGGGTTAGGGTAGGGGTTAGGGTTAGGTTACGCGTTAGGGCTAGGGTAGTTAGTAAACCTATCCCACTCTCTAGCTCCCCCTTAGCACGTAAAGGAATATTATTTGAGGGTTCAGCCATGGAGAAGAGTTTAGACACTAGGATAAGATAAGGAACACACCCATTATAAAGAAATCACATTAGGATTCTCTTTTTAAGCTGTTTCTTAAAACACTACTGCTTAGGAAATCAATTGGAGGCAGAAGCAGTCAAAGGTAGCCTAGGGTTAGGGTTAGGCTTAGGGTTAGGTTTAGGGTATGGCTTAGGGTACGGGTTCGGGGAGGGGTGCGGGTACGGCGTAGGGTATGGGTTAGGGTTAGGGTTAGTGTTAGTGTTAGGGTTAGGGCTCGGTTTAGGGTACAGGTTAGGATTAGGGTATGTGTTAGGGTTAGGGTAGGGGTTAGGGTTAGGGTACGCGTTAGGGTTAGGGTAGTTATTAAACCTATCCCACTCTCTAGATACCCCTTAGCACGTAAGGGAATATTATTTGGGGGTGCAGCCATGGAGAAGAATTTAGACACTAGGATAAGATAAGGAACACACCCATTATAAAGAAATCACATTAGGATTCTCTATTTAAGCTGTTCCTTAAAACACTAGTGCTTAGGAAATCTATTGGAGGCAGAAGCAGTCAAGGGTAGCCTAGGGTTAGGGTTAGGCTTAGGGTTAGGCTTAGGGTACGGCTTGGGGTATGGGTTTGGGGAGGGGTTCGGGTACGGCGTAGGGTATGGGTTAGGGTTAGGGTTAGGGTTAGTGTTAGGGTTAGGCCTCGGTTTAGGGTACGGGTTAGGATTAGGGTACGTGTTAGGGTTAGGGTAGGGGTTAGGGTTAGGTTACGTGTTAGGGCTAGGGTAGTTAGTAAACCTATCCCACTCTCTAGCTCCCCCTTAGCACGTAAAGGAATATTATTTGGGGGTCCAGCCATGGAGAAGAGTTTAGACACTAGGATAAGATAAGGAACACACCCATTATAAAGAAATCACATTAGGATTCTCTTTTTAAGCTGTTCCTTAAAACACTACTGCTTAGGAAATCAATTGGAGGCAGAAGCAGTCAAGGGTAGCCTAGGGTTAGGGTTAAGCTTAGGGTTAGGTTTAGGGTATGGCTTAGGGTACGGGTTCGGGGAGGGGTGCGGGTACGGCGTAGGGTATGGGTTAGGGTTAGGGTTAGGGTTAGTGTTAGGGTTAGGGCTCGGTTTAGGGTACGGGTTAGGATTAGGGTACGTGTTAGGGTTAGGGTAGGCGTTAGGGTTAGGGTACGCGTTAGGGTTAGGGTAGTTATTAAACCTATCCCACTCTCTAGATACCCCTTAGCACGTAAGGGAATATTATTTGGGGGTGCAGCCATGGAGAAGAGTTTAGACACTAGGATAAGATAAGGAACACACCCATTATAAAGAAATCACATTAGGATTCTCTTTTTAAGCTGTTCCTTAAAACACTAGTGCTTAGGAAATCTATTGGAGGCAGAAGCAGTCAAGGGTAGCCTAGGGTTAGGGTTAGGCTTAGGGTCAGGCTTAGGGTACAGCTTAGGGTACGGGTTCGGGGAGGGGTGCGGGTACGGCGTAGGGTATGGGTTAGGGTTAGGGTTAGGGTTAGTGTTAGGGTTAGGGCTCGGTTTAGGGTACGGGTTAGGATTAGGGTACGTGTTAGGGTTAGGGTAGGGGTTAGGGTTAGGGTACGCGTTAGGGTTAGGGTAGTTATTAAACCTATCCCACTCTCTAGATACCCCTTAGCACGTAAAGGAATATTATTTGAGGGTCCAGCCATGGAGAAGAGTTTAGACACTAGGATAAGATAAGGAACACACCCATTATAAAGAAATCACATTAGGATTCTCTTTTTAAGCTGTTCCTTAAAACACTAGTGCTTAGGAAATCTATTGGAGGCAGAAGCAGTCAAGGGTAGCCTAGGGTTAGGGTTAGGCTTAGGGTTAGGGTTAGGGTACGGCTTAGGGTAAGGGTTCGGGGAGGGTTTCGGGTACGGCGTAGGGTATGGGTTAGGGTTAGGGTTAGGGTTAGTGTTAGGGTTAGGGCTCGGTTTAGGGTACGGTTAGGATTAGGGTACGTGTTAGGTTTAGGGTAGGGGTTAGGGTTAGGGTACGCGTTAGGGTTAGGGTAGTTAGTAAACCTATCCCACTCTCTAGATACCCCTTAGCACGTAAAGGAATATTATTTGGGGGTCCAGCCATGGAGAAGAATTTAGACACTAGGATAAGATAAGGAACACACCCATTATAAAGAAATCACATTAGGATTCTCTTTTTAAGCTGTTGCTTAAAACACTAGTGCTTAGGAAATCTATTGGAGGCAGAAGCAGTCAAGGGTAGCCTAGGGTTAGTGTTAGGCTTAGGGTTAGGCTTAGGGTACGGCTTAGGGTACGGGTTTGGGGAGGGGTTCGGGTACGGCGTAGGGTATGGGTTAGGGTTAGGGTTAGTGTTAGTGTTAGGGTTAGGGCTCGGTTTAGGGTACAGGTTAGGATTAGGGTACGTGTTAGTGTTAGGGTAGGGGTTAGGGTTAGAGTACGCATTAGGGTTAGGGTAGTTATTAAACCTATCCCACTCTCTAGATACCCCTTAGCACGTAAGGCAATATTATTTGGGGGTGCAGCCATGGAGAAGAGTTTAGACACTAGGATAAGATAAGGAACACACCCATTATAAAGAAATCACATTAGGATTCTCTTTTTAAGCTGTTCCTTAAAACAGTAGTGCTTAGGAAATCTATTGGAGGCAGAAGCAGTCAAGGGTAGCCTAGGGTTAGGGTTAGGCTTAGGGTTAGGTTTAGGGTACGGCTTGGGGAATAGGTTCGGGGAGGGGTTCGGGTACGGCGTAGGGTATGGTTTAGGGTTAGGCTTAGGGTTAGTGTTAGGGTTAGGGCTCGGTTTAGGGTACGGGTTAGGATTAGGGTACGTGTTAGGGTTAGGGTAGGGGTTACGGTTAGGTTACGCGTTAGGGCTAGGGTAGTTAGTAAACCTATCCCACTCTCTAGCTCCCCCTTAGCACGTAAAGGAATATTATTTGGGGGTCCAGCCATGGAGAAGAGTTTAGACACTAGGATAAGATAAGGAACACACCCATTATAAAGAAATCACATTAGGATTCTCTTTTTAAGCTGTTTCTTAAAAAACTACTGCTTAGGAAATCAATTGGAGGCAGAAGCAGTTAAGGGTAGCCTAGGGTTAGGGTTAGGCTTAGGGTTAGGTTTAGGGTATGGCTTAGGGTACGGGTTCGGGGAGGGGTGCGGGTACGGCGTAGGGTATGGGTTAGGGTTAGGGTTAGTGTTAGTGTTAGGGTTAGGGCTCGGTTTAGGGTTCAGGTTAGGATTAGGGTATGTGTTAGGGTTAGGGTAGGGGTTAGGGTTAGGGTACGCGTTAAGGTTAGGGTAGTTATTAAACCTATCCCACTCTCTAGATACCCCTTAGCACGTAAGGGAATATTATTTGGGGGTGCAGCCATGGAGAAGAGTTTAGACACTAGGATAAGATAAGGAACACACCCATTATAAAGAAATCACATTAGGATTCTCTTTTTAAGCTGTTCCTTAAAACAGTAGTGCTTAGGAAATCTATTGGAGGCAGAAGCAGTCAAGGGTAGCCTAGGGTTAGGGTTAGGCTTAGGGTCAGGCTTAGGGTACGGCTTAGGGTACGGGTTCGGGGAGGGGTGCGAATATGGCGTAGGGTATGGGTTAGGGTTAGGGATAGGGTTAGTGTTAGGGTTAGGGCTCGGTTTAGGGTACGGGTTAGGATTAGGGTACGTGTTAGGGTTAGGGTAGGGGTTAGGGTTAGGGTACGCGTTAGGGTTAGGGTAGTTATTAAACCTATCCCACTCTCTAGATACCCCTTAGCACGTAAAGGAATATTATTTGAGGGTCCAGCCATGGAGAAGAGTTTAGACACTAGGATAAGATAAGGAACACACCCATTATAAAGAAATCACATTAGGATTCTCTTTTTAAGCTGTTCCTTAAAACACTAGTGCTTAGGAAATCTATTGGAGGCAGAAGCAGTCAAGGGTAGCCTAGGGTTAGGGTTAGGCTTAGGGTTAGGGTTAGGGTACGGCTTAGGGTACGGGTTCGGGGAGGGGTTAGGGTATGGCGTAGGGTATGGGTTAGGGTTAGGGTTAGGGTTAGTGTTAGGGTTAGGGCTCGGTTTAGGGTACGGTTAGGATTAGGGTACGTGTTAGGTTTAGGGTAGGGGTTAGGGTTAGGGTATGCGTTAGGGTTAGGGTAGTTAGTAAACCTATCCCACTCTCTAGATACCCCTTAGCACGTAAAGGAATATTATTTGGGGGTCCAGCCATGGAGAAGAGTTTACACACTAGGATAAGATAAGGAACACACCCATTATAAAGAAATCACATTAGGATTCTCTTTTTAAGCTGTTGCTTAAAACACTAGTGCTTAGGAAATCTATTGGAGGCAGAAGCAGTCAAGGGTAGCCTAGGGTTAGGGTTAGGCTTAGGGTTAGGCTTAGGGTACGGCTTGGGGTATGGGTTTGGGGAGGGGTTCGGGTACGGCGTAGGGTATGGGTTAGGGTTAGGGTTAGGGTTAGTGTTAGGGTTAGGCCTCGGTTTAGGGTACGGGTTAGGATTAGGGTACGTGTTAGGGTTAGGGTAGGGGTTAGGGTTAGGTTACGCGTTAGGGCTAGGGTAGTTAGTAAACCTATCCCACTCTCTAGCTCCCCCTTAGCACGTAAAGGAATATTATTTGGGGGTCCAGCCATGGAGAAGAGTTTAGACACTAGGATAAGATAAGGAACACACCCATTATAAAGAAATCACATTAGGATTCTCTTTTTAAGCTGTTCCTTAAAACACTACTGCTTAGGATATCAATTGGAGGCAGAAGCAGTCAAGGGTAGCCTAGGGTTAGGGTTAAGCTTAGGGTTAGGTTTAGGGTATGCCTTAGGGTACGGGTTCGGGGAGGGGTGCGGGTACGGCGTAGGGTATGGGTTAGGGTTAGGGTTAGGGTTAGTGTTAGGGTTAGGGCTCGGTTTAGGGTACGGGTTAGGATTAGGGTACGTGTTAGGGTTAGGGTAGGCGTTAGGGTTAGGGTACGCGTTAGGGTTAGGGTAGTTATTAAACCTATCCCACTCTCTAGATACCCCTTAGCACGTAAGGGAATATTATTTGGGGGTGCAGCCATGGAGAAGAGTTTAGACACTAGGATAAGATAAGGAACACACCCATTATAAAGAAATCACATTAGGATTCTCTTTTTAAGCTGTTCCTTAAAACACTAGTGCTTAGGAAATCTATTGGAGGCAGAAGCAGTCAAGGGTAGCCTAGGGTTAGGGTTAGGCTTAGGGTCAGGCTTAGGGTACAGCTTAGGGTAAGGGTTCGGGGAGGGGTGCGGGTACGGCGTAGGGTATGGGTTAGGGTTAGGGTTAGGGTTAGTGTTAGGGTTAGGGCTCGGTTTAGGGTACGGGTTAGGATTAGGGTACGTGTTAGGGTTAGGGTAGGGGTTAGGGTTAGGGTACGCGTTAGGGTTAGGGTAGTTATTAAACCTATCCCACTCTCTAGATACCCCTTAGCACGTAAAGGAATATTATTTGAGGGTCCAGCCATGGAGAAGAGTTTAGACACTAGGATAAGATAAGGAACTCACCCATTATAAAGAAATCACATTAGGATTCTCTTTTTCAGCTGTTCCTTAAAACACTAGTGCTTAGGAAATCTATTGGAGGCAGAAGCAGTCAAGGGTAGCCTAGGGTTAGGGTTAGGCTTAGGGTTAGGGTTAGGGTACGGCTTAGGGTAAGGGTTCGGGGAGGGTTTCGGGTACGGCGTAGGGTATGGGTTAGGGTTAGGGTTAGGGTTAGTGTTAGGGTTAGGGCTCGGTTTAGGGTACGGTTAGGATTAGGGTACGTGTTAGGTTTAGGGTAGGGGTTAGGGTTAGGGTACGCGTTAGGGTTAGGGTAGTTAGTAAACCTATCCCACTCTCTAGATACCCCTTAGCACGTAAAGGAATATTATTTGGGGGTCCAGCCATGGAGAAGAATTTAGACACTAGGATAAGATAAGGAACACACCCATTATAAAGAAATCACATTAGGATTCTCTTTTTAAGCTGTTGCTTAAAACACTAGTGCTTAGGAAATCTATTGGAGGCAGAAGCAGTCAAGGGTAGCCTAGGGTTACTGTTAGGCTTAGGGTTAGGCTTAGGGTGCGGCTTAGGGTACGGGTTTGGGGAGGGGTTCGGGTACGGCGTAGGGTATGGGTTAGGGTTAGGGTTAGTGTTAGTGTTAGGGTTAGGGCTCGGTTTAGGGTACGGGTTAGGATTAGGGTACGTGTTAGTGTTAGGGTAGGGGTTAGGGTTAGAGTACGCATTAGGGTTAGGGTAGTTATTAAACCTATCCCACTCTCTAGATACCCCTTAGCACGTAAGGCAATATTATTTGGGGGTGCAGCCATGGAGAAGAGTTTAGACACTAGGATAAGATAAGGAACACACCCATTATAAAGAAATCACATTAGGATTCTCTTTTTAAGCTGTTCCTTAAAACACTAGTGCTTAGGAAATCTATTGGAGGCAGAAGCAGTCAAGGGTAGCCTAGGGTTAGGGTTAGGCTTAGGGTCAGGCTTAGGGTACGGCTTAGGGTACGGGTTCGGGGAGGGGTGCGAATATGGCGTAGGGTATGGGTTAGGGTTAGGGATAGGGTTAGTGTTAGGGTTAGGGCTCGGTTTAGGGTACGGGTTAGGATTAGGGTACGTGTTAGGGTTAGGGTAGGGGTTAGGGTTAGGGTACGCGTTAGGGTTAGGGTAGTTATTAAACCTATCCCACTCTCTAGATACCCCTTAGCACGTAAAGGAATATTATTTGAGGGTCCAGCCATGGAGAAGAGTTTAGACACTAGGATAAGATAAGGAACACACCCATTATAAAGAAATCACATTAGGATTCTCTTTTTAAGCTGTTCCTTAAAACACTAGTGCTTAGGAAATCTATTGGAGGCAGAAGCAGTCAAGGGTAGCCTAGGGTTAGGGTTAGGCTTAGGGTTAGGGTTAGGGTACGGCTTAGGGTACGGGTTCGGGGAGGGGTTAGGGTATGGCGTAGGGTATGGGTTAGGGTTAGGGTTAGGGTTAGTGTTAGGGTTAGGGCTCGGTTTAGGGTACGGTTAGGATTAGGGTACGTGTTAGGTTTAGGGTAGGGGTTAGGGTTAGGGTATGCGTTAGGGTTAGGGTAGTTAGTAAACCTATCCCACTCTCTAGATACCCCTTAGCACGTAAAGGAATATTATTTGGGGGTCCAGCCATGGAGAAGAGTTTACACACTAGGATAAGATAAGGAACACACCCATTATAAAGAAATCACATTAGGATTCTCTTTTTAAGCTGTTGCTTAAAACACTAGTGCTTAGGAAATCTATTGGAGGCAGAAGCAGTCAAGGGTAGCCTAGGGTTAGTGTTAGGCTTAGGGTTAGGCTTAGGGTACGGCTTAGGGTACGGGTTTGGGGAGGGGTTCGGGTACGGCGTAGGGTATGGGTTAGGGTTAGGGTTAGTGTTAGTGTTAGGGTTAGGGCTCGGTTTAGGGTACGGGTTAGGATTAGGGTACGTGTTAGTGTTAGGGTAGGGGTTAGGGTTAGAGTACGCATTAGGGTTAGGGTAGTTATTAAACCTATCCCACTCTCTAGATACCCCTTAGCACGTAAGGCAATATTATTTGGGGGTGCAGCCATGGAGAAGAGTTTAGACACTAGGATAAGATAAGGAACACACCCATTATAAAGAAATCACATTAGGATTCTCTTTTTAAGCTGTTCCTTAAAACAGTAGTGCTTAGGAAATCTATTGGAGGCAGAAGCAGTCAAGGGTAGCCTAGGGTTAGGGTTAGGCTTAGGGTTAGGCTTAGGGTACGGCTTAGGGTACGGGTTCGGGGAGGGGTGCGGGTACGGCGTAGGGTATGGGTTAGGGTTAGGGTTAGGGTTAGTGTTAGGGTTAGGGCTCGGTTTAGGGTACGGGTTAGGATTAGGGTACGTGTTAGGGTTAGGGTAGGGGTTAGGGTTAGGTTACGCGTTAGGGCTAGGGTAGTTAGTAAACCTATCCCACTCTCTAGCTCCCCCTTAGCACGTAAAGGAATATTATTTGAGGGTTCAGCCATGGAGAAGAGTTTAGACACTAGGATAAGATAAGGAACACACCCATTATAAAGAAATCACATTAGGATTCTCTTTTTAAGCTGTTTCTTAAAACACTACTGCTTAGGAAATCAATTGGAGGCAGAAGCAGTCAAGGGTAGCCTAGGGTTAGGGTTAGGCTTAGGGTTAGCTTTAGGGTATGGCTTAGGGTACGGGTTCGGGGAGGGGTGCGGGTACGGCGTAGGGTATGGGTTAGGGTTAGGGTTAGTGTTAGTGTTAGGGTTAGGGCTCGGTTTAGGGTACAGGTTAGGATTAGGGTACGTGTTAGGGTTAGGGTAGGGGTTAGGGTTAGGGTACGCGTTAGGGTTAGGGTAGTTATTAAACCTATCCCACTCTCTAGATACCCCTTAGCACGTAAGGGAATATTATTTGGGGGTGCAGCCATGGAGAAGAATTTAGACACTAGGATAAGATAAGGAACACACCCATTATAAAGAAATCACATTAGGATTCTCTATTTAAGCTGTTCCTTAAAACACTAGTGCTTAGGAAATCTATTGGAGGCAGAAGCAGTCAAGGGTAGCCTAGGGTTAGGGTTAGGCTTAGGGTTAGGCTTAGGGTACGGCTTGGGGTATGGGTTTGGGGAGGGGTTCGGGTACGGCGTAGGGTATGGGTTAGGGTTAGGGTTAGGGTTAGTGTTAGGGTTAGGCCTCGGTTTAGGGTACGGGTTAGGATTAGGGTACGTGTTAGGGTTAGGGTAGGGGTTAGGGTTAGGTTACGCGTTAGGGCTAGGGTAGTTAGTAAACCTATCCCACTCTCTAGCTCCCCCTTAGCACGTAAAGGAATATTATTTGGGGGTCCAGCCATGGAGAAGAGTTTAGACACTAGGATAAGATAAGGAACACACCCATTATAAAGAAATCACATTAGGATTCTCTTTTTAAGCTGTTCCTTAAAACACTACTGCTTAGGATATCAATTGGAGGCAGAAGCAGTCAAGGGTAGCCTAGGGTTAGGGTTAAGCTTAGGGTTAGGTTTAGGGTATGCCTTAGGGTACGGGTTCGGGGAGGGGTGCGGGTACGGCGTAGGGTATGGGTTAGGGTTAGGGTTAGGGTTAGTGTTAGGGTTAGGGCTCGGTTTAGGGTACGGGTTAGGATTAGGGTACGTGTTAGGGTTAGGGTAGGCGTTAGGGTTAGGGTACGCGTTAGGGTTAGGGTAGTTATTAAACCTATCCCACTCTCTAGATACCCCTTAGCACGTAAGGGAATATTATTTGGGGGTGCAGCCATGGAGAAGAGTTTAGACACTAGGATAAGATAAGGAACACACCCATTATAAAGAAATCACATTAGGATTCTCTTTTTAAGCTGTTCCTTAAAACACTAGTGCTTAGGAAATCTATTGGAGGCAGAAGCAGTCAAGGGTAGCCTAGGGTTAGGGTTAGGCTTAGGGTCAGGCTTAGGGTACAGCTTAGGGTAAGGGTTCGGGGAGGGGTGCGGGTACGGCGTAGGGTATGGGTTAGGGTTAGGGTTAGGGTTAGTGTTAGGGTTAGGGCTCGGTTTAGGGTACGGGTTAGGATTAGGGTACGTGTTAGGGTTAGGGTAGGGGTTAGGGTTAGGGTACGCGTTAGGGTTAGGGTAGTTATTAAACCTATCCCACTCTCTAGATACCCCTTAGCACGTAAAGGAATATTATTTGAGGGTCCAGCCATGGAGAAGAGTTTAGACACTAGGATAAGATAAGGAACACACCCATTATAAAGAAATCACATTAGGATTCTCTTTTTAAGCTGTTCCTTAAAACACTAGTGCTTAGGAAATCTATTGGAGGCAGAAGCAGTCAAGGGTAGCCTAGGGTTAGGGTTAGGCTTAGGGTTAGGGTTAGGGTACGGCTTAGGGTAAGGGTTCGGGGAGGGTTTCGGGTAC
The DNA here is from genome assembly GCF_965194805.1 of Balaenoptera borealis. Classification (NCBI taxonomy): domain Eukaryota; kingdom Metazoa; phylum Chordata; class Mammalia; order Artiodactyla; family Balaenopteridae; genus Balaenoptera; species Balaenoptera borealis. Next base: position 93,076 of record NW_028123559.1, on the reverse strand, counting down.
GGCGTAGGGTATGGGTTAGGGTTAGGGTTAGGGTTAGTGTTAGGGTTAGGGCTCGGTTTAGGGTACGGTTAGGATTAGGGTACGTGTTAGGTTTAGGGTAGGGGTTAGGGTTAGGGTACGCGTTAGGGTTAGGGTAGTTAGTAAACCTATCCCACTCTCTAGATACCCCTTAGCACGTAAAGGAATATTATTTGGGGGTCCAGCCATGGAGAAGAATTTAGACACTAGGATAAGATAAGGAACACACCCATTATAAAGAAATCACATTAGGATTCTCTTTTTAAGCTGTTGCTTAAAACACTAGTGCTTAGGAAATCTATTGGAGGCAGAAGCAGTCAAGGGTAGCCTAGGGTTAGTGTTAGGCTTAGGGTTAGGCTTAGGGTGCGGCTTAGGGTACGGGTTTGGGGAGGGGTTCGGGTACGGCGTAGGGTATGGGTTAGGGTTAGGGTTAGTGTTAGTGTTAGGGTTAGGGCTCGGTTTAGGGTACGGGTTAGGATTAGGGTACGTGTTAGTGTTAGGGTAGGGGTTAGGGTTAGAGTACGCATTAGGGTTAGGGTAGTTATTAAACCTATCCCACTCTCTAGATACCCCTTAGCACGTAAGGCAATATTATTTGGGGGTGCAGCCATGGAGAAGAGTTTAGACACTAGGATAAGATAAGGAACACACCCATTATAAAGAAATCACATTAGGATTCTCTTTTTAAGCTGTTCCTTAAAACAGTAGTGCTTAGGAAATCTATTGGAGGCAGAAGCAGTCAAGGGTAGCCTAGGGTTAGGGTTAGGCTTAGGGTTAGGTTTAGGGTACGGCTTGGGGAATAGGTTCGGGGAGGGGTTCGGGTACGGCGTAGGGTATGGTTTAGGGTTAGGCTTAGGGTTAGTGTTAGGGTTAGGGCTCGGTTTAGGGTACGGGTTAGGATTAGGGTACGTGTTAGGGTTAGGGTAGGGGTTACGGTTAGGTTACGCGTTAGGGCTAGGGTAGTTAGTAAACCTATCCCACTCTCTAGCTCCCCCTTAGCACGTAAAGGAATATTATTTGGGGGTCCAGCCATGGAGAAGAGTTTAGACACTAGGATAAGATAAGGAACACACCCATTATAAAGAAATCACATTAGGATTCTCTTTTTAAGCTGTTTCTTAAAAAACTACTGCTTAGGAAATCAATTGGAGGCAGAAGCAGTTAAGGGTAGCCTAGGGTTAGGGTTAGGCTTAGGGTTAGGTTTAGGGTATGGCTTAGGGTACGGGTTCGGGGAGGGGTGCGGGTACGGCGTAGGGTATGGGTTAGGGTTAGGGTTAGTGTTAGTGTTAGGGTTAGGGCTCGGTTTAGGGTTCAGGTTAGGATTAGGGTATGTGTTAGGGTTAGGGTAGGGGTTAGGGTTAGGGTACGCGTTAGGGTTAGGGTAGTTATTAAACCTATCCCACTCTCTAGATACCCCTTAGCACGTAAGGGAATATTATTTGGGGGTGCAGCCATGGAGAAGAGTTTAGACACTAGGATAAGATAAGGAACACACCCATTATAATGAAATCACATTAGGATTCTCTTTTTAAGCTGTTCCTTAAAACACTAGTGCTTAGGAAATCTATTGGAGGCAGAAGCAGTCAAGGGTAGCCTAGGGTTAGGGTTAGGCTTAGGGTCAGGCTTAGGGTACGGCTTAGGGTACGGGTTCGGGGAGGGGTGCGAATATGGCGTAGGGTATGGGTTAGGGTTAGGGATAGGGTTAGTGTTAGGGTTAGGGCTCGGTTTAGGGTACGGGTTAGGATTAGGGTACGTGTTAGGGTTAGGGTAGGGGTTAGGGTTAGGGTACGCGTTAGGGTTAGGGTAGTTATTAAACCTATCCCACTCTCTAGATACCCCTTAGCACGTAAAGGAATATTATTTGAGGATCCAGCCATGGAGAAGAGTTTAGACACTAGGATAAGATAAGGAACACACCCATTATAAAGAAATCACATTAGGATTCTCTTTTTAAGCTGTTCCTTAAAACACTAGTGCTTAGGAAATCTATTGGAGGCAGAAGCAGTCAAGGGTAGCCTAGGGTTAGGGTTAGGCTTAGGGTTAGGGTTAGGGTACGGCTTAGGGTACGGGTTCGGGGAGGGGTTCGGGTACGGCGTAGGGTATGGGTTAGGGTTAGGGTTAGGGTTAGTGTTAGGGTTAGGGCTCGGTTTAGGGTACGGTTAGGATTAGGGTACGTGTTAGGTTTAGGGTAGGGGTTAGGGTTAGGGTATGCGTTAGGGTTAGGGTAGTTAGTAAACCTATCCCACTCTCTAGCTCACCCTTAGCACGTAAAGGAATATTATTTGGGGGTCCAGCCATGGAGAAGAGTTTACACACTAGGATAAGATAAGGAACACACCCATTATAAAGAAATCACATTAGGATTCTCTTTTTAAGCTGTTGCTTAAAACACTAGTGCTTAGGAAATCTATTGGAGGCAGAAGCAGTCAAGGGTAGCCTAGGGTTAGTGTTAGGCTTAGGGTTAGGCTTAGGGTATGGCTTAGGGTACGGGTTTGGGGAGGGGTTCGGGTACGGCGTAGGGTATGGGTTAGGGTTAGGGTTAGTGTTAGTGTTAGGGTTAGGGCTCGGTTTAGGGTACGGGTTAGGATTAGGGTACGTGTTAGTGTTAGGGTAGGGGTTAGGGTTAGAGTACGCATTAGGGTTAGGGTAGTTATTAAACCTATCCCACTCTCTACATACCCCTTAGCACGTAAGGCAATATTATTTGGGGGTGCAGCCATGGAGAAGAGTTTAGACACTAGGATAAGATAAGGAACACACCCATTATAAAGAAATCACATTAGGATTCTCTTTTTAAGCTGTTCCTTAAAACACTAGTGCTTAGGAAATCTATTGGAGGCAGAAGCAGTCAAGGGTAGCCTAGGGTTAGGGTTAGGCTTAGGGTTAGGCTTAGGGTACGGCTTAGGGTACGGGTTTGGGGAGGGGTTCGGGTACGGTGTAGGGTATGGGTTAGGGTTAGGGTTAGGGTTAGTGTTAGGGTTAGGGCTCGGTTTAGGGTACGGGTTAGGATTAGGGTACGTGTTAGGGTTAGGGTAGGGGTTAGGGTTAGGGTACGCGTTAGGGTTAGGGTAGTTATTAAACCTATCCCACTCTCTAGATACCCCTTAGCACGTAAAGGAATATTATTTGGGGGTCCAGCCATGGAGAAGAGTTTAGACACTAGGATAAGATAAGGAACACACCCATTATAAAGAAATCACTTTAGAATTCTCTTTTTAAGCTGTTCCTTAAAACACTAGTGCTTAGGAAATCTATTGGAGGCAGAAGCAGTCAAGGGTAGCCTAGGGTTAGGGTTAGGCTTAGGGTTAGGTTTAGGGTATGGCTTGGGGTATGGGTTCAGGGAGGGGTTCGGGTACGGCGTAGGGTATGGGTTAGGGTTAGGGTTAGGGTTAGTGTTAGGGTTAGGGCTCGGTTTAGGTTACGGGTTAGGATTTGGGTACGTGTTAGGGTTAGGGTAGGGGTTAGGGTTAGGTTACGCGTTAGGGCTAGGGTAGTTAGTAAACCTATCCCACTCTCTAGCTCCCCCTTAGCACGTAAAGGAATATTATTTGAGGGTCCAGCCATGGAGAAGAGTTTAGACACTAGGATAAGATAAGGAACACACCCATTATAAAGAAATCACATTAGGATTCTCTTTTTAAGCTGTTTCTTAAAACACTACTGCTTAGGAAATCAATTGGAGGCAGAAGCAGTCAAGGGTAGCCTAGGGTTAGGGTTAGGCTTAGGGTTAGGTTTAGGGTATGGCTTAGGGTACGGGTTCGGGGAGGGGTGCGGGTACGGCGTAGGGTATGGGTTAGGGTTAGGGTTAGTGTTAGTGTTAAGGTTAGGGCTCGGTTTAGGGTACAGGTTAGGATTAGGGTACGTGTTAGGATTAGGGTAGGGGTTAGGGTTAGGGTACGCGTTAGGGTTAGGGTAGTTATTAAACCTATCCCACTCTCTAGATACCCCTTAGCACGTAAGGGAATATTATTTGGGGGTGCAGCCATGGAGAAGAATTTAGACACTAGGATAAGATAAGGAACACACCCATTATAAAGAAATCACATTAGGATTCTCTTTTTAAGCTGTTCCTTAAAACACTAGTGCGTAGGAAATCTATTGGAGGCAGAAGCAGTCAAGGGTAGCCTAGGGTTAGGGTTAGGCTTAGGGTTAGGGTTAGGGTACGGCTTAGGGTAAGGGTTCGGGGAGGGTTTCGGGTACGGCGTAGGGTATGGGTTAGGGTTAGGGTTAGGGTTAGTGTTAGGGTTAGGGCTCGGTTTAGGGTACGGTTAGTTTTAGGGTACGTGTTCGGATTAGGGTAGGGGTTAGGGTTAGGGTACGCGTTAGGTTAGGGTTGTTAGTAAACCTAACCCACTCTCTAGATACCCCTTAGCACGTAAAGGAATATTATTTGGGGGTCCAGCCATGGAGAAGAATTTAGACACTAGGATAAGATAAGGAACACACCCATTATAAAGAAATCACATTAGGATTCTCTTTTTAAGCTGTTGCTTAAAACACTAGTGCTTAGGAAATCTATTGGAGGCAGAAGCAGTCAAGGGTAGCCTAGGGTTAGTGTTAGGCTTAGGGTTAGGCTTAGGGTACGGCTTAGGGTACGGGTTTGGGGAGGGGTTCGGGTACGGCGTAGGGTATGGGTTAGGGTTAGGGTTAGTGTTAGTGTTAGGGTTAGGGCTCGGTTTAGGGTACGGGTTAGGATTAGGGTACGTGTTAGTGTTAGGGTAGGGGTTAGGGTTAGAGTACGCATTAGGGTTAGGGTAGTTATTAAACCTATCCCACTCTCTAGATACCCCTTAGCACGTAAGGCAATATTATTTGGGGGTGCAGCCATGGAGAAGAGTTTAGACACTAGGATAAGATGAGGAACACACCCATTATAAAGAAATCACATTAGGATTCTCTTTTTAAGCTGTTCCTTAAAACACTAGTGCTTAGGAAATCTATTGGAGGCAGAAGCAGTCAAGGGTAGCCTAGGGTTAGGGTTAGGCTTAGGGTTAGGTTTAGGGTACGGCTTGGGGAATGGGTTCGGGGTGGGGTTCGTGTACGGCGTAGGGTATGGGTTAGGGTTAGGGTTAGGGTTAGTGATAGGGTTAGGGCTCGGTTTAGGGTATGGGTTAGGATTAGGGTACGAGTTAGGGTTAGGGTAGGGGTTAGGGTTAGGGTACGCGTTAGGGTTAGGGTAGTTATTAAACCTATCCCACTCTCTAGATACCCCTTAGCACGTAAGGGAATATTATTTGGGGGTCCAGCCATGGAGAAGAGTTTAGACACTAGGATAAGATAAGGAACACACCCATTATAAAGAAATCACTTTAGGATTCTCTTTTTAAGCTGTTCCTTAAAACACTAGTGCTTAGGAAATCTATTGGAGGCAGAAGCAGTCAAGGGTAGCCTAGGGTTAGGGTTAGGCTTAGGGTTAGGGTTAGGGTACGGCTTAGGGTACGGGTTCGGGGAGGGGTTCGGGTACGGCGTAGGGTATGGGTTAGGGTTAGGGTTAGGGTTAGTGTTAGGGTCAGGGCTCGGTTTAGGGTACGGTTAGGATTAGGGTACGTGTTAGGTTTAGGGTAGGGGTTAGGGTTAGGGTACGCGTTAGGGTTAGGGTAGTTAGTAAACCTATCCCACTCTCTAGATACCCCTTAGCACGTAAAGGAATATTATTTGGGGGTCCAGCCATGGAGAAGAGTTTACACACTAGGATAAGATAAGGAACACACCCATTATAAAGAAATCACATTAGGATTCTCTTTTTAAGCTGTTGCTTAAAACACTAGTGCTTAGGAAATCTATTGGAGGCAGAAGCAGTCAAGGGTAGCCTAGGGTTAGTGTTAGGCTTAGGGTTAGGCTTAGGGTATGGCTTAGGGTACGGGTTTGGGGAGGGGTTCGGGTACGGCGTAGGGTATGGGTTAGGGTTAGTGTTAGTGTTAGTGTTAGGGTTAGGGCTCGGTTTAGGGTACGGGTTAGGATTAGGGTACGTGTTAGTGTTAGGGTAGGGGTTAGGGTTAGAGTACGCATTAGGGTTAGGGTAGTTATTAAACCTATCCCACTCTCTACATACCCCTTAGCACGTAAGGCAATATTATTTGGGGGTGCAGCCATGGAGAAGAGTTTAGACACTAGGATAAGATAAGGAACACACCCATTATAAAGAAATCACATTAGGATTCTCTTTTTAAGCTGTTCCTTAAAACACTAGTGCTTAGGAAATCTATTGGAGGCAGAAGCAGTCAAGGGTGGCCTAGGGTTAGGGTTAGGCTTAGGGTTAGCCTTAGGGTACGGCTTAGGGTACGGGTTTGGGGAGGGGTTCGGGTACGGCGTAGGGTATGGGTTAGGGTTAGGGTTAGGGTTAGTGTTAGGGTTAGGGCTCGGTTTAGGGTACGGGTTAGGATTAGGATACGTGTTAGGGTTAGGGTAGGGGTTAGGGTTAGGGTACGCGTTAGGGTTAGGGTAGTTATTAAACCTATCCCACTCTCTAGATACCCCTTAGCACGTAAAGGAATATTATTTGGGGGTCCAGCCATGGAGAAGAGTTTAGACACTAGGATAAGATAAGGAACACACCCATTATAAAGAAATCACTTTAGAATTCTCTTTTTAAGCTGTTCCTTAAAACACTAGTGCTTAGGAAATCTATTGGAGGCAGAAGCAGTCAAGGGTAGCCTAGGGTTAGGGTTAGGCTTAGGGTTAGGGTTAGGGTACGGCTTAGGGTACGGGTTCGGGGAGGGGTTCGGGTACGGCGTAGGGTATGGGTTAGGGTTAGGGTTAGGGTTAGTGTTAGGCTTAGGGCTCGGTTTAGGGTACGGTTAGGATTAGGGTACGTGTTAGGGTTAGGGTAGGGGTTAGGGTTAGGGTACGCGTTAGGGTTAGGGTAGTTATTAAACCTATCCCACTCTCTAGATACCCCTTAGCACGTAAGGGAATATTATTTGGGGGTGCAGCCATGGAGAAGAGTTTAGACACTAGGATAAGATAAGGAACACACCCATTATAAAGAAATCACATTAGGATTCTCTTTTTAAGCTGTTCCTTAAAACACTAGTGCTTAGGAAATCTATTGGAGGCAGAAGCAGTCAAGGGTAGCCTAGGGTTAGGGTTAGGCTTAGGGTCAGGCTTAGGGTACGGCTTAGGGTACGGGTTCGGGGAGGGGTGCGGGTACGGCGTAGGGTATGGGTTAGGGTTAGGGATAGGGTTAGTGTTAGGGTTAGGGCTCGGTTTAGGGTACGGGTTAGGATTAGGGTACGTGTTAGGGTTAGGGTAGGGGTTAGGGTTAGGGTACGCGTTAGGGTTAGGGTAGTTATTAAACCTATCCCACTCTCTAGATACCCCTTAGCACGTAAAGGAATATTATTTGAGGGTCCAGCCATGGAGAAGAGTTTAGACACTAGGATAAGATAAGGAACACACCCATTATAAAGAAATCACATTAGGATTCTCTTTTTCAGCTGTTCCTTAAAACACTAGTGCTTAGGAAATCTATTGGAGGCAGAAGCAGTCAAGGGTAGCCTAGGGTTAGGGTTAGGCTTAGGGTTAGGGTTAGGGTACGGCTTAGGGTACGGGTTCGGGGAGGGGTTCGGGTACGGCGTAGGGTATGGGTTAGGGTTAGGGTTAGGGTTAGTGTTAGGCTTAGGGCTCGGTTTAGGGTACGGTTAGGATTAGGGTACGTGTTAGGTTTAGGGTAGGGGTTAGGGTTAGGGTACGCGTTAGGGTTAGGGTAGTTAGTAAACCTATCCCACTCTCTAGATACCCCTTAGCACGTAAAGGAATATTATTTGGGGGTCCAGCCATGGAGAAGAGTTTACACACTAGGATAAGATAAGGAACACACCCATTATAAAGAAATCACATTAGGATTCTCTTTTTAAGCTGTTGCTTAAAACACTAGTGCTTAGGAAATCTATTGGAGGCAGAAGCAGTCAAGGGTAGCCTAGGGTTAGTGTTAGGCTTAGGATTAGGCTTAGGGTACGGCTTAGGGTACGGGTTTGGGGAGGGGTTCGGGTACGGCGTAGGGTATGGGTTAGGGTTAGGGTTAGTGTTAGTGTTAGGGTTAGGGCTCGGTTTAGGGTACGGGTTAGGATTAGGGTACGTGTTAGTGTTAGGGTAGGGGTTAGGGTTAGAGTACGCATTAGGGTTAGGGTAGTTATTAAACCTATCCCACTCTCTAGATACCCCTTAGCACGTAAGGCAATATTATTTGGGGGTGCAGCCATGGAGAAGAGTTTAGACACTAGGATAAGATAAGGAACACACCCATTATAAAGAAATCACATTAGGATTCTCTTTTTAAGCTGTTCCTTAAAACAGTAGTGCTTAGGAAATCTATTGGAGGCAGAAGCAGTCAAGGGTAGCCTAGGGTTAGGGTTAGGCTTAGGGTTAGGTTTAGGGTACGGCTTGGGGAATGGGTTCGGGGAGGGGTTCGGGTACGGCGTAGGGTATGGTTTAGGGTTAGGCTTAGGGTTAGTGTTAGGGTTAGGGCTCGGTTTAGGGTACGGGTTAGGATTAGGGTACGTGTTAGGGTTAGGGTAGGGGTTAGGGGTAGGTTACACGTTAGGGCTAGGGTAGTTAGTAAACCTATCCCACTCTCTAGATACCCCTTAGCACGTAAAGGAATATTATTTGGGGGTCCAGCCATGGAGAAGAGTTTACACACTAGGATAAGATAAGGAACACACCCATTATAAAGAAATCACATTAGGATTCTCTTTTTAAGCTGTTTCTTAAAAAACTACTGCTTAGGAAATCAATTGGAGGCAGAAGCAGTTAAGGGTAGCCTAGGGTTAGGGTTAGGCTTAGGGTTAGGTTTAGGGTATGGCTTAGGGTACGGGTTCGGGGAGGGGTGCGGGTACGGCGTAGGGTATGGGTTAGGGTTAGGGTTAGTGTTAGTGTTAGGGTTAGGGCTCGGTTTAGGGTTCAGGTTAGGATTAGGGTACGTGTTAGGGTTAGGGTAGGGGTTAGGGTTAGGGTACGCGTTAGGGTTAGGGTAGTTATTAAACCTATCCCACTCTCTAGATACCCCTTAGCACGTAAAGGAATATTATTTGGGGGTCCTGCCATGGAGAAGAGTTTAGACACTAGGATAAGATAAGGAACACACCCATTATAAAGAAATCACTTTAGGATTCTCTTTTTAAGCTGTTCCTTAAAACACTAGTGCTTAGGAAATCTATTGGAGGCAGAAGCAGTCAAGGGTAGCCTAGGGTTAGGGTTAGGCTTAGGGTTAGGTTTAGGGTACGGCTTGGGGAATGGGTTCGGGGAGGGGTTCGGGTACGGCGTAGGGTATGGTTTAGGGTTAGGGTTAGGGTTAGTGTTAGGGTTAGGGCTCGGTTTAGGGTACGGGTTAGGATTAGGGTACGTGTTAGGGTTAGGGTAGGGGTTAGGGTTAGGTTACGCGTTAGGGCTAGGGTAGTTAGTAAACCTATCCCACTCTCTAGCTCCCCCTTAGCACGTAAAGGAATATTATTTGGGGGTCCAGCCATGGAGAAGAGTTTAGACACTAGGATAAGATAAGGAACACACCCATTATAAAGAAATCACATTAGGATTCTCTTTTTAAGCTGTTTCTTAAAACACTACTGCTTAGGAAATCAATTGGAGGCAGAAGCAGTTAAGGGTAGCCTAGGGTTAGGGTTAGGCTTAGGGTTAGGTTTAGGGTATGGCTTAGGGTACGGGTTCGGGGAGGGGTGCGGGTACGGCGTAGGGTATGGGTTAGGGTTAGGGTTAGTGTTAGTGTTAGGGTTAGGGCTCGGTTTAGGGTTCAGGTTAGGATTAGGGTACGTGTTAGGGTTAGGGTAAGGGTTAGGGTTAGGGTACGCGTTAGGGTTAGGGTAGTTATTAAACCTATCCCACTCTCTAGATACCCCTTAGCACGTAAGGGAATATTATTTGGGGGTGCAGCCATGGAGAAGAGTTTAGACACTAGGATAAGATAAGGAACACACCCATTATAAAGAAATCACATTAGGATTCTCTTTTTAAGCTGTTCCTTAAAACACTAGTGCTTAGGAAATCTATTGGAGGCAGAAGCAGTCAAGGGTAGCCTAGGGTTAGGGTTAGGCTTAGGGTCAGGCTTAGGGTACGGCTTAGGGTACGGGTTCGGGGAGGGGTGCGGGTACGGCGTAGGGTATGGGTTAGGGTTAGGGATAGGGTTAGTGTTAGGGTTAGGGCTCGGTTTAGGGTACGGGTTAGGATTAGGGTACCTGTTAGGGTTAGGGTAGGGGTTAGGGTTAGGGTACGCGTTAGGGTTAGGGTAGTTATTAAACCTATCCCACTCTCTAGATACCCCTTAGCACGTAAAGGAATATTATTTGAGGGTCCAGCCATGGAGAAGAGTTTAGACACTAGGATAAGATAAGGAACACACCCATTATAAAGAAATCACATTAGGATTCTCTTTTTCAGCTGTTCCTTAAAACACTAGTGCTTAGGAAATCTATTGGAGGCAGAAGCAGTCAAGGGTAGCCTAGGGTTAGGGTTAGGCTTAGGGTTAGGGTTAGGGTACAGCTTAGGGTACGGGTTCGGGGAGGGGTTCGGGTACGGCGTAGGGTATGGGTTAGGGTTAGGGTTAGGGTTAGTGTTAGGCTTAGGGCTCGGTTTAGGGTACGGTTAGGATTAGGGTACGTGTTAGGTTTAGGGTAGGGGTTAGGGTTAGGGTACGCGTTAGGGTTAGGGTAGTTAGTAAACCTATCCCACTCTCTAGATACCCCTTAGCACGTAAAGGAATATTATTTGGGGGTCCAGCCATGGAGAAGAGTTTACACACTAGGATAAGATAAGGAACACACCCATTATAAAGAAATCACATTAGGATTCTCTTTTTAAGCTGTTCCTTAAAACACTAGTGCTTAGGAAATCTATTGGAGGCAGAAGCAGTCAAGGGTAGCCTAGGGTTAGTGTTAGCCTTAGGGTTAGGCTTAGGGTATGGCTTAGGGTACGGGTTTGGGGAGGGGTTCGGGTACGGCGTAGGGTATGGGTTAGGGTTAGGGTTAGGGTTAGTGTTAGGCTTAGGGCTCGGTTTAGGGTACCGGTTAGGATTAGGGTACGTGTTAGTGTTAGGGTAGGGGTTAGGGTTAGAATACGCATTAGGGTTAGGGTAGTTATTAAACCTATCCCACTCTCTACATACCCCTTAGCACGTAAGGCAATATTATTTGGGGGTGCAGCCATGGAGAAGAGTTTAGACACTAGGATAAGATAAGGAACACACCCATTATAAAGAAATCACATTAGGATTCTCTTTTTAAGCTGTTACTTAAAACACTAGTGCTTAGGAAATCTATTGGAGGCAGAAGCAGTCAAGGGTAGCCTAGGGTTAGGGTTAGGCTTAGGGTTAGGTTTAGGGTACGGCTTAGGGTACGGGTTTGGGGAGGGGTTCGGGTACGGCGTAGGGTATGGGTTAGGGTTAGGGTTAGGGTTAGGGTTAGTGTTAGGGTTAGGGCTCGGTTTAGGGTACGGGTTAGGATTAGGGTACGTGTTAGGTTTAGGGTAGGGGTTAGGGTTAGGGTACGCGTTAGGGTTAGGGTAGTTATTAAACCTATCCCACTCTCTAGATACCCCTTAGCACGTAAAGGAATATTATTTGGGGGTCCAGCCATGGAGAAGAGTTTAGACACTAGGATAAGATAAGGAACACACCCATTATAAAGAAATCACTTTAGAATTCTCTTTTTAAGCTGTTCCTTAAAACACTAGTGCTTAGGAAATCTATTGGAGGCAGAAGCAGTCAAGGGTAGCCTAGGGTTAGGGTTAGGCTTAGGGTTAGGTTTAGGGTACGGCTTGGGGAATGGGTTCAGGGAGGGGTTCGGGTACGGCGTAGGGTATGGGTTAGGGTTAGGGTTAGGGTTAGTGTTAGGGTTAGGGCTCGGTTTAGGGTACGGGTTAGGATTAGGGTACGTGTTAGGGTTAGGGTAGGGGTTAGGGTTAGGTTACGCGTTAGGGCTAGGGTATTTAGTAAACCTATCCCACTCTCTAGCTCCCCCTTAGCACGTAAAGGAATATTATTTGAGGGTCCAGCCATGGAGAAGAGTTTAGACACTAGGATAAGATAAGGAACACACCCATTATAAAGAAATCACATTAGGATTCTCTTTTTAAGCTGTTTCTTAAAACACTACTGCTTAGGAAATCAATTGGATGCAGAAGCAGTCAAGGGTAGCCTAGGGTTAGGGTTAGGCTTAGGGTTAGGTTTAGGGTATGTCTTAGGGTACGGGTTCGGGGAGGGGTGCGGGTACGGCGTAGGGTATGGGTTAGGGTTAGGGTTAGTGTTAGTGTTAGGGTTAGGGCTCGGTTTAGGGTTCAGGTTAGGATTAGGGTACGTGTTAGGGTTAGGGTAGGGGTTAGGGTTAGGGTACGCGTTTGGGTTAGGGTAGTTATTAAACCTATCCCACACTCTAGATACCCCTTAGCACGTAAGGGAATATTATTTGGGGGTGCAGCCATGGAGAAGAATTTAGACACTAGGATAAGATAAGGAACACACCCATTATAAAGAAATCACATTAGGATTCTCTATTTAAGCTGTTCCTTAAAACACTAGTGCTTAGGAAATCTATTGGAGGCAGAAGCAGTCAAGGGTAGCCTAGGGTTAGGGTTAGGCTTAGGGTTAGGCTTAGGGTACGGCTTCGGGTATGGGTTTGGGGAGGGGTTCGGGTACGGCGTAGGGTATGGGTTAGGGTTAGGGTTAGGGTTAGTGTTAGGGTTAGGGCTCGGTTTAGGGTACGGGTTAGGATTAGGGTACGTGTTAGGGTTAGGGTAGGGGTTAGGGTTAGGTTACGCGTTAGGGCTAGGGTAGTTAGTAAACCTATCCCACTCTCTAGCTCCCCCTTAGCACGTAAAGGAATATTATTTGGGGGTCCAGCCATGGAGAAGAGTTTAGACACTAGGATAAGATAAGGAACACACCCATTATGAAGAAATCACATTAGGATTCTCTTTTTAAGCTGTTCCTTAAAACACTAGTGCTTAGGAAATCTATTGGAGGCAGAAGCAGTCAAGGGTAGCCTAGGGTTAGGGTTAGGCTTAGGGTTAGGGTTAGGGTACGGCTTAGGGTAAGGGTTCGGGGAGGGTTTCGGGTACGGCGTAGGGTATGGGTTAGGGTTAGGGTTAGGGTTAGTGTTAGGGTTAGGGCTCGGTTTAGGGTACGGTTAGGATTAGGGTACGTGTTAGGTTTAGGGTAGGGGTTAGGGTTAGGGTACGCGTTAGGGTTAGGGTAGTTAGTAAACCTATCCCACTCTCTAGATACCCCTTAGCACGTAAAGGAATATTATTTGGGGGTCCAGCCATGGAGAAGAATTTAGACACTAGGATAAGATAAGGAACACACCCATTATAAAGAAATCACATTAGGATTCTCTTTTTAAGCTGTTGCTTAAAACACTAGTGCTTAGGAAATCTATTGGAGGCAGAAGCAGTCAAGGATAGCCTAGGGTTAGTGTTAGGCTTAGGGTTAGGCTTAGGGTACGGCTTAGGGTACGGGTTTGGGGAGGGGTTCGGGTACGGCGTAGGGTATGGGTTAGGGTTAGGGTTAGTGTTAGTGTTAGGGTTAGGGCTCGGTTTAGGGTACGGGTTAGGATTAGGGTACGTGTTAGTGTTAGGGTAGGGGTTAGGGTTAGAGTACGCATTAGGGTTAGGGTAGTTATTAAACCTATCCCACTCTCTAGATACCCCTTAGCACGTAAGGCAATATTATTTGGGGGTGCAGCCATGGAGAAGAGTTTAGACACTAGGATAAGATAAGGAACACACCCATTATAAAGAAATCACATTAGGATTCTCTTTTAAAGCTGTTCCTTAAAACACTAGTGCTTAGGAAATCTATTGGAGGCAGAAGCAGTCAAGGGTAGCCTAGGGTTAGGGTTAGGCTTAGGGTTAGGTTTAGGGTACGGCTTGGGGAATGGGTTCGGGGAGGGGTTCGTGTACGGCGTAGGGTATGGGTTAGGGTTAGGGTTAGGGTTAGTGATAGGGTTAGGGCTCGGTTTAGCGTATGGGTTAGGATTAGGGTACGAGTTAGGGTTAGGGTAGGGGTTAGGGTTAGGGTACGCGTTAGGGTTAGGGTAGTTATTAAACCTATCCCACTCTGTAGATACCCCTTAGCACGTAAGGGAATATTATTTGGGGGTCCAGCCATGGAGAAGAGTTTAGACACTAGGATAAGATAAGGAACACACCCATTATAAAGAAATCACTTTAGGATTCTCTTTTTAAGCTGTTCCTTAAAACACTAGTGCTTAGGAAATCTATTGGAGGCAGAAGCAGTCAAGGGTAGCCTAGGGTTAGGGTTAGGCTTAGGGTCAGGCTTAGGGTACGGCTTAGGGTACGGGTTCGGGGAGGGGTGCGGGTACGGCGTAGGGTATGGGTTAGGGTTAGGGATAGGGTTAGTGTTAGGGTTAGGGCTCGGTTTAGGGTACGGGTTAGGATTAGGGTACGTGTTAGGGTTAGGGTAGGGGTTAGGGTTAGGGTACGCGTTAGGGTTAGGGTAGTTATTAAACCTATCCCACTCTCTAGATACCCCTTAGCACGTAAAGGAATATTATTTGAGGGTCCAGCCATGGAGAAGAGTTTAGACACTAGGATAAGATAAGGAACACACCCATTATAAAGAAATCACATTAGGATTCTCTTTTTAAGCTGTTCCTTAAAACACTAGTGCTTAGGAAATCTATTGGAGGCAGAAGCAGTCAAGGGTAGCCTAGGGTTAGGGTTAGGCTTAGGGTTAGGGTTAGGGTACGGCTTAGGGTACGGGTTCGGGGAGGGGTTCGGGTACGGCGAAGGGTATGGGTTAGGGTTAGGGTTAGGGTTAGTGTTAGGGTTAGGGCTCGGTTTAGGGTACGGTTAGGATTAGGGTACGTGTTAGGTTTAGGGTAGGGGTTAGGGTTAGGTTACGCGTTAGGGTTAGGGTAGTTAGTAAACCTATCCCACTCTCTAGATACCCCTTAGCACGTAAAGGAATATTATTTGGGGGTCCAGCCATGGAGAAGAGTTTACACACTAGGATAAGATAAGGAACACACCCATTATAAAGAAATCACATTAGGATTCTCTTTTTAAGCTGTTGCTTAAAACACTAGTGCTTAGGAAATCTATTGGAGGCAGAAGCAGTCAAGGGTAGCCTAGGGTTAGTGTTAGGCTTAGGGTTAGGTTTAGGGTATGGCTTAGGGTACGGGTTTGGGGAGGGGTTCGGGTACGGCGTAGGGTATGGGTTAGGGTTAGGGTTAGTGTTAGTGTTAGGGTTAGGGCTCGGTTTAGGGTACGGGTTAGGATTAGGGTACGTGTTAGTGTTAGGGTAGGGGTTAGGGTTAGAGTACGCATTAGGGTTAGGGTAGTTATTAAACCTATCCCACTCTCTACATACCCCTTAGCACGTAAGGCAATATTATTTGGGGGTGCAGCCATGGAGAAGAGTTTAGACACTAGGATAAGATAAGGAACACACCCATTATAAAGAAATCACATTAGGATTCTCTTTTTAAGCTGTTCCTTAAAACACTAGTGCTTAGGAAATCTATTGGAGGCAGAAGCAGTCAAGGGTAGCCTAGGGTTAGGGTTAGGCTTAGGGTTAGCCTTAGGGTACGGCTTAGGGTACGGGTTTGGGGAGGGGTTCGGGTACGGCGTAGGGTATGGGTTAGGGTTAGGGTTAGGGTTAGTGTTAGGGTTAGGGCTCGGTTTAGGGTACGGGTTAGGATTAGGGTACGTGTTAGGATTAGGGTAGGGGTTAGGGTTAGGTTACGCGTTAGGGCTAGGGTAGTTAGTAAACCTATCCCACTCTCTAGCTCCCCCTTAGCACGTAAAGGAATATTATTTGAGGGTCCAACCATGGAGAAGAGTTTAGACACTAGGATAAGATAAGGAACACACACATTATAAAGAAATCACATTAGGATTCTCTTTTTAAGCTGTTTATTAAAACACTACTGCTTAGGAAATCAATTGGAGGCAGAAGCAGTCAAGGGTAGCCTAGGGTTAGGGTTAGGCTTAGGGTTAGGTTTAGGGTATGGCTTAGGGTACGGGTTCGGGGAGGGGTGCGGGTACGGCGTAGGGTATGGGTTAGGGTTAGGGTTAGTGTTAGTGTTAGGGTTAGGGCTCGGTTTAGGGTACAGGTTAGGATTAGGGTACGTGTTAGGGTTAGGGTACGCGTTAGGGTTAGGGTACGCGTTAGGGTTAGGGTAGTTATTAAACCTATCCCACTCTCTAGATACCCCTTAGCACGTAAGGGAATATTATTTGGGGGTGCAGCCATGGAGAAGAATTTAGACAGTAGGATAAGATAAGGAACACACCCATTATAAAGAAATCACATTAGGATTCTCTATTTAAGCTGTTCCTTAAAACACTAGTGCTTAGGAAATCTATTGGAGGCAGAAGCAGTCAAGGGTAGCCTAGGGTTAGGGTTAGGCTTAGGGTTAGGCTTAGGGTACGGCTTGGGGTATGGGTTTGGGGAGGGGTTCGGGTACGGCGTAGGGTATGGGTTAGGGTTAGGGTTAGGGTTAGTGTTAGGGTTAGGGCTCGGTTTAGGGTACGGGTTAGGATTAGGGTACGTGTTAGGGTTAGGGTAGGCGTTAGGGTTAGGTTACGCGTTAGGGCTAGGGTAGTTAGTAAACCTATCCCACTCTCTAGCTCCCCCTTAGCACGTAAAGGAATATTATTTGGGGGTCCAGCCATGGAGAAGAGTTTAGACACTAGGATAAGATAAGGAACACACCCATTATAAAGAAATCACATTAGGATTCTCTTTTTAAGCTGTTGCTTAAAACACTAGTGCTTAGGAAATCTATTGGAGGCAGAAGCAGTCAAGGGTAGCCTAGGGTTAGTGTTAGGCTTAGGGTTAGGCTTAGGGTATGGCTTAGGGTACGGGTTTGGGGAGGGGTTCGGGTACGGCGTAGGGTATGGGTTAGGGTTAGGGTTAGTGTTAGTGTTAGGGTTAGGGCTCGGTTTAGGGTACGGGTTAGGATTAGGGTACGTGTTAGTGTTAGGGTAGGGGTTAGGGTTAGAGTACGCATTAGGGTTAGGGTAGTTATTAAACCTATCCCACTCTCTACATACCCCTTAGCACGTAAGGCAATATTATTTGGGGGTGCAGCCATGGAGAAGAGTTTAGACACTAGGATAAGATAAGGAACACACCCATTATAAAGAAATCACATTAGGATTCTCTTTTTAAGCTGTTCCTTAAAACACTAGTGCTTAGGAAATCTATTGGAGGCAGAAGCAGTCAAGGGTAGCCTAGGGTTAGGGTTAGGCTTAGGGTTAGGCTTAGGGTACGGCTTAGGGTACGGGTTTGGGGAGGGGTTCGGGTACGGTGTAGGGTATGGGTTAGGGTTAGGGTTAGGGTTAGTGTTAGGGTTAGGGCTCGGTTTAGGGTACGGGTTAGGATTAGGGTACGTGTTAGGGTTAGGGTAGGGGTTAGGGTTAGGGTACGCGTTAGGGTTAGGGTAGTTATTAAACCTATCCCACTCTCTAGATACCCCTTAGCACGTAAAGGAATATTATTTGGGGGTCCAGCCATGGAGAAGAGTTTAGACACTAGGATAAGATAAGGAACACACCCATTATAAAGAAATCACTTTAGAATTCTCTTTTTAAGCTGTTCCTTAAAACACTAGTGCTTAGGAAATCTATTGGAGGCAGAAGCAGTCAAGGGTAGCCTAGGGTTAGGGTTAGGCTTAGGGTTAGGTTTAGGGTATGGCTTGGGGTATGGGTTCAGGGAGGGGTTCGGGTACGGCGTAGGGTATGGGTTAGGGTTAGGGTTAGGGTTAGTGTTAGGGTTAGGGCTCGGTTTAGGTTACGGGTTAGGATTAGGGTACGTGTTAGGGTTAGGGTAGGGGTTAGGGTTAGGTTACGCGTTAGGGCTAGGGTAGTTAGTAAACCTATCCCACTCTCTAGCTCCCCCTTAGCACGTAAAGGAATATTATTTGAGGGTCCAGCCATGGAGAAGAGTTTAGACACTAGGATAAGATAAGGAACACACCCATTATAAAGAAATCACATTAGGATTCTCTTTTTAAGCTGTTTCTTAAAACACTACTGCTTAGGAAATCAATTGGAGGCAGAAGCAGTCAAGGGTAGCCTAGGGTTAGGGTTAGGCTTAGGGTTAGGTTTAGGGTATGGCTTAGGGTACGGGTTCGGGGAGGGGTGCGGGTACGGCGTAGGGTATGGGTTAGGGTTAGGGTTAGTGTTAGTGTTAAGGTTAGGGCTCGGTTTAGGGTACAGGTTAGGATTAGGGTACGTGTTAGGATTAGGGTAGGGGTTAGGGTTAGGGTACGCGTTAGGGTTAGGGTAGTTATTAAACCTATCCCACTCTCTAGATACCCCTTAGCACGTAAGGGAATATTATTTGGGGGTGCAGCCATGGAGAAGAATTTAGACACTAGGATAAGATAAGGAACACACCCATTATAAAGAAATCACATTAGGATTCTCTTTTTAAGCTGTTCCTTAAAACACTAGTGCGTAGGAAATCTATTGGAGGCAGAAGCAGTCAAGGGTAGCCTAGGGTTAGGGTTAGGCTTAGGGTTAGGGTTAGGGTACGGCTTAGGGTAAGGGTTCGGGGAGGGTTTCGGGTACGGCGTAGGGTATGGGTTAGGGTTAGGGTTAGGGTTAGTGTTAGGGTTAGGGCTCGGTTTAGGGTACGGTTAGTTTTAGGGTACGTGTTCGGATTAGGGTAGGGGTTAGGGTTAGGGTACGCGTTAGGTTAGGGTTGTTAGTAAACCTAACCCACTCTCTAGATACCCCTTAGCACGTAAAGGAATATTATTTGGGGGTCCAGCCATGGAGAAGAATTTAGACACTAGGATAAGATAAGGAACACACCCATTATAAAGAAATCACATTAGGATTCTCTTTTTAAGCTGTTGCTTAAAACACTAGTGGTTAGGAAATCTATTGGAGGCAGAAGCAGTCAAGGGTAGCCTAGGGTTAGTGTTAGGCTTAGGGTTAGGCTTAGGGTACGGCTTAGGGTACGGGTTTGGGGAGGGGTTCGGGTACGGCGTAGGGTATGGGTTAGGGTTAGGGTTAGTGTTAGTGTTAGGGTTAGGGCTCGGTTTAGGGTACGGGTTAGGATTAGGGTACGTGTTAGTGTTAGGGTAGGGGTTAGGGTTAGAGTACGCATTAGGGTTAGGGTAGTTATTAAACCTATCCCACTCTCTAGATACCCCTTAGCACGTAAGGCAATATTATTTGGGGGTGCAGCCATGGAGAAGAGTTTAGACACTAGGATAAGATAAGGAACACACCCATTATAAAGAAATCACATTAGGATTCTCTTTTTAAGCTGTTCCTTAAAACACTAGTGCTTAGGAAATCTATTGGAGGCAGAAGCAGTCAAGGGTAGCCTAGGGTTAGGGTTAGGCTTAGGGTTAGGTTTAGGGTACGGCTTGGGGAATGGGTTCGGGGTGGGGTTCGTGTACGGCGTAGGGTATGGGTTAGGGTTAGGGTTAGGGTTAGTGATAGGGTTAGGGCTCGGTTTAGGGTATGGGTTAGGATTAGGGTACGAGTTAGGGTTAGGGTAGGGGTTAGGGTTAGGGTACGCGTTAGGGTTAGGGTAGTTATTAAACCTATCCCACTCTCTAGATACCCCTTAGCACGTAAGGGAATATTATTTGGGGGTCCAGCCATGGAGAAGAGTTTAGACACTAGGATAAGATAAGGAACACACCCATTATAAAGAAATCACTTTAGGATTCTCTTTTTAAGCTGTTCCTTAAAACACTAGTGCTTAGGAAATCTATTGGAGGCAGAAGCAGTCAAGGGTAGCCTAGGGTTAGGGTTAGGCTTAGGGTCAGGCTTAGGGTACGGCTTAGGGTACAGGTTCGGGGAGGGGTGCGGGTACGGCGTAGGGTATGGGTTAGGGTTAGGGATAGGGTTAGTGTTAGGGTTAGGGCTCAGTTTAGGGTACGGGTTAGGATTAGGGTACGTGTTAGGGTTAGGGTAGGGGTTAGGGTTAGGGTATGCGTTAGGGTTAGGGTAGTTATTAAACCTATCCCACTCTCTAGATACCCCTTAGCACGTAAAGGAATATTATTTGAGGGTCCAGCCATGGAGAAGAGTTTAGACACTAGGATAAGATAAGGAACACACCCATTATAAAGAAATCACATTAGGATTCTCTTTTTAAGCTGTTCCTTAAAACACTAGTGCTTAGGAAATCTATTGGAGGCAGAAGCAGTCAAGGGTAGCCTAGGGTTAGGGTTAGGCTTAGGGTTAGGGTTAGGGTACGGCTTAGGGTACGGGTTCGGGGAGGGGTTCGGGTACGGCGTAGGGTATGGGTTAGGGTTATGGTTAGGGTTAGTGTTAGGGTCAGGGCTCGGTTTAGGGTACGGTTAGGATTAGGGTACGTGTTAGGTTTAGGGTAGGGGTTAGGGTTAGGGTACGCGTTAGGGTTAGGGTAGTTAGTAAACCTATCCCACTCTCTAGATACCCCTTAGCACGTAAAGGAATATTATTTGGGGGTCCAGCCATGGAGAAGAGTTTACACACTAGGATAAGATAAGGAACACACCCATTATAAAGAAATCACATTAGGATTCTCTTTTTAAGCTGTTGCTTAAAACACTAGTGCTTAGGAAATCTATTGGAGGCAGAAGCAGTCAAGGGTAGCCTAGGGTTAGTGTTAGGCTTAGGGTTAGGCTTAGGGTATGGCTTAGGGTACGGGTTTGGGGAGGGGTTCGGGTACGGCGTAGGGTATGGGTTAGGGTTAGTGTTAGTGTTAGTGTTAGGGTTAGGGCTCGGTTTAGGGTACGGGTTAGGATTAGGGTACGTGTTAGTGTTAGGGTAGGGCTTAGGGTTAGAGTACGCATTAGGGTTAGGGTAGTTATTAAACCTATCCCACTCTCTACATACCCCTTAGCACGTAAGGCAATATTATTTGGGGGTGCAGCCATGGAGAAGAGTTTAGACACTAGGATAAGATAAGGAACACACCCATTATAAAGAAATCACATTAGGATTCTCTTTTTAAGCTGTTCCTTAAAACACTAGTGCTTAGGAAATCTATTGGAGGCAGAAGCAGTCAAGGGTGGCCTAGGGTTAGGGTTAGGCTTAGGGTTAGCCTTAGGGTACGGCTTAGGGTACGGGTTTGGGGAGGGGTTCGGGTACGGCGTAGGGTATGGGTTAGGGTTAGGGTTAGGGTTAGTGTTAGGGTTAGGGCTCGGTTTAGGGTACGGGTTAGGATTAGGGTACGTGTTAGGGTTAGGGTAGGGGTTAGGGTTAGGGTACGCGTTAGGGTTAGGGTAGTTATTAAACCTATCCCACTCTCTAGATACCCCTTAGCACGTAAAGGAATATTATTTGGGGGTCCAGCCATGGAGAAGAGTTTAGACACTAGGATAAGATAAGGAACACACCCATTATAAAGAAATCACTTTAGAATTCTCTTTTTAAGCTGTTCCTTAAAACACTAGTGCTTAGGAAATCTATTGGAGGCAGAAGCAGTCAAGGGTAGCCTAGGGTTAGGGTTAGGCTTAGGGTTAGGTTTAGGGTACGGCTTGGGGAATGGGTTCAGGGAGGGTTTCGGGTACGGCGTAGGGTATGGGTTAGGGTTAGGGTTAGGGTTAGTGTTAGGGTTAGGGCTCGGTTTAGGGTACGGGTTAGGATTAGGGTACGTGTTAGGGTTAGGGTAGGGGTTAGGGTTAGGTTACGCGTTAGGGCTAGGGTAGTTAGTAAACCTATCCCACTCTCTAGCTCCCCCTTAGCACGTAAAGGAATATTATTTGAGGGTCCAACCATGGAGAAGAGTTTAGACACTAGGATAAAATAAGGAACACACCCATTATAAAGAAATCACATTAGGATTCTCTTTTTAAGCTGTTTATTAAAACACTACTGCTTAGGAAATCAATTGGAGGCAGAAGCAGTCAAGGGTAGCCTAGGGTTAGGGTTAGGCTTAGGGTTAGGTTTAGGGTATGGCTTAGGGTACGGGTTCGGGGAGGGGTGCGGGTACGGCGTAGGGTATGGGTTAGGGTTAGGGTTAGTGTTAGTGTTAGGGTTAGGGCTCGGTTTAGGGTACAGGTTAGGATTAGGGTACGTGTTAGGGTTAGGGTACGCGTTAGGGTTAGGGTACGCGTTAGGGTTAGGGTAGTTATTAAACCTATCCCACTCTCTAGATACCCCTTAGCACGTAAAGGAATATTATTTGAGGATCCAGCCATGGAGAAGAGTTTAGACACTAGGATAAGATAAGGAACACACCCATTATAAAGAAATCACATTAGGATTCTCTTTTTAAGCTGTTCCTTAAAACACTAGTGCTTAGGAAATCTATTGGAGGCAGAAGCAGTCAAGGGTAGCCTAGGGTTAGGGTTAGGCTTAGGGTTAGGTTTAGGGTACGGCTTGGGGAATGGGTTCGGGGAGGGGTTCGGGTACGGCGTAGGGTATGGTTTAGGGTTAGGCTTAGGGTTAGTGTTAGGGTTAGGCCTCGGTTTAGGGTACGGGTTAGGATTAGGGTACGTGTTAGGGTTAGGGTAGGGGTTAGGGTTAGGGTACGCGTTAGGGCTAGGGTAGTTAGTAAACCTATCCCACTCTCTAGCTCCCCCTTAGCACGTAAAGGAATATTATTTGGGGGTCCAGCCATGGAGAAGAGTTTAGACACTAGGATAAGATAAGGAACACACCCATTATAAAGAAATCACATTAGGATTCTCTTTTTAAGCTGTTTCTTAAAAAACTACTGCTTAGGAAATCAATTGGAGGCAGAAGCAGTTAAGGGTAGCCTAGGGTTAGGGTTAGGCTTAGGGTTAGGTTTAGGGTATGGCTTAGGGTACGGGTTCGGGGAGGGGTGCGGGTACGGCGTAGGGTATGGGTTAGGGTTAGGGTTAGTGTTAGTGTTAGGGTTAGGGCTCGGTTTAGGGTTCAGGTTAGGATTAGGGTACGTGTTAGGGTTAGGGTAGGGGTTAGGGTTAGGGTACGCGTTAGGGTTAGGGTAGTTATTAAACCTATCCCACTCTCTAGATACCCCTTAGCACGTAAAGGAATATTATTTGGGGGTCCAGCCATGGAGAAGAGTTTAGACACTAGGATAAGATAAGGAACACACCCATTATAAAGAAATCACTTTAGGATTCTCTTTTTAAGCTGTTCCTTAAAACACTAGTGCTTAGGAAATCTATTGGAGGCAGAAGCAGTCAAGGGTAGCCTAGGGTTAGGGTTAGGCTTAGGGTTAGGTTTAGGGTACGGCTTGGGGAATGGGTTCGGGGAGGGGTTCGGGTACGGCGTAGGGTATGGTTTAGGGTTAGGGTTAGGGTTAGTGTTAGGGTTAGGGCTCGGTTTAGGGTACGGGTTAGGATTAGGGTACGTGTTAGGGTTAGGGTAGGGGTTAGGGTTAGGTTACGCGTTAGGGCTAGGGTAGTTAGTAAACCTATCCCACTCTCTAGCTCCCCCTTAGCACGTAAAGGAATATTATTTGGGGGTCCAGCCATGGAGAAGAGTTTAGACACTAGGATAAGATAAGGAACACACCCATTATAAAGAAATCACATTAGGATTCTCTTTTTCAGCTGTTCCTTAAAACACTAGTGCTTAGGAAATCTATTGGAGGCAGAAGCAGTCAAGGGTAGCCTAGGGTTAGGGTTAGGCTTAGGGTTAGGGTTAGGGTACGGCTTAGGGTACGGGTTCGGGGAGGGGTTCGGGTACGGCGTAGGGTATGGGTTAGGGTTAGGGTTAGGGTTAGTGTTAGGCTTAGGGCTCGGTTTAGGGTACGGTTAGGATTAGGGTACGTGTTAGGGTTAGGGTAGGGGTTAGGGTTAGGGTACGCGTTAGGGTTAGGGTAGTTATTAAACCTATCCCACTCTCTAGATACCCCTTAGCACGTAAGGGAATATTATTTGGGGGTGCAGCCATGGAGAAGAGTTTAGACACTAGGATAAGATAAGGAACACACCCATTATAAAGAAATCACATTAGGATTCTCTTTTTAAGCTGTTCCTTAAAACACTAGTGCTTAGGAAATCTATTGGAGGCAGAAGCAGTCAAGGGTAGCCTAGGGTTAGGGTTAGGCTTAGGGTCAGGCTTAGGGTACGGCTTAGGGTACGGGTTCGGGGAGGGGTGCGGGTACGGCGTAGGGTATGGGTTAGGGTTAGGGATAGGGTTAGTGTTAGGGTTAGGGCTCGGTTTAGGGTACGGGTTAGGATTAGGGTACGTGTTAGGGTTAGGGTAGGGGTTAGGGTTAGGGTACGCGTTAGGGTTAGGGTAGTTATTAAACCTATCCCACTCTCTAGATACCCGTTAGCACGTAAAGGAATATTATTTGAGGGTCCAGCCATGGAGAAGAGTTTAGACACTAGGATAAGATAAGGAACACACCCATTATAAAGAAATCACATTAGGATTCTCTTTTTCAGCTGTTCCTTAAAACACTAGTGCTTAGGAAATCTATTGGAGGCAGAAGCAGTCAAGGGTAGCCTAGGGTTAGGGTTAGGCTTAGGGTTAGGGTTAGGGTACGGCTTAGGGTACGGGTTCGGGGAGGGGTTCGGGTACGGCGTAGGGTATGGGTTAGGGTTAGGGTTAGGGTTAGTGTTAGGCTTAGGGCTCGGTTTAGGGTACGGTTAGGATTAGGGTACGTGTTAGGTTTAGGGTAGGGGTTAGGGTTAGGGTACGCGTTAGGGTTAGGGTAGTTAGTAAACCTATCCCACTCTCTAGATACCCCTTAGCACGTAAAGGAATATTATTTGGGGGTCCAGCCATGGAGAAGAGTTTACACACTAGGATAAGATAAGGAACACACCCATTATAAAGAAATCACATTAGGATTCTCTTTTTAAGCTGTTGCTTAAAACACTAGTGCTTAGGAAATCTATTGGAGGCAGAAGCAGTCAAGGGTAGCCTAGGGTTAGTGTTAGGCTTAGGGTTAGGCTTAGGGTACGGCTTAGGGTACGGGTTTGGGGAGGGGTTCGGGTACGGCGTAGGGTATGGGTTAGGGTTAGGGTTAGTGTTAGTGTTAGGGTTAGGGCTCGGTTTAGGGTACGGGTTAGGATTAGGGTACGTGTTAGTGTTAGGGTAGGGCTTAGGGTTAGAGTACGCATTAGGGTTAGGGTAGTTATTAAACCTATCCCACTCTCTACATACCCCTTAGCACGTAAGGCAATATTATTTGGGGGTGCAGCCATGGAGAAGAGTTTAGACACTAGGATAAGATAAGGAACACACCCATTATAAAGAAATCACATTAGGATTCTCTTTTTAAGCTGTTCCTTAAAACACTAGTGCTTAGGAAATCTATTGGAGGCAGAAGCAGTCAAGGGTGGCCTAGGGTTAGGGTTAGGCTTAGGGTTAGCCTTAGGGTACGGCTTAGGGTACGGGTTTGGGGAGGGGTTCGGGTACGGCGTAGGGTATGGGTTAGGGTTAGGGTTAGGGTTAGTGTTAGGGTTAGGGCTCGGTTTAGGGTACGGGTTAGGATTAGGGTACGTGTTAGGGTTAGGGTAGGGGTTAGGGTTAGGGTACGCGTTAGGGTTAGGGTAGTTATTAAACCTATCCCACTCTCTAGATACCCCTTAGCACGTAAAGGAATATTATTTGGGGGTCCAGCCATGGAGAAGAGTTTAGACACTAGGATAAGATAAGGAACACACCCATTATAAAGAAATCACTTTAGAATTCTCTTTTTAAGCTGTTCCTTAAAACACTAGTGCTTAGGAAATCTATTGGAGGCAGAAGCAGTCAAGGGTAGCCTAGGGTTAGGGTTAGGCTTAGGGTTAGGTTTAGGGTACGGCTTGGGGAATGGGTTCAGGGAGGGTTTCGGGTACGGCGTAGGGTATGGGTTAGGGTTAGGGTTAGGGTTAGTGTTAGGGTTAGGGCTCGGTTTAGGGTACGGGTTAGGATTAGGGTACGTGTTAGGGTTAGGGTAGGGGTTAGGGTTAGGTTACGCGTTAGGGCTAGGGTAGTTAGTAAACCTATCCCACTCTCTAGCTCCCCCTTAGCACGTAAAGGAATATTATTTGAGGGTCCAACCATGGAGAAGAGTTTAGACACTAGGATAAAATAAGGAACACACCCATTATAAAGAAATCACATTAGGATTCTCTTTTTAAGCTGTTTATTAAAACACTACTGCTTAGGAAATCAATTGGAGGCAGAAGCAGTCAAGGGTAGCCTAGGGTTAGGGTTAGGCTTAGGGTTAGGTTTAGGGTATGGCTTAGGGTACGGGTTCGGGGAGGGGTGCGGGTACGGCGTAGGGTATGGGTTAGGGTTAGGGTTAGTGTTAGTGTTAGGGTTAGGGCTCGGTTTAGGGTACAGGTTAGGATTAGGGTACGTGTTAGGGTTAGGGTACGCGTTAGGGTTAGGGTACGCGTTAGGGTTAGGGTAGTTATTAAACCTATCCCACTCTCTAGATACCCCTTAGCACGTAAAGGAATATTATTTGAGGATCCAGCCATGGAGAAGAGTTTAGACACTAGGATAAGATAAGGAACACACCCATTATAAAGAAATCACATTAGGATTCTCTTTTTAAGCTGTTCCTTAAAACAGTAGTGCTTAGGAAATCTATTGGAGGCAGAAGCAGTCAAGGGTAGCCTAGGGTTAGGGTTAGGCTTAGGGTTAGGTTTAGGGTACGGCTTGGGGAATGGGTTCGGGGAGGGGTTCGGGTACGGCGTAGGGTATGGTTTAGGGTTAGGCTTAGGGTTAGTGTTAGGGTTAGGCCTCGGTTTAGGGTACGGGTTAGGATTAGGGTACGTGTTAGGGTTAGGGTAGGGGTTAGGGTTAGGGTACGCGTTAGGGCTAGGGTAGTTAGTAAACCTATCCCACTCTCTAGCTCCCCCTTAGCACGTAAAGGAATATTATTTGGGGGTCCAGCCATGGAGAAGAGTTTAGACACTAGGATAAGATAAGGAACACACCCATTATAAAGAAATCACATTAGGATTCTCTTTTTAAGCTGTTTCTTAAAAAACTACTGCTTAGGAAATCAATTGGAGGCAGAAGCAGTTAAGGGTAGCCTAGGGTTAGGGTTAGGCTTAGGGTTAGGTTTAGGGTATGGCTTAGGGTACGGGTTCGGGGAGGGGTGCGGGTACGGCGTAGGGTATGGGTTAGGGTTAGGGTTAGTGTTAGTGTTAGGGTTAGGGCTCGGTTTAGGGTTCAGGTTAGGATTAGGGTACGTGTTAGGGTTAGGGTAGGGGTTAGGGTTAGGGTACGCGTTAGGGTTAGGGTAGTTATTAAACCTATCCCACTCTCTAGATACCCCTTAGCACGTAAAGGAATATTATTTGGGGGTCCAGCCATGGAGAAGAGTTTAGACACTAGGATAAGATAAGGAACACACCCATTATAAAGAAATCACTTTAGGATTCTCTTTTTAAGCTGTTCCTTAAAACACTAGTGCTTAGGAAATCTATTGGAGGCAGAAGCAGTCAAGGGTAGCCTAGGGTTAGGGTTAGGCTTAGGGTTAGGTTTAGGGTACGGCTTGGGGAATGGGTTCGGGGAGGGGTTCGGGTACGGCGTAGGGTATGGTTTAGGGTTAGGGTTAGGGTTAGTGTTAGGGTTAGGGCTCGGTTTAGGGTACGGGTTAGGATTAGGGTACGTGTTAGGGTTAGGGTAGGGGTTAGGGTTAGGTTACGCGTTAGGGCTAGGGTAGTTAGTAAACCTATCCCACTCTCTAGCTCCCCCTTAGCACGTAAAGGAATATTATTTGGGGGTCCAGCCATGGAGAAGAGTTTAGACACTAGGATAAGATAAGGAACACACCCATTATAAAGAAATCACATTAGGATTCTCTTTTTCAGCTGTTCCTTAAAACACTAGTGCTTAGGAAATCTATTGGAGGCAGAAGCAGTCAAGGGTAGCCTAGGGTTAGGGTTAGGCTTAGGGTTAGGGTTAGGGTACGGCTTAGGGTACGGGTTCGGGGAGGGGTTCGGGTACGGCGTAGGGTATGGGTTAGGGTTAGGGTTAGGGTTAGTGTTAGGCTTAGGGCTCGGTTTAGGGTACGGTTAGGATTAGGGTACGTGTTAGGGTTAGGGTAGGGGTTAGGGTTAGGGTACGCGTTAGGGTTAGGGTAGTTATTAAACCTATCCCACTCTCTAGATACCCCTTAGCACGTAAGGGAATATTATTTGGGGGTGCAGCCATGGAGAAGAGTTTAGACACTAGGATAAGATAAGGAACACACCCATTATAAAGAAATCACATTAGGATTCTCTTTTTAAGCTGTTCCTTAAAACACTAGTGCTTAGGAAATCTATTGGAGGCAGAAGCAGTCAAGGGTAGCCTAGGGTTAGGGTTAGGCTTAGGGTCAGGCTTAGGGTACGGCTTAGGGTACGGGTTCGGGGAGGGGTGCGGGTACGGCGTAGGGTATGGGTTAGGGTTAGGGATAGGGTTAGTGTTAGGGTTAGGGCTCGGTTTAGGGTACGGGTTAGGATTAGGGTACGTGTTAGGGTTAGGGTAGGGGTTAGGGTTAGGGTACGCGTTAGGGTTAGGGTAGTTATTAAACCTATCCCACTCTCTAGATACCCCTTAGCACGTAAAGGAATATTATTTGAGGGTCCAGCCATGGAGAAGAGTTTAGACACTAGGATAAGATAAGGAACACACCCATTATAAAGAAATCACATTAGGATTCTCTTTTTCAGCTGTTCCTTAAAACACTAGTGCTTAGGAAATCTATTGGAGGCAGAAGCAGTCAAGGGTAGCCTAGGGTTAG
The DNA here is from genome assembly GCF_965194805.1 of Balaenoptera borealis. Lineage (NCBI taxonomy): Eukaryota > Metazoa > Chordata > Mammalia > Artiodactyla > Balaenopteridae > Balaenoptera > Balaenoptera borealis. Next base: position 64,455 of record NW_028123559.1, on the reverse strand, counting down.
GGTTAGGCTTAGGGTTAGGGTTAGGGTACGGCTTAGGGTACGGGTTCGGGGAGGGGTTCGGGTACGGCGTAGGGTATGGGTTAGGGTTAGGGTTAGGGTTAGTGTTAGGCTTAGGGCTCGGTTTAGGGTACGGTTAGGATTAGGGTACGTGTTAGGTTTAGGGTAGGGGTTAGGGTTAGGGTACGCGTTAGGGTTAGGGTAGTTAGTAAACCTATCCCACTCTCTAGATACCCCTTAGCACGTAAAGGAATATTATTTGGGGGTCCAGCCATGGAGAAGAGTTTACACACTAGGATAAGATAAGGAACACACCCATTATAAAGAAATCACATTAGGATTCTCTTTTTAAGCTGTTGCTTAAAACACTAGTGCTTAGGAAATCTATTGGAGGCAGAAGCAGTCAAGGGTAGCCTAGGGTTAGTGTTAGGCTTAGGGTTAGGCTTAGGGTACGGCTTAGGGTACGGGTTTGGGGAGGGGTTCGGGTACGGCGTAGGGTATGGGTTAGGGTTAGGGTTAGTGTTAGTGTTAGGGTTAGGGCTCGGTTTAGGGTACGGGTTAGGATTAGGGTACGTGTTAGTGTTAGGGTAGGGGTTAGGGTTAGAGTACGCATTAGGGTTAGGGTAGTTATTAAACCTATCCCACTCTCTAGATACCCCTTAGCACGTAAGGCAATATTATTTGTGGGTGCAGCCATGGAGAAGAGTTTAGACACTAGGATAAGATAAGGAACACACCCATTATAAAGAAATCACATTAGGATTCTCTTTTTAAGCTGTTCCTTAAAACAGTAGTGCTTAGGAAATCTATTGGAGGCAGAAGCAGTCAAGGGTAGCCTAGGGTTAGGGTTAGGCTTAGGGTTAGGTTTAGGGTACGGCTTGGGGAATGGGTTCGGGGAGGGGTTCGGGTACGGCGTAGGGTATGGTTTAGGGTTAGGCTTAGGGTTAGTGTTAGGGTTAGGGCTCGGTTTAGGGTACGGGTTAGGATTAGGGTACGTGTTAGGGTTAGGGTAGGGGTTAGGGGTAGGTTACACGTTAGGGCTAGGGTAGTTAGTAAACCTATCCCACTCTCTAGATACCCCTTAGCACGTAAAGGAATATTATTTGGGGGTCCAGCCATGGAGAAGAGTTTACACACTAGGATAAGATAAGGAACACACCCATTATAAAGAAATCACATTAGGATTCTCTTTTTAAGCTGTTTCTTAAAAAACTACTGCTTAGGAAATCAATTGGAGGCAGAAGCAGTTAAGGGTAGCCTAGGGTTAGGGTTAGGCTTAGGGTTAGGTTTAGGGTATGGCTTAGGGTACGGGTTCGGGGAGGGGTGCGGGTACGGCGTAGGGTATGGGTTAGGGTTAGGGTTAGTGTTAGTGTTAGGGTTAGGGCTCGGTTTAGGGTTCAGGTTAGGATTAGGGTACGTGTTAGGGTTAGGGTAGGGGTTAGGGTTAGGGTACGCGTTAGGGTTAGGGTAGTTATTAAACCTATCCCACTCTCTAGATACCCCTTAGCACGTAAAGGAATATTATTTGGGGGTCCTGCCATGGAGAAGAGTTTAGACACTAGGATAAGATAAGGAACACACCCATTATAAAGAAATCACTTTAGGATTCTCTTTTTAAGCTGTTCCTTAAAACACTAGTGCTTAGGAAATCTATTGGAGGCAGAAGCACTCAAGGGTAGCCTAGGGTTAGGGTTAGGCTTAGGGTTAGGTTTAGGGTACGGCTTGGGGAATGGGTTCGGGGAGGGGTTCGGGTACGGCGTAGGGTATGGTTTAGGGTTAGGGTTAGGGTTAGTGTTAGGGTTAGGGCTCGGTTTAGGGTACGGGTTAGGATTAGGGTACGTGTTAGGGTTAGGGTAGGGGTTAGGGTTAGGTTACGCGTTAGGGCTAGGGTAGTTAGTAAACCTATCCCACTCTCTAGCTCCCCCTTAGCACGTAAAGGAATATTATTTGGGGGTCCAGCCATGGAGAAGAGTTTAGACACTAGGATAAGATAAGGAACACACCCATTATAAAGAAATCACATTAGGATTCTCTTTTTAAGCTGTTTCTTAAAACACTACTGCTTAGGAAATCAATTGGAGGCAGAAGCAGTTAAGGGTAGCCTAGGGTTAGGGTTAGGCTTAGGGTTAGGTTTAGGGTATGGCTTAGGGTACGGGTTCGGGGAGGGGTGCGGGTACGGCGTAGGGTATGGGTTAGGGTTAGGGTTAGTGTTAGTGTTAGGGTTAGGGCTCGGTTTAGGGTTCAGGTTAGGATTAGGGTACGTGTTAGGGTTAGGGTAAGGGTTAGGGTTAGGGTACGCGTTAGGGTTAGGGTAGTTATTAAACCTATCCCACTCTCTAGATACCCCTTAGCACGTAAGGGAATATTATTTGGGGGTGCAGCCATGGAGAAGAGTTTAGACACTAGGATAAGATAAGGAACACACCCATTATAAAGAAATCACATTAGGATTCTCTTTTTAAGCTGTTCCTTAAAACACTAGTGCTTAGGAAATCTATTGGAGGCAGAAGCAGTCAAGGGTAGCCTAGGGTTAGGGTTAGGCTTAGGGTCAGGCTTAGGGTACGGCTTAGGGTACGGGTTCGGGGAGGGGTGCGGGTACGGCGTAGGGTATGGGTTAGGGTTAGGGATAGGGTTAGTGTTAGGGTTAGGGCTCGGTTTAGGGTACGGGTTAGGATTAGGGTACGTGTTAGGGTTAGGGTAGGGGTTAGGGTTAGGGTACGCGTTAGGGTTAGGGTAGTTATTAAACCTATCCCACTCTCTAGATACCCCTTAGCACGTAAGGGAATATTATTTGAGGGTCCAGCCATGGAGAAGAGTTTAGACACTAGGATAAGATAAGGAACACACCCATTATAAAGAAATCACATTAGGATTCTCTTTTTCAGCTGTTCCTTAAAACACTAGTGCTTAGGAAATCTATTGGAGGCAGAAGCAGTCAAGGGTAGCCTAGGGTTAGGGTTAGGCTTAGGGTTAGGGTTAGGGTACAGCTTAGGGTACGGGTTCGGGGAGGGGTTCGGGTACGGCGTAGGGTATGGGTTAGGGTTAGGGTTAGGGTTAGTGTTAGGCTTAGGGCTCGGTTTAGGGTACGGTTAGGATTAGGGTACGTGTTAGGTTTAGGGTAGGGGTTAGGGTTAGGGTACGCGTTAGGGTTAGGGTAGTTAGTAAACCTATCCCACTCTCTAGATACCCCTTAGCACGTAAAGGAATATTATTTGGGGGTCCAGCCATGGAGAAGAGTTTACACACTAGGATAAGATAAGGAACACACCCATTATAAAGAAATCACATTAGGATTCTCTTTTTAAGCTGTTCCTTAAAACACTAGTGCTTAGGAAATCTATTGGAGGCAGAAGCAGTCAAGGGTAGCCTAGGGTTAGTGTTAGCCTTAGGGTTAGGCTTAGGGTATGGCTTAGGGTACGGGTTTGGGGAGGGGTTCGGGTACGGCGTAGGGTATGGGTTAGGGTTAGGGTTAGGGTTAGTGTTAGGCTTAGGGCTCGGTTTGGGGTACCGGTTAGGATTAGGGTACGTGTTAGTGTTAGGGTAGGGGTTAGGGTTAGAATACGCATTAGGGTTAGGGTAGTTATTAAACCTATCCCACTCTCTACATACCCCTTAGCACGTAAGGCAATATTATTTGGGGGTGCAGCCATGGAGAAGAGTTTAGACACTAGGATAAGATAAGGAACACACCCATTATAAAGAAATCACATTAGGATTCTCTTTTTAAGCTGTTACTTAAAACACTAGTGCTTAGGAAATCTATTGGAGGCAGAAGCAGTCAAGGGTAGCCTAGGGTTAGGGTTAGGCTTAGGGTTAGGTTTAGGGTACGGCTTAGGGTACGGGTTTGGGGAGGGGTTCGGGTACGGCGTAGGGTATGGGTTAGGGTTAGGGTTAGGGTTAGGGTTAGTGTTAGGGTTAGGGCTCGGTTTAGGGTACGGGTTAGGATTAGGGTACGTGTTAGGGTTAGGGTAGGGGTTAGGGTTAGGGTACGCGTTAGGGTTAGGGTAGTTATTAAACCTATCCCACTCTCTAGATACCCCTTAGCACGTAAAGGAATATTATTTGGGGGTCCAGCCATGGAGAAGAGTTTAGACACTAGGATAAGATAAGGAACACACCCATTATAAAGAAATCACTTTAGAATTCTCTTTTTAAGCTGTTCCTTAAAACACTAGTGCTTAGGAAATCTATTGGAGGCAGAAGCAGTCAAGGGTAGCCTAGGGTTAGGGTTAGGCTTAGGGTTAGGTTTAGGGTACGGCTTGGGGAATGGGTTCAGGGAGGGGTTCGGGTACGGCGTAGGGTATGGGTTAGGGTTAGGGTTAGGGTTAGTGTTAGGGTTAGGGCTCGGTTTAGGGTACGGGTTAGGATTAGGGTACGTGTTAGGGTTAGGGTAGGGGTTAGGGTTAGGTTACGCGTTAGGGCTAGGGTATTTAGTAAACCTATCCCACTCTCTAGCTCCCCCTTAGCACGTAAAGGAATATTATTTGAGGGTCCAGCCATGGAGAAGAGTTTAGACACTAGGATAAGATAAGGAACACACCCATTATAAAGAAATCACATTAGGATTCTCTTTTTAAGCTGTTTCTTAAAACACTACTGCTTAGGAAATCAATTGGATGCAGAAGCAGTCAAGGGTAGCCTAGGGTTAGGGTTAGGCTTAGGGTAAGGTTTAGGGTATGTCTTAGGGTACGGGTTCGGGGAGGGGTGCGGGTACGGCGTAGGGTATGGGTTAGGGTTAGGGTTAGTGTTAGGGTTAGGTCTCGGTTTAGGGTTCAGGTTAGGATTAGGGTACGTGTTAGGGTTAGGGTAGGGGTTAGGGTTAGGGTACGCGTTTGGGTTAGGGTAGTTATTAAACCTATCCCACACTCTAGATACCCCTTAGCACGTAAGGGAATATTATTTGGGGGTGCAGCCATGGAGAAGAATTTAGACACTAGGATAAGATAAGGAACACACCCATTATAAAGAAATCACATTAGGATTCTCTATTTAAGCTGTTCCTTAAAACACTAGTGCTTAGGAAATCTATTGGAGGCAGAAGCAGTCAAGGGTAGCCTAGGGTTAGGGTTAGGCTTAGGGTTAGGCTTAGGGTACGGCTTCGGGTATGGGTTTGGGGAGGGGTTCGGGTACGGCGTAGGGTATGGGTTAGGGTTAGGTTTAGGGTTAGTGTTAGGGTTAGGGCTCGGTTTAGGGTACGGGTTAGGATTAGGGTACGTGTTAGGGTTAGGGTAGGGGTTAGGGTTAGGGTACGCGTTAGGGCTAGGGTAGTTAGTAAACCTATCCCACTCTCTAGCTCCCCCTTAGCACGTAAAGGAATATTATTTGGGGGTCCAGCCATGGAGAAGAGTTTAGACACTAGGATAAGATAAGGAACACACCCATTATGAAGAAATCACATTAGGATTCTCTTTTTAAGCTGTTCCTTAAAACACTAGTGCTTAGGAAATCTATTGGAGGCAGAAGCAGTCAAGGGTAGCCTAGGGTTAGGGTTAGGCTTAGGGTTAGGGTTAGGGTACGGCTTAGGGTAAGGGTTCGGGGAGGGTTTCGGGTACGGCGTAGGGTATGGGTTAGGGTTAGGGTTAGGGTTAGTGTTAGGGTTAGGGCTCGGTTTAGGGTACGGTTAGGATTAGGGTACGTGTTAGGTTTAGGGTAGGGGTTAGGGTTAGGGTACGCGTTAGGGTTAGGGTAGTTAGTAAACCTATCCCACTCTCTAGATACCCCTTAGCACGTAAAGGAATATTATTTGGGGGTCCAGCCATGGAGAAGAATTTAGACACTAGGATAAGATAAGGAACACACCCATTATAAAGAAATCACATTAGGATTCTCTTTTTAAGCTGTTGCTTAAAACACTAGTGCTTAGGAAATCTATTGGAGGCAGAAGCAGTCAAGGGTAGCCTAGGGTTAGTGTTAGGCTTAGGGTTAGGCTTAGGGTACGGCTTAGGGTACGGGTTTGGGGAGGGGTTCGGGTACGGCGTAGGGTATGGGTTAGGGTTAGGGTTAGTGTTAGTGTTAGGGTTAGGGCTCGGTTTAGGGTACGGGTTAGGATTAGGGTACGTGTTAGTGTTAGGGTAGGGGTTAGGGTTAGAGTACGCATTAGGGTTAGGGTAGTTATTAAACCTATCCCACTCTCTAGATACCCCTTAGCACGTAAGGCAATATTATTTGGGGGTGCAGCCATGGAGAAGAGTTTAGACACTAGGATAAGATAAGGAACACACCCATTATAAAGAAATCACATTAGGATTCTCTTTTAAAGCTGTTCCTTAAAACACTAGTGCTTAGGAAATCTATTGGAGGCAGAAGCAGTCAAGGGTAGCCTAGGGTTAGGGTTAGGCTTAGGGTTAGGTTTAGGGTACGGCTTGGGGAATGGGTTCGGGGAGGGGTTCGTGTACGGCGTAGGGTATGGGTTAGGGTTAGGGTTAGGGTTAGTGATAGGGTTAGGGCTCGGTTTAGGGTATGGGTTAGGATTAGGGTACGAGTTAGGGTTAGGGTAGGGGTTAGGGTTAGGGTACGCGTTAGGGTTAGGGTAGTTATTAAACCTATCCCACTCTGTAGATACCCCTTAGCACGTAAGGGAATATTATTTGGGGGTCCAGCCATGGAGAAGAGTTTAGACACTAGGATAAGATAAGGAACACACCCATTATAAAGAAATCACTTTAGGATTCTCTTTTTAAGCTGTTCCTTAAAACACTAGTGCTTAGGAAATCTATTGGAGGCAGAAGCAGTCAAGGGTAGCCTAGGGTTAGGGTTAGGCTTAGGGTCAGGCTTAGGGTACGGCTTAGGGTACGGGTTCGGGGAGGGGTGCGGGTACGGCGTAGGGTATGGGTTAGGGTTAGGGATAGGGTTAGTGTTAGGGTTAGGGCTCGGTTTAGGGTACGGGTTAGGATTAGGGTACGTGTTAGGGTTAGGGTAGGGGTTAGGGTTAGGGTACGCGTTAGGGTTAGGGTAGTTATTAAACCTATCCCACTCTCTAGATACCCCTTAGCACGTAAAGGAATATTATTTGAGGGTCCAGCCATGGAGAAGAGTTTAGACACTAGGATAAGATAAGGAACACACCCATTATAAAGAAATCACATTAGGATTCTCTTTTTAAGCTGTTCCTTAAAACACTAGTGCTTAGGAAATCTATTGGAGGCAGAAGCAGTCAAGGGTAGCCTAGGGTTAGGGTTAGGCTTAGGGTTAGGGTTAGGGTACGGCTTAGGGTACGGGTTCGGGGAGGGGTTCGGGTACGGCGAAGGGTATGGGTTAGGGTTAGGGTTAGGGTTAGTGTTAGGGTTAGGGCTCGGTTTAGGGTACGGTTAGGATTAGGGTACGTGTTAGGTTTAGGGTAGGGGTTAGGGTTAGGTTACGCGTTAGGGTTAGGGTAGTTAGTAAACCTATCCCACTCTCTAGATACCCCTTAGCACGTAAAGGAATATTATTTGGGGGTCCAGCCATGGAGAAGAGTTTACACACTAGGATAAGATAAGGAACACACCCATTATAAAGAAATCACATTAGGATTCTCTTTTTAAGCTGTTGCTTAAAACACTAGTGCTTAGGAAATCTATTGGAGGCAGAAGCAGTCAAGGGTAGCCTAGGGTTAGTGTTAGGCTTAGGGTTAGGTTTAGGGTATGGCTTAGGGTACGGGTTTGGGGAGGGGTTCGGGTACGGCGTAGGGTATGGGTTAGGGTTAGGGTTAGTGTTAGTGTTAGGGTTAGGGCTCGGTTTAGGGTACGGGTTAGGATTAGGGTACGTGTTAGTGTTAGGGTAGGGGTTAGGGTTAGAGTACGCATTAGGGTTAGGGTAGTTATTAAACCTATCCCACTCTCTACATACCCCTTAGCACGTAAGGCAATATTATTTGGGGGTGCAGCCATGGAGAAGAGTTTAGACACTAGGATAAGATAAGGAACACACCCATTATAAAGAAATCACATTAGGATTCTCTTTTTAAGCTGTTCCTTAAAACACTAGTGCTTAGGAAATCTATTGGAGGCAGAAGCAGTCAAGGGTAGCCTAGGGTTAGGGTTAGGCTTAGGGTTAGCCTTAGGGTACGGCTTAGGGTACGGGTTTGGGGAGGGGTTCGGGTACGGCGTAGGGTATGGGTTAGGGTTAGGGTTAGGGTTAGTGTTAGGGTTAGGGCTCGGTTTAGGGTACGGGTTAGGATTAGGGTACGTGTTAGGATTAGGGTAGGGGTTAGGGTTAGGTTACGCGTTAGGGCTAGGGTAGTTAGTAAACCTATCCCACTCTCTAGCTCCCCCTTAGCACGTAAAGGAATATTATTTGAGGGTCCAACCATGGAGAAGAGTTTAGACACTAGGATAAGATAAGGAACACACACATTATAAAGAAATCACATTAGGATTCTCTTTTTAAGCTGTTTATTAAAACACTACTGCTTAGGAAATCAATTGGAGGCAGAAGCAGTCAAGGGTAGCCTAGGGTTAGGGTTAGGCTTAGGGTTAGGTTTAGGGTATGGCTTAGGGTACGGGTTCGGGGAGGGGTGCGGGTACGGCGTAGGGTATGGGTTAGGGTTAGGGTTAGTGTTAGTGTTAGGGTTAGGGCTCGGTTTAGGGTACAGGTTAGGATTAGGGTACGTGTTAGGGTTAGGGTACGCGTTAGGGTTAGGGTACGCGTTAGGGTTAGGGTAGTTATTAAACCTATCCCACTCTCTAGATACCCCTTAGCACGTAACGGAATATTATTTGGGGGTGCAGCCATGGAGAAGAATTTAGACACTAGGATAAGATAAGGAACACACCCATTATAAAGAAATCACATTAGGATTCTCTATTTAAGCTGTTCCTTAAAACACTAGTGCTTAGGAAATCTATTGGAGGCAGAAGCAGTCAAGGGTAGCCTAGGGTTAGGGTTAGGCTTAGGGTTAGGCTTAGGGTACGGCTTGGGGTATGGGTTTGGGGAGGGGTTCGGGTACGGCGTAGGGTATGGGTTAGGGTTAGGGTTAGGGTTAGTGTTAGGGTTAGGGCTCGGTTTAGGGTACGGGTTAGGATTAGGGTACGTGTTAGGGTTAGGGTAGGCGTTAGGGTTAGGTTACGCGTTAGGGCTAGGGTAGTTAGTAAACCTATCCCACTCTCTAGCTCCCCCTTAGCACGTAAAGGAATATTATTTGGGGGTCCAGCCATGGAGAAGAGTTTAGACACTAGGATAAGATAAGGAACACACCCATTATAAAGAAATCACATTAGGATTCTCTTTTTAAGCTGTTCCTTAAAACACTACTGCTTAGGAAATCAATTGGAGGCAGAAGCAGTCAAGGGTAGCCTAGGGTTAGGGTTAAGCTTAGGGTTAGGTTTAGGGTATGGCTTAGGGTACGGGTTCGGGGAGGGGTGCGGGTACGGCGTAGGGTATGGGTTAGGGTTAGGGTTAGGGTTAGTGTTAGGGTTAGGGCTCGGTTTAGGGTACGGGTTAGGATTAGGGTACGTGTTAGGGTTAGGGTAGGCGTTAGGGTTAGGGTACGCGTTAGGGTTAGGGTAGTTATTAAACCTATCCCACTCTCTAGATACCCCTTAGCACGTAAAGGAATATTATTTGAGGGTCCAGCCATGGAGAAGAGTTTAGACACTAGGATAAGATAAGGAACACACCCATTATAAAGAAATCACATTAGGATTCTCTTTTTAAGCTGTTCCTTAAAACACTAGTGCTTAGGAAATCTATTGGAGGCAGAAGCAGTCAAGGGTAGCCTAGGGTTAGGGTTAGGCTTAGGGTTAGGGTTAGGGTACGGCTTAGGGTAAGGGTTCGGGGAGGGTTTCGGGTACGGCGTAGGGTATGGGTTAGGGTTAGGGTTAGGGTTAGTGTTAGGGTTAGGGCTCGGTTTAGGGTACGGTTAGGATTAGGGTACGTGTTAGGTTTAGGGTAGGGGTTAGGGTTAGGGTACGCGTTAGGGTTAGGGTAGTTAGTAAACCTATCCCACTCTCTAGATACCCCTTAGCACGTAAAGGAATATTATTTGGGGGTCCAGCCATGGAGAAGAATTTAGACACTAGGATAAGATAAGGAACACACCCATTATAAAGAAATCACATTAGGATTCTCTTTTTAAGCTGTTGCTTAAAACACTAGTGCTTAGGAAATCTATTGGAGGCAGAAGCAGTCAAGGGTAGCCTAGGGTTAGTGTTAGGCTTAGGGTTAGGCTTAGGGTGCGGCTTAGGGTACGGGTTTGGGGAGGGGTTCGGGTACGGCGTAGGGTATGGGTTAGGGTTAGGGTTAGTGTTAGTGTTAGGGTTAGGGCTCGGTTTAGGGTACGGGTTAGGATTAGGGTACGTGTTAGTGTTAGGGTAGGGGTTAGGGTTAGAGTACGCATTAGGGTTAGGGTAGTTATTAAACCTATCCCACTCTCTACATACCCCTTAGCACGTAAGGCAATATTATTTGGGGGTGCAGCCATGGAGAAGAGTTTAGACACTAGGATAAGATAAGGAACACACCCATTATAAAGAAATCACATTAGGATTCTCTTTTTAAGCTGTTCCTTAAAACACTAGTGCTTAGGAAATCTATTGGAGGCAGAAGCAGTCAAGGGTAGCCTAGGGTTAGGGTTAGGCTTAGGGTTAGCCTTAGGGTACGGCTTAGGGTACGGGTTTGGGGAGGGGTTCGGGTACGGCGTAGGGTATGGGTTAGGGTTAGGGTTAGGGTTAGTGTTAGGGTTAGGGCTCGGTTTAGGGTACGGGTTAGGATTAGGGTACGTGTTAGGATTAGGGTAGGGGTTAGGGTTAGGTTACGCGTTAGGGCTAGGGTAGTTAGTAAACCTATCCCACTCTCTAGCTCCCCCTTAGCACGTAAAGGAATATTATTTGAGGGTCCAACCATGGAGAAGAGTTTAGACACTAGGATAAGATAAGGAACACACACATTATAAAGAAATCACATTAGGATTCTCTTTTTAAGCTGTTTATTAAAACACTACTGCTTAGGAAATCAATTGGAGGCAGAAGCAGTCAAGGGTAGCCTAGGGTTAGGGTTAGGCTTAGGGTTAGGTTTAGGGTATGGCTTAGGGTACGGGTTCGGGGAGGGGTGCGGGTACGGCGTAGGGTATGGGTTAGGGTTAGGGTTAGTGTTAGTGTTAGGGTTAGGGCTCGGTTTAGGGTACAGGTTAGGATTAGGGTACGTGTTAGGGTTAGGGTACGCGTTAGGGTTAGGGTACGCGTTAGGGTTAGGGTAGTTATTAAACCTATCCCACTCTCTAGATACCCCTTAGCACGTAAGGGAATATTATTTGGGGGTGCAGCCATGGAGAAGAATTTAGACAGTAGGATAAGATAAGGAACACACCCATTATAAAGAAATCACATTAGGATTCTCTATTTAAGCTGTTCCTTAAAACACTAGTGCTTAGGAAATCTATTGGAGGCAGAAGCAGTCAAGGGTAGCCTAGGGTTAGGGTTAGGCTTAGGGTTAGGCTTAGGGTACGGCTTGGGGTATGGGTTTGGGGAGGGGTTCGGGTACGGCGTAGGGTATGGGTTAGGGTTAGGGTTAGGGTTAGTGTTAGGGTTAGGGCTCGGTTTAGGGTACGGGTTAGGATTAGGGTACGTGTTAGGGTTAGGGTAGGCGTTAGGGTTAGGTTACGCGTTAGGGCTAGGGTAGTTAGTAAACCTATCCCACTCTCTAGCTCCCCCTTAGCACGTAAAGGAATATTATTTGGGGGTCCAGCCATGGAGAAGAGTTTAGACACTAGGATAAGATAAGGAACACACCCATTATAAAGAAATCACATTAGGATTCTCTTTTTAAGCTGTTCCTTAAAACACTACTGCTTAGGAAATCAATTGGAGGCAGAAGCAGTCAAGGGTAGCCTAGGGTTAGGGTTAAGCTTAGGGTTAGGTTTAGGGTATGGCTTAGGGTACGGGTTCGGGGAGGGGTGCGGGTACGGCGTAGGGTATGGGTTAGGGTTAGGGTTAGGGTTAGTGTTAGGGTTAGGGCTCGGTTTAGGGTACGGGTTAGGATTAGGGTACGTGTTAGGGTTAGGGTAGGCGTTAGGGTTAGGGTACGCGTTAGGGTTAGGGTAGTTATTAAACCTATCCCACTCTCTAGATACCCCTTAGCACGTAAAGGAATATTATTTGAGGGTCCAGCCATGGAGAAGAGTTTAGACACTAGGATAAGATAAGGAACACACCCATTATAAAGAAATCACATTAGGATTCTCTTTTTAAGCTGTTCCTTAAAACACTAGTGCTTAGGAAATCTATTGGAGGCAGAAGCAGTCAAGGGTAGCCTAGGGTTAGGGTTAGGCTTAGGGTTAGGGTTAGGGTACGGCTTAGGGTAAGGGTTCGGGGAGGGTTTCGGGTACGGCGTAGGGTATGGGTTAGGGTTAGGGTTAGGGTTAGTGTTAGGGTTAGGGCTCGGTTTAGGGTACGGTTAGGATTAGGGTACGTGTTAGGTTTAGGGTAGGGGTTAGGGTTAGGGTACGCGTTAGGGTTAGGGTAGTTAGTAAACCTATCCCACTCTCTAGATACCCCTTAGCACGTAAAGGAATATTATTTGGGGGTCCAGCCATGGAGAAGAATTTAGACACTAGGATAAGATAAGGAACACACCCATTATAAAGAAATCACATTAGGATTCTCTTTTTAAGCTGTTGCTTAAAACACTAGTGCTTAGGAAATCTATTGGAGGCAGAAGCAGTCAAGGGTAGCCTAGGGTTAGTGTTAGGCTTAGGGTTAGGCTTAGGGTGCGGCTTAGGGTACGGGTTTGGGGAGGGGTTCGGGTACGGCGTAGGGTATGGGTTAGGGTTAGGGTTAGTGTTAGTGTTAGGGTTAGGGCTCGGTTTAGGGTACGGGTTAGGATTAGGGTACGTGTTAGTGTTAGGGTAGGGGTTAGGGTTAGAGTACGCATTAGGGTTAGGGTAGTTATTAAACCTATCCCACTCTCTAGATACCCCTTAGCACGTAAGGCAATATTATTTGGGGGTGCAGCCATGGAGAAGAGTTTAGACACTAGGATAAGATAAGGAACACACCCATTATAAAGAAATCACATTAGGATTCTCTTTTTAAGCTGTTCCTTAAAACAGTAGTGCTTAGGAAATCTATTGGAGGCAGAAGCAGTCAAGGGTAGCCTAGGGTTAGGGTTAGGCTTAGGGTTAGGTTTAGGGTACGGCTTGGGGAATAGGTTCGGGGAGGGGTTCGGGTACGGCGTAGGGTATGGTTTAGGGTTAGGCTTAGGGTTAGTGTTAGGGTTAGGGCTCGGTTTAGGGTACGGGTTAGGATTAGGGTACGTGTTAGGGTTAGGGTAGGGGTTACGGTTAGGTTACGCGTTAGGGCTAGGGTAGTTAGTAAACCTATCCCACTCTCTAGCTCCCCCTTAGCACGTAAAGGAATATTATTTGGGGGTCCAGCCATGGAGAAGAGTTTAGACACTAGGATAAGATAAGGAACACACCCATTATAAAGAAATCACATTAGGATTCTCTTTTTAAGCTGTTTCTTAAAAAACTACTGCTTAGGAAATCAATTGGAGGCAGAAGCAGTTAAGGGTAGCCTAGGGTTAGGGTTAGGCTTAGGGTTAGGTTTAGGGTATGGCTTAGGGTACGGGTTCGGGGAGGGGTGCGGGTACGGCGTAGGGTATGGGTTAGGGTTAGGGTTAGTGTTAGTGTTAGGGTTAGGGCTCGGTTTAGGGTTCAGGTTAGGATTAGGGTATGTGTTAGGGTTAGGGTAGGGGTTAGGGTTAGGGTACGCGTTAGGGTTAGGGTAGTTATTAAACCTATCCCACTCTCTAGATACCCCTTAGCACGTAAGGGAATATTATTTGGGGGTGCAGCCATGGAGAAGAGTTTAGACACTAGGATAAGATAAGGAACACACCCATTATAAAGAAATCACATTAGGATTCTCTTTTTAAGCTGTTCCTTAAAACACTAGTGCTTAGGAAATCTATTGGAGGCAGAAGCAGTCAAGGGTAGCCTAGGGTTAGGGTTAGGCTTAGGGTCAGGCTTAGGGTACGGCTTAGGGTACGGGTTCGGGGAGGGGTGCGAATATGGCGTAGGGTATGGGTTAGGGTTAGGGATAGGGTTAGTGTTAGGGTTAGGGCTCGGTTTAGGGTACGGGTTAGGATTAGGGTACGTGTTAGGGTTAGGGTAGGGGTTAGGGTTAGGGTACGCGTTAGGGTTAGGGTAGTTATTAAACCTATCCCACTCTCTAGATACCCCTTAGCACGTAAAGGAATATTATTTGAGGATCCAGCCATGGAGAAGAGTTTAGACACTAGGATAAGATAAGGAACACACCCATTATAAAGAAATCACATTAGGATTCTCTTTTTAAGCTGTTCCTTAAAACACTAGTGCTTAGGAAATCTATTGGAGGCAGAAGCAGTCAAGGGTAGCCTAGGGTTACGGTTAGGCTTAGGGTTAGGGTTAGGGTACGGCTTAGGGTACGGGTTCGGGGAGGGGTTCGGGTACGGCGTAGGGTATGGGTTAGGGTTAGGGTTAGGGTTAGTGTTAGGGTTAGGGCTCGGTTTAGGGTACGGTTAGGATTAGGGTACGTGTTAGGTTTAGGGTAGGGGTTAGGGTTAGGGTATGCGTTAGGGTTAGGGTAGTTAGTAAACCTATCCCACTCTCTAGCTCACCCTTAGCACGTAAAGGAATATTATTTGGGGGTCCAGCCATGGAGAAGAGTTTACACACTAGGATAAGATAAGGAACACACCCATAATAAAGAAATCACATTAGGATTCTCTTTTTAAGCTGTTGCTTAAAACACTAGTGCTTAGGAAATCTATTGGAGGCAGAAGCAGTCAAGGGTAGCCTAGGGTTAGTGTTAGGCTTAGGGTTAGGCTTAGGGTATGGCTTAGGGTACGGGTTTGGGGAGGGGTTCGGGTACGGCGTAGGGTATGGGTTAGGGTTAGGGTTAGTGTTAGTGTTAGGGTTAGGGCTCGGTTTAGGGTACGGGTTAGGATTAGGGTACGTGTTAGTGTTAGGGTAGGGGTTAGGGTTAGAGTACGCATTAGGGTTAGGGTAGTTATTAAACCTATCCCACTCTCTACATACCCCTTAGCACGTAAGGCAATATTATTTGGGGGTGCAGCCATGGAGAAGAGTTTAGACACTAGGATAAGATAAGGAACACACCCATTATAAAGAAATCACATTAGGATTCTCTTTTTAAGCTGTTCCTTAAAACACTAGTGCTTAGGAAATCTATTGGAGGCAGAAGCAGTCAAGGGTAGCCTAGGGTTAGGGTTAAGCTTAGGGTTAGGCTTAGGGTACGGCTTAGGGTACGGGTTTGGGGAGGGGTTCGGGTACGGTGTAGGGTATGGGTTAGGGTTAGGGTTAGGGTTAGTGTTAGGGTTAGGGTTAGGGCTCGGTTTAGGGTACGGGTTAGGATTAGGGTACGTGTTAGGGTTAGGGTAGGGGTTAGGGTTAGGGTACGCGTTAGGGTTAGGGTAGTTATTAAACCTATCCCACTCTCTAGATACCCCTTAGCACGTAAAGGAATATTATTTGGGGGTCCAGCCATGGAGAAGAGTTTAGACACTAGGATAAGATAAGGAACACACCCATTATAAAGAAATCACTTTAGAATTCTCTTTTTAAGCTGTTCCTTAAAACACTAGTGCTTAGGAAATCTATTGGAGGCAGAAGCAGTCAAGGGTAGCCTAGGGTTAGGGTTAGGCTTAGGGTTAGGTTTAGGGTACGGCTTGGGGTATGGGTTCAGGGAGGGGTTCGGGTACGGCGTAGGGTATGGGTTAGGGTTAGGGTTAGGGTTAGTGTTAGGGTTAGGGCTCGGTTTAGGTTACGGGTTAGGATTAGGGTACGTGTTAGGGTTAGGGTAGGGGTTAGGGTTAGGTTACGCGTTAGGGCTAGGGTAGTTAGTAAACCTATCCCACTCTCTAGCTCCCCCTTAGCACGTAAAGGAATATTATTTGAGGGTCCAGCCATGGAGAAGAGTTTAGACACTAGGATAAGATAAGGAACACACCCATTATAAAGAAATCACATTAGGATTCTCTTTTTAAGCTGTTTCTTAAAACACTACTGCTTAGGAAATCAATTGGAGGCAGAAGCAGTCAAGGGTAGCCTAGGGTTAGGGTTAGGCTTAGGGTTAGGTTTAGGGTATGGCTTAGGGTACGGGTTCGGGGAGGGGTGCGGGTACGGCGTAGGGTATGGGTTAGGGTTAGGGTTAGTGTTAGTGTTAAGGTTAGGGCTCGGTTTAGGGTACAGGTTAGGATTAGGGTACGTGTTAGGATTAGGGTAGGGGTTAGGGTTAGGGTACGCGTTAGGGTTAGGGTAGTTATTAAACCTATCCCACTCTCTAGATACCCCTTAGCACGTAAGGGAATATTATTTGGGGGTGCAGCCATGGAGAAGAATTTAGACACTAGGATAAGATAAGGAACACACCCATTATAAAGAAATCACATTAGGATTCTCTTTTTAAGCTGTTCCTTAAAACACTAGTGCGTAGGAAATCTATTGGAGGCAGAAGCAGTCAAGGGTAGCCTAGGGTTAGGGTTAGGCTTAGGGTTAGGGTTAGGGTACGGCTTAGGGTAAGGGTTCGGGGAGGGTTTCGGGTACGGCGTAGGGTATGGGTTAGGGTTAGGGTTAGGGTTAGTGTTAGGGTTAGGGCTCGGTTTAGGGTACGGTTAGGATTAGGGTACGTGTTCGGATTAGGGTAGGGGTTAGGGTTAGGGTACGCGTTAGGTTAGGATTGTTAGTAAACCTAACCCACTCTCTAGATACCCCTTAGCACGTAAAGGAATATTATTTGGGGGTCCAGCCATGGAGAAGAATTTAGACACTAGGATAAGATAAGGAACACACCCATTATAAAGAAATCACATTAGGATTCTCTTTTTAAGCTGTTGCTTAAAACACTAGTGCTTAGGAAATCTATTGGAGGCAGAAGCAGTCAAGGGTAGCCTAGGGTTAGTGTTAGGCTTAGGGTTAGGCTTAGGGTACGGCTTAGGGTACGGGTTTGGGGAGGGGTTCGGGTACGGCGTAGGGTATGGGTTAGGGTTAGGGTTAGTGTTAGTGTTAGGGTTAGGGCTCGGTTTAGGGTACGGGTTAGGATTAGGGTACGTGTTAGTGTTAGGGTAGGGGTTAGGGTTAGAGTACGCATTAGGGTTAGGGTAGTTATTAAACCTATCCCACTCTCTAGATACCCCTTAGCACGTAAGGCAATATTATTTGGGGGTGCAGCCATGGAGAAGAGTTTAGACACTAGGATAAGATAAGGAACACACCCATTATAAAGAAATCACATTAGGATTCTCTTTTTAAGCTGTTCCTTAAAACACTAGTGCTTAGGAAATCTATTGGAGGCAGAAGCAGTCAAGGGTAGCCTAGGGTTAGGGTTAGGCTTAGGGTTAGGTTTAGGGTACGGCTTGGGGAATGGGTTCGGGGTGGGGTTCGTGTACGGCGTAGGGTATGGGTTAGGGTTAGGGTTAGGGTTAGTGATAGGGTTAGGGCTCGGTTTAGGGTATGGGTTAGGATTAGGGTACGAGTTAGGGTTAGGGTAGGGGTTAGGGTTAGGGTACGCGTTAGGGTTAGGGTAGTTATTAAACCTATCCCACTCTCTAGATACCCCTTAGCACGTAAGGGAATATTATTTGGGGGTCCAGCCATGGAGAAGAGTTTAGACACTAGGATAAGATAAGGAACACACCCATTATAAAGAAATCACTTTAGGATTCTCTTTTTAAGCTGTTCCTTAAAACACTAGTGCTTAGGAAATCTATTGGAGGCAGAAGCAGTCAAGGGTAGCCTAGGGTTAGGGTTAGGCTTAGGGTCAGGCTTAGGGTACGGCTTAGGGTACGGGTTCGGGGAGGGGTGCGGGTACGGCGTAGGGTATGGGTTAGGGTTAGGGATAGGGTTAGTGTTAGGGTTAGGGCTCAGTTTAGGGTACGGGTTAGGATTAGGGTACGTGTTAGGGTTAGGGTACGCGTTAGGGTTAGGGTACGCGTTAGGGTTAGGGTAGTTATTAAACCTATCCCACTCTCTAGATACCCCTTAGCACGTAAAGGAATATTATTTGAGGGTCCAGCCATGGAGAAGAGTTTAGACACTAGGATAAGATAAGGAACACACCCATTATAAAGAAATCACATTAGGATTCTCTTTTTAAGCTGTTCCTTAAAACACTAGTGCTTAGGAAATCTATTGGAGGCAGAAGCAGTCAAGGGTAGCCTAGGGTTAGGGTTAGGCTTAGGGTTAGGGTTAGGGTACGGCTTAGGGTACGGGTTCGGGGAGGGGTTCGGGTACGGCGTAGGGTATGGGTTAGGGTTAGGGTTAGGGTTAGTGTTAGGGTTAGGGCTCGGTTTAGGGTACGGTTAGGATTAGGGTACGTGTTAGGTTTAGGGTAGGGGTTAGGGTTAGGGTACGCGTTAGGGTTAGGGTAGTTAGTAAACCTATCCCACTCTCTAGATACCCCTTAGCACGTAAAGGAATATTATTTGGGGGTCCAGCCATGGAGAAGAGTTTACACACTAGGATAAGATAAGGAACACACCCATTATAAAGAAATCACATTAGGATTCTCTTTTTAAGCTGTTGCTTAAAACACTAGTGCTTAGGAAATCTATTGGAGGCAGAAGCAGTCAAGGGTAGCCTAGGGTTAGTGTTAGGCTTAGGGTTAGGCTTAGGGTATGGCTTAGGGTACGGGTTTGGGGAGGGGTTCGGGTACGGCGTAGGGTATGGGTTAGGGTTAGTGTTAGTGTTAGTGTTAGGGTTAGGGCTCGGTTTAGGGTACGGGTTAGGATTAGGGTACGTGTTAGTGTTAGGGTAGGGGTTAGGGTTAGAGTACGCATTAGGGTTAGGGTAGTTATTAAACCTATCCCACTCTCTACATACCCCTTAGCACGTAAGGCAATATTATTTGGGGGTGCAGCCATGGAGAAGAGTTTAGACACTAGGATAAGATAAGGAACACACCCATTATAAAGAAATCACATTAGGATTCTCTTTTTAAGCTGTTCCTTAAAACACTAGTGCTTAGGAAATCTATTGGAGGCAGAAGCAGTCAAGGGTGGCCTAGGGTTAGGGTTAGGCTTAGGGTTAGCCTTAGGGTACGGCTTAGGGTACGGGTTTGGGGAGGGGTTCGGGTACGGCGTAGGGTATGGGTTAGGGTTAGGGTTAGGGTTAGTGTTAGGGTTAGGGCTCGGTTTAGGGTACGGGTTAGGATTAGGGTACATGTTAGGGTTAGGGTAGGGGTTAGGGTTAGGGTACGCGTTAGGGTTAGGGTAGTTATTAAACCTATCCCACTCTCTAGATACCCCTTAGCACGTAAAGGAATATTATTTGGGGGTCCAGCCATGGAGAAGAGTTTAGACACTAGGATAAGATAAGGAACACACCCATTATAAAGAAATCACTTTAGAATTCTCTTTTTAAGCTGTTCCTTAAAACACTAGTGCTTAGGAAATCTATTGGAGGCAGAAGCAGTCAAGGGTAGCCTAGGGTTAGGGTTAGGCTTAGGGTTAGGTTTAGGGTACGGCTTGGGGAATGGGTTCAGGGAGGGTTTCGGGTACGGCGTAGGGTATGGGTTAGGGTTAGGGTTAGGGTTAGTGTTAGGGTTAGGGCTCGGTTTAGGGTACGGGTTAGGATTAGGGTACGTGTTAGGGTTAGGGTAGGGGTTAGGGTTAGGTTACGCGTTAGGGCTAGGGTAGTTAGTAAACCTATCCCACTCTCTAGCTCCCCCTTAGCACGTAAAGGAATATTATTTGAGGGTCCAACCATGGAGAAGAGTTTAGACACTAGGATAAGATAAGGAACACACCCATTATAAAGAAATCACATTAGGATTCTCTTTTTAAGCTGTTTATTAAAACACTACTGCTTAGGAAATCAATTGGAGGCAGAAGCAGTCAAGGGTAGCCTAGGGTTAGGGTTAGGCTTAGGGTTAGGTTTAGGGTATGGCTTAGGGTACGGGTTCGGGGAGGGGTGCGGGTACGGCGTAGGGTATGGGTTAGGGTTAGGGTTAGTGTTAGTGCTAGGGTTAGGGCTCGGTTTAGGGTACAGGTTAGGATTAGGGTACGTGTTAGGGTTAGGGTACGCGTTAGGGTTAGGGTACGCGTTAGGGTTAGGGTAGTTATTAAACCTATCCCACTCTCTAGATACCCCTTAGCACGTAAAGGAATATTATTTGAGGATCCAGCCATGGAGAAGAGTTTAGACACTAGGATAAGATAAGGAACACACCCATTATAAAGAAATCACATTAGGATTCTCTTTTTAAGCTGTTCCTTAAAACACTAGGGCTTAGGAAATCTATTGGAGGCAGAAGCAGTCAAGGGTAGCCTAGGGTTAGGGTTAGGCTTAGGGTTAGGGTTAGGGTACGGCTTAGGGTAAGGGTTCGGGGAGGGTTTCGGGTACGGCGTAGGGTATGGGTTAGGGTTAGGGTTAGGGTTAGTGTTAGGGTTAGGGCTCGGTTTAGGGTACGGTTAGGATTAGGGTACGTGTTAGGTTTAGGGTAGGGGTTAGGGTTAGGGTACGCGTTAGGGTTAGGGTAGTTAGTAAACCTATCCCACTCTCTAGATACCCCTTAGCACGTAAAGGAATATTATTTGGGGGTCCAGCCATGGAGAAGAATTTAGACACTAGGATAAGATAAGGAACACACCCATTATAAAGAAATCACATTAGGATTCTCTTTTTAAGCTGTTGCTTAAAACACTAGTGCTTAGGAAATCTATTGGAGGCAGAAGCAGTCAAGGGTAGCCTAGGGTTAGTGTTAGGCTTAGGGTTAGGCTTAGGGTACGGCTTAGGGTACGGGTTTGGGGAGGGGTTCGGGTACGGCGTAGGGTATGGGTTAGGGTTAGGGTTAGTGTTAGTGTTAGGGTTAGGGCTCGGTTTAGGGTACGGGTTAGGATTAGGGTACGTGTTAGTGTTAGGGTAGGGGTTAGGGTTAGAGTACGCATTAGGGTTAGGGTAGTTATTAAACCTATCCCACTCTCTAGATACCCCTTAGCACGTAAGGCAATATTATTTGGGGGTGCAGCCATGGAGAAGAGTTTAGACACTAGGATAAGATAAGGAACACACCCATTATAAAGAAATCACATTAGGATTCTCTTTTTAAGCTGTTCCTTAAAACAGTAGTGCTTAGGAAATCTATTGGAGGCAGAAGCAGTCAACGGTAGCCTAGGGTTAGGGTTAGGCTTAGGGTTAGGTTTAGGGTACGGCTTGGGGAATGGGTTCGGGGAGGGGTTCGGGTACGGCGTAGGGTATGGTTTAGGGTTAGGCTTAGGGTTAGTGTTAGGGTTAGGGCTCGGTTTAGGGTACGGGTTAGGATTAGGGTACGTGTTAGGGTTAGGGTAGGGGTTAGGGTTAGGGTACGCGTTAGGGCTAGGGTAGTTAGTAAACCTATCCCACTCTCTAGCTCCCCCTTAGCACGTAAAGGAATATTATTTGGGGGTCCAGCCATGGAGAAGAGTTTAGACACTAGGATAAGATAAGGAACACACCCATTATAAAGAAATCACATTAGGATTCTCTTTTTAAGCTGTTTCTTAAAAAACTACTGCTTAGGAAATCAATTGGAGGCAGAAGCAGTTAAGGGTAGCCTAGGGTTAGGGTTAGGCTTAGGGTTAGGTTTAGGGTATGGCTTAGGGTACGGGTTCGGGGAGGGGTGCGGGTACGGCGTAGGGTATGGGTTAGGGTTAGGGTTAGTGTTAGTGTTAGGGTTAGGGCTCGGTTTAGGGTTCAGGTTAGGATTAGGGTACGTGTTAGGGTTAGGGTAGGGGTTAGGGTTAGGGTACGCGTTAGGGTTAGGGTAGTTATTAAACCTATCCCACTCTCTAGATACCCCTTAGCACGTAAAGGAATATTATTTGGGGGTCCAGCCATGGAGAAGAGTTTAGACACTAGGATAAGATAAGGAACACACCCATTATAAAGAAATCACTTTAGGATTCTCTTTTTAAGCTGTTCCTTAAAACACTAGTGCTTAGGAAATCTATTGGAGGCAGAAGCAGTCAAGGGTAGCCTAGGGTTAGGGTTAGGCTTAGGGTTAGGTTTAGGGTACGGCTTGGGGAATGGGTTCGGGGAGGGGTTCGGGTACGGCGTAGGGTATGGTTTAGGGTTAGGGTTAGGGTTAGTGTTAGGGTTAGGGCTCGGTTTAGGGTACGGGTTAGGATTAGGGTACGTGTTAGGGTTAGGGTAGGGGTTAGGGTTAGGTTACGCGTTAGGGCTAGGGTAGTTAGTAAACCTATCCCACTCTCTAGCTCCCCCTTAGCACGTAAAGGAATATTATTCGGGGGTCCAGCCATGGAGAAGAGTTTAGACACTAGGATAAGATAAGGAACACACCCATTATAAAGAAATCACATTAGGATTCTCTTTTTCAGCTGTTCCTTAAAACACTAGTGCTTAGGAAATCTATTGGAGGCAGAAGCAGTCAAGGGTAGCCTAGGGTTAGGGTTAGGCTTAGGGTTAGGGTTAGGGTACGGCTTAGGGTACGGGTTCGGGGAGGGGTTCGGGTACGGCGTAGGGTATGGGTTAGGGTTAGGGTTAGGGTTAGTGTTAGGCTTAGGGCTCGGTTTAGGGTACGGTTAGGATTAGGGTACGTGTTAGGGTTAGGGTAGGGGTTAGGGTTAGGGTACGCGTTAGGGTTAGGGTAGTTATTAAACCTATCCCACTCTCTAGATACCCCTTAGCACGTAAGGGAATATTATTTGGGGGTGCAGCCATGGAGAAGAGTTTAGACACTAGGATAAGATAAGGAACACACCCATTATAAAGAAATCACATTAGGATTCTCTTTTTAAGCTGTTCCTTAAAACACTAGTGCTTAGGAAATCTATTGGAGGCAGAAGCAGTCAAGGGTAGCCTAGGGTTAGGGTTAGGCTTAGGGTCAGGCTTAGGGTACGGCTTAGGGTACGGGTTCGGGGAGGGGTGCGGGTACGGCGTAGGGTATGGGTTAGGGTTAGGGATAGGGTTAGTGTTAGGGTTAGGGCTCGGTTTAGGGTACGGGTTAGGATTAGGGTACGTGTTAGGGTTAGGGTAGGGGTTAGGGTTAGGGTACGCGTTAGGGTTAGGGTAGTTATTAAACCTATCCCACTCTCTAGATACCCCTTAGCACGTAAAGGAATATTATTTGAGGGTCCAGCCATGGAGAAGAGTTTAGACACTAGGATAAGATAAGGAACACACCCATTATAAAGAAATCACATTAGGATTCTCTTTTTCAGCTGTTCCTTAAAACACTAGTGCTTAGGAAATCTATTGGAGGCAGAAGCAGTCAAGGGTAGCCTAGGGTTAGGGTTAGGCTTAGGGTTAGGGTTAGGGTACGGCTTAGGGTACGGGTTCGGGGAGGGGTTCGGGTACGGCGTAGGGTATGGGTTAGGGTTAGGGTTAGGGTTAGTGTTAGGCTTAGGGCTCGGTTTAGGGTACGGTTAGGATTAGGGTACGTGTTAGGTTTAGGGTAGGGGTTAGGGTTAGGGTACGCGTTAGGGTTAGGGTAGTTAGTAAACCTATCCCACTCTCTAGATACCCCTTAGCACGTAAAGGAATATTATTTGGGGGTCCAGCCATGGAGAAGAGTTTACACACTAGGATAAGATAAGGAACACACCCATTATAAAGAAATCACATTAGGATTCTCTTTTTAAGCTGTTGCTTAAAACACTAGTGCTTAGGAAATCTATTGGAGGCAGAAGCAGTCAAGGGTAGCCTAGGGTTAGTGTTAGGCTTAGGGTTAGGCTTAGGGTACGGCTTAGGGTACGGGTTTGGGGAGGGGTTCGGGTACGGCGTAGGGTATGGGTTAGGGTTAGGGTTAGTGTTAGTGTTAGGGTTAGGGCTCGGTTTAGGGTACGGGTTAGGATTAGGGTACGTGTTAGTGTTAGGGTAGGGGTTAGGGTTAGAGTACGCATTAGGGTTAGGGTAGTTATTAAACCTATCCCACTCTCTAGATACCCCTTAGCACGTAAGGCAATATTATTTGGGGGTGCAGCCATGGAGAAGAGTTTAGACACTAGGATAAGATAAGGAACACACCCAGTATAAAGAAATCACATTAGGATTCTCTTTTTAAGCTGTTCCTTAAAACAGTAGTGCTTAGGAAATCTATTGGAGGCAGAAGCAGTCAAGGGTAGCCTAGGGTTAGGGTTAGGCTTAGGGTTAGGTTTAGGGTACGGCTTGGGGAATGGGTTCGGGGAGGGGTTCGGGTACGGCGTAGGGTATGGTTTAGGGTTAGGCTTAGGGTTAGTGTTAGGGTTAGGGCTCGGTTTAGGGTACGGGTTAGGATTAGGGTACGTGTTAGGGTTAGGGTAGGGGTTAGGGGTAGGTTACACGTTAGGGCTAGGGTAGTTAGTAAACCTATCCCACTCTCTAGCTCCCCCTTAGCACGTAAAGGAATATTATTTGGGGGTCCAGCCATGGAGAAGAGTTTACACACTAGGATAAGATAAGGAACACACCCATTATAAAGAAATCACATTAGGATTCTCTTTTTAAGCTGTTTCTTAAAAAACTACTGCTTAGGAAATCAATTGGAGGCAGAAGCAGTTAAGGGTAGCCTAGGGTTAGGGTTAGGCTTAGGGTTAGGTTTAGGGTATGGCTTAGGGTACGGGTTCGGGGAGGGGTGCGGGTACGGCGTAGGGTATGGGTTAGGGTTAGGGTTAGTGTTAGTGTTAGGGTTAGGGCTCGGTTTAGGGTTCAGGTTAGGATTAGGGTACGTGTTAGGGTTAGGGTAGGGGTTAGGGTTAGGGTACGCGTTAGGGTTAGGGTAGTTATTAAACCTATCCCACTCTCTAGATACCCCTTAGCACGTAAAGGAATATTATTTGGGGGTCCTGCCATGGAGAAGAGTTTAGACACTAGGATAAGATAAGGAACACACCCATTATAAAGAAATCACTTTAGGATTCTCTTTTTAAGCTGTTCCTTAAAACACTAGTGCTTAGGAAATCTATTGGAGGCAGAAGCAGTCAAGGGTAGCCTAGGGTTAGGGTTAGGCTTAGGGTTAGGTTTAGGGTACGGCTTGGGGAATGGGTTCGGGGAGGGGTTCGGGTACGGCGTAGGGTATGGTTTAGGGTTAGGGTTAGGGTTAGTGTTAGGGTTAGGGCTCGGTTTAGGGTACGGGTTAGGATTAGGGTACGTGTTAGGGTTAGGGTAGGGGTTAGGGTTAGGTTACGCGTTAGGGCTAGGGTAGTTAGTAAACCTATCCCACTCTCTAGCTCCCCCTTAGCACGTAAAGGAATATTATTTGGGGGTCCAGCCATGGAGAAGAGTTTAGACACTAGGATAAGATAAGGAACACACCCATTATAAAGAAATCACATTAGGATTCTCTTTTTAAGCTGTTTCTTAAAACACTACTGCTTAGGAAATCAATTGGAGGCAGAAGCAGTTAAGGGTAGCCTAGGGTTAGGGTTAGGCTTAGGGTTAGGTTTAGGGTATGGCTTAGGGTACGGGTTCGGGGAGGGGTGCGGGTACGGCGTAGGGTATGGGTTAGGGTTAGGGTTAGTGTTAGTGTTAGGGTTAGGGCTCGGTTTAGGGTTCAGGTTAGGATTAGGGTACGTGTTAGGGTTAGGGTAAGGGTTAGGGTTAGGGTACGCGTTAGGGTTAGGGTAGTTATTAAACCTATCCCACTCTCTAGATACCCCTTAGCACGTAAGGGAATATTATTTGGGGGTGCAGCCATGGAGAAGAGTTTAGACACTAGGATAAGATAAGGAACACACCCATTATAAAGAAATCACATTAGGATTCTCTTTTTAAGCTGTTCCTTAAAACACTAGTGCTTAGGAAATCTATTGGAGGCAGAAGCAGTCAAGGGTAGCCTAGGGTTAGGGTTAGGCTTAGGGTCAGGCTTAGGGTACGGCTTAGGGTACGGGTTCGGGGAGGGGTGCGGGTACGGCGTAGGGTATGGGTTAGGGTTAGGGATAGGGTTAGTGTTAGGGTTAGGGCTCGGTTTAGGGTACGGGTTAGGATTAGGGTACCTGTTAGGGTTAGGGTAGGGGTTAGGGTTAGGGTACGCGTTAGGGTTAGGGTAGTTATTAAACCTATCCCACTCTCTAGATACCCCTTAGCACGTAAAGGAATATTATTTGAGGGTCCAGCCATGGAGAAGAGTTTAGACACTAGGATAAGATAAGGAACACACCCATTATAAAGAAATCACATTAGGATTCTCTTTTTCAGCTGTTCCTTAAAACACTAGTGCTTAGGAAATCTATTGGAGGCAGAAGCAGTCAAGGGTAGCCTAGGGTTAGGGTTAGGCTTAGGGTTAGGGTTAGGGTACAGCTTAGGGTACGGGTTCGGGGAGGGGTTCGGGTACGGCGTAGGGTATGGGTTAGGGTTAGGGTTAGGGTTAGTGTTAGGCTTAGGGCTCGGTTTAGGGTACGGTTAGGATTAGGGTACGTGTTAGGTTTAGGGTAGGGGTTAGGGTTAGGGTACGCGTTAGGGTTAGGGTAGTTAGTAAACCTATCCCACTCTCTAGATACCCCTTAGCACGTAAAGGAATATTATTTGGGGGTCCAGCCATGGAGAAGAGTTTACACACTAGGATAAGATAAGGAACACACCCATTATAAAGAAATCACATTAGGATTCTCTTTTTAAGCTGTTCCTTAAAACACTAGTGCTTAGGAAATCTATTGGAGGCAGAAGCAGTCAAGGGTAGCCTAGGGTTAGTGTTAGCCTTAGGGTTAGGCTTAGGGTATGGCTTAGGGTACGGGTTTGGGGAGGGGTTCGGGTACGGCGTAGGGTATGGGTTAGGGTTAGGGTTAGGGTTAGTGTTAGGCTTAGGGCTCGGTTTAGGGTACCGGTTAGGATTAGGGTACGTGTTAGTGTTAGGGTAGGGGTTAGGGTTAGAATACGCATTAGGGTTAGGGTAGTTATTAAACCTATCCCACTCTCTACATACCCCTTAGCACGTAAGGCAATATTATTTGGGGGTGCAGCCATGGAGAAGAGTTTAGACACTAGGATAAGATAAGGAACACACCCATTATAAAGAAATCACATTAGGATTCTCTTTTTAAGCTGTTACTTAAAACACTAGTGCTTAGGAAATCTATTGGAGGCAGAAGCAGTCAAGGGTAGCCTAGGGTTAGGGTTAGGCTTAGGGTTAGGTTTAGGGTACGGCTTAGGGTACGGGTTTGGGGAGGGGTTCGGGTACGGCGTAGGGTATGGGTTAGGGTTAGGGTTAGGGTTAGGGTTAGTGTTAGGGTTAGGGCTCGGTTTAGGGTACGGGTTAGGATTAGGGTACGTGTTAGGTTTAGGGTAGGGGTTAGGGTTAGGGTACGCGTTAGGGTTAGGGTAGTTATTAAACCTATCCCACTCTCTAGATACCCCTTAGCACGTAAAGGAATATTATTTGGGGGTCCAGCCATGGAGAAGAGTTTAGACACTAGGATAAGATAAGGAACACACCCATTATAAAGAAATCACTTTAGAATTCTCTTTTTAAGCTGTTCCTTAAAACACTAGTGCTTAGGAAATCTATTGGAGGCAGAAGCAGTCAAGGGTAGCCTAGGGTTAGGGTTAGGCTTAGGGTTAGGTTTAGGGTACGGCTTGGGGAATGGGTTCAGGGAGGGGTTCGGGTACGGCGTAGGGTATGGGTTAGGGTTAGGGTTAGGGTTAGTGTTAGGGTTAGGGCTCGGTTTAGGGTACGGGTTAGGATTAGGGTACGTGTTAGGGTTAGGGTAGGGGTTAGGGTTAGGTTACGCGTTAGGGCTAGGGTATTTAGTAAACCTATCCCACTCTCTAGCTCCCCCTTAGCACGTAAAGGAATATTATTTGAGGGTCCAGCCATGGAGAAGAGTTTAGACACTAGGATAAGATAAGGAACACACCCATTATAAAGAAATCACATTAGGATTCTCTTTTTAAGCTGTTTCTTAAAACACTACTGCTTAGGAAATCAATTGGATGCAGAAGCAGTCAAGGGTAGCCTAGGGTTAGGGTTAGGCTTAGGGTTAGGTTTAGGGTATGTCTTAGGGTACGGGTTCGGGGAGGGGTGCGGGTACGGCGTAGGGTATGGGTTAGGGTTAGGGTTAGTGTTAGTGATAGGGTTAGGGCTCGGTTTAGGGTTCAGGTTAGGATTAGGGTACGTGTTAGGGTTAGGGTAGGGGTTAGGGTTAGGGTACGCGTTAGGGTTAGGGTAGTTATTAAACCTATCCCACACTCTAGATACCCCTTAGCACGTAAGGGAATATTATTTGGGGGTGCAGCCATGGAGAAGAATTTAGACACTAGGATAAGATAAGGAACACACCCATTATAAAGAAATCACATTAGGATTCTCTATTTAAGCTGTTCCTTAAAACACTAGTGCTTAGGAAATCTA
Organism: Balaenoptera borealis; assembly: GCF_965194805.1. Lineage (NCBI taxonomy): Eukaryota > Metazoa > Chordata > Mammalia > Artiodactyla > Balaenopteridae > Balaenoptera > Balaenoptera borealis. The sequence continues at coordinate 36,220 of NW_028123559.1, read as the reverse complement.
TTGGAGGCAGAAGCAGTCAAGGGTAGCCTAGGGTTAGGGTTAGGCTTAGGGCTAGGCTTAGGGTACGGCTTCGGGTATGGGTTTGGGGAGGGGTTCGGGTACGGCGTAGGGTATGGGTTAGGGTTAGGGTTAGGGTTAGTGTTAGGGTTAGGGCTCGGTTTAGGGTACGGGTTAGGATTAGGGTACGTGTTAGGGTTAGGGTAGGGGTTAGGGTTAGGTTACGCGTTAGGGCTAGGGTAGTTAGTAAACCTATCCCACTCTCTAGCTCCCCCTTAGCACGTAAAGGAATATTATTTGGGGGTCCAGCCATGGAGAAGAGTTTAGACACTAGGATAAGATAAGGAACACACCCATTATGAAGAAATCACATTAGGATTCTCTTTTTAAGCTGTTCCTTAAAACACTAGTGCTTAGGAAATCTATTGGAGGCAGAAGCAGTCAAGGGTAGCCTAGGGTTAGGGTTAGGCTTAGGGTTAGGGTTAGGGTACGGCTTAGGGTAAGGGTTCGGGGAGGGTTTCGGGTACGGCGTAGGGTATGGGTTAGGGTTAGGGTTAGGGTTAGTGTTAGGGTTAGGGCTCGGTTTAGGGTACGGTTAGGATTAGGGTACGTGTTAGGTTTAGGGTAGGGGTTAGGGTTAGGGTACGCGTTAGGGTTAGGGTAGTTAGTAAACCTATCCCACTCTCTAGATACCCCTTAGCACGTAAAGGAATATTATTTGGGGGTCCAGCCATGGAGAAGAATTTAGACACTAGGATAAGATAAGGAACACACCCATTATAAAGAAATCACATTAGGATTCTCTTTTTAAGCTGTTGCTTAAAACACTAGTGCTTAGGAAATCTATTGGAGGCAGAAGCAGTCAAGGGTAGCCTAGGGTTAGTGTTAGGCTTAGGGTTAGGCTTAGGGTACGGCTTAGGGTACGGGTTTGGGGAGGGGTTCGGGTACGGCGTAGGGTATGGGTTAGGGTTAGGGTTAGTGTTAGTGTTAGGGTTAGGGCTCGGTTTAGGGTACGGGTTAGGATTAGGGTACGTGTTAGTGTTAGGGTAGGGGTTAGGGTTAGAGTACGCATTAGGGTTAGGGTAGTTATTAAACCTATCCCACTCTCTAGATACCCCTTAGCACGTAAGGCAATATTATTTGGGGGTGCAGCCATGGAGAAGAGTTTAGACACTAGGATAAGATAAGGAACACACCCATTATAAAGAAATCACATTAGGATTCTCTTTTTAAGCTGTTCCTTAAAACACTAGTGCTTAGGAAATCTATTGGAGGCAGAAGCAGTCAAGGGTAGCCTAGGGTTAGGGTTAGGCTTAGGGTTAGGTTTAGGGTACGGCTTGGGGAATGGGTTCGGGGAGGGGTTCGTGTACGGCGTAGGGTATGGGTTAGGGTTAGGGTTAGGGTTAGTGATAGGGTTAGGGCTCGGTTTAGGGTATGGGTTAGGATTAGGGTACGAGTTAGGGTTAGGGTAGGGGTTAGGGTTAGGGTACGCGTTAGGGTTAGGGTAGTTATTAAACCTATCCCACTCTCTAGATACCCCTTAGCACGTAAGGGAATATTATTTGGGGGTCCAGCCATGGAGAAGAGTTTAGACACTAGGATAAGATAAGGAACACACCCATTATAAAGAAATCACTTTAGGATTCTCTTTTTAAGCTGTTCCTTAAAACACTAGTGCTTAGGAAATCTATTGGAGGCAGAAGCAGTCAAGGGTAGCCTAGGGTTAGGGTTAGGCTTAGGGTCAGGCTTAGGGTACGGCTTAGGGTACGGGTTCGGGGAGGGGTGCGGGTACGGCGTAGGGTATGGGTTAGGGTTAGGGATAGGGTTAGTGTTAGGGTTAGGGCTCGGTTTAGGGTACGGGTTAGGATTAGGGTACGTGTTAGGGTTAGGGTAGGGGTTAGGGTTAGGGTACGCGTTAGGGTTAGGGTAGTTATTAAACCTATCCCACTCTCTAGATACCCCTTAGCACGTAAAGGAATATTATTTGAGGGTCCAGCCATGGAGAAGAGTTTAGACACTAGGATAAGATAAGGAACACACCCATTATAAAGAAATCACATTAGGATTCTCTTTTTCAGCTGTTCCTTAAAACACTAGTGCTTAGGAAATCTATTGGAGGCAGAAGCAGTCAAGGGTAGCCTAGGGTTAGGGTTAGGCTTAGGGTTAGGGTTAGGGTACGGCTTAGGGTACGGGTTCGGGGAGGGGTTCGGGTACGGCGAAGGGTATGGGTTAGGGTTAGGGTTAGGGTTAGTGTTAGGGTTAGGGCTCGGTTTAGGGTACGGTTAGGATTAGGGTACGTGTTAGGTTTAGGGTAGGGGTTAGGGTTAGGTTACGCGTTAGGGTTAGGGTAGTTAGTAAACCTATCCCACTCTCTAGATACCCCTTAGCACGTAAAGGAATATTATTTGGGGGTCCAGCCATGGAGAAGAGTTTACACACTAGGATAAGATAAGGAACACACCCATTATAAAGAAATCACATTAGGATTCTCTTTTTAAGCTGTTGCTTAAAACACTAGTGCTTAGGAAATCTATTGGAGGCAGAAGCAGTCAAGGGTAGCCTAGGGTTAGTGTTAGGCTTAGGGTTAGGTTTAGGGTATGGCTTAGGGTACGGGTTTGGGGAGGGGTTCGGGTACGGCGTAGGGTATGGGTTAGGGTTAGGGTTAGTGTTAGTGTTAGGGTTAGGGCTCGGTTTAGGGTACGGGTTAGGATTAGGGTACGTGTTAGTGTTAGGGTAGGGGTTAGGGTTAGAGTACGCATTAGGGTTAGGGTAGTTATTAAACCTATCCCACTCTCTACATACCCCTTAGCACGTAAGGCAATATTATTTGGGGGTGCAGCCATGGAGAAGAGTTTAGACACTAGGATAAGATAAGGAACACACCCATTATAAAGAAATCACATTAGGATTCTCTTTTTAAGCTGTTCCTTAAAACACTAGTGCTTAGGAAATCTATTGGAGGCAGAAGCAGTCAAGGGTAGCCTAGGGTTAGGGTTAGGCTTAGGGTTAGCCTTAGGGTACGGCTTAGGGTACGGGTTTGGGGAGGGGTTCGGGTACGGCGTAGGGTATGGGTTAGGGTTAGGGTTAGGGTTAGTGTTAGGGTTAGGGCTCGGTTTAGGGTACGGGTTAGGATTAGGGTACGTGTTAGGATTAGGGTAGGGGTTAGGGTTAGGTTACGCGTTAGGGCTAGGGTAGTTAGTAAACCTATCCCACTCTCTAGCTCCCCCTTAGCACGTAAAGGAATATTATTTGAGGGTCCAACCATGGAGAAGAGTTTAGACACTAGGATAAGATAAGGAACACACCCATTATAAAGAAATCACATTAGGATTCTCTTTTTAAGCTCTTTATTAAAACACTACTGCTTAGGAAATCAATTGGAGGCAGAAGCAGTCAAGGGTAGCCTAGGGTTAGGGTTAGGCTTAGGGTTAGGTTTAGGGTATGGCTTAGGGTACGGGTTCGGGGAGGGGTGCGGGTACGGCGTAGGGTATGGGTTAGGGTTAGGGTTAGTGTTAGTGTTAGGGTTAGGGCTCGGTTTAGGGTACAGGTTAGGATTAGGGTACGTGTTAGGGTTAGGTTACGCGTTAGGGTTAGGGTACGCGTTAGGGTTAGGGTAGTTATTAAACCTATCCCACTCTCTAGATACCCCTTAGCACGTAAGGGAATATTATTTGGGGGTGCAGCCATGGAGAAGAATTTAGACAGTAGGATAAGATAAGGAACACACCCATTATAAAGAAATCACATTAGGATTCTCTATTTAAGCTGTTCCTTAAAACACTAGTGCTTAGGAAATCTATTGGAGGCAGAAGCAGTCAAGGGTAGCCTAGGGTTAGGGTTAGGCTTAGGGTTAGGCTTAGGGTACGGCTTGGGGTATGGGTTTGGGGAGGGGTTCGGGTACGGCGTAGGGTATGGGTTAGGGTTAGGGTTAGGGTTAGTGTTAGGGTTAGGGCTCGGTTTAGGGTACGGGTTAGGATTAGGGTACGTGTTAGGGTTAGGGTAGGCGTTAGGGTTAGGTTACGCGTTAGGGCTAGGGTAGTTAGTAAACCTATCCCACTCTCTAGCTCCCCCTTAGCACGTAAAGGAATATTATTTGGGGGTCCAGCCATGGAGAAGAGTTTAGACACTAGGATAAGATAAGGAACACACCCATTATAAAGAAATCACATTAGGATTCTCTTTTTAAGCTGTTCCTTAAAACACTACTGCTTAGGAAATCAATTGGAGGCAGAAGCAGTCAAGGGTAGCCTAGGGTTAGGGTTAAGCTTAGGGTTAGGTTTAGGGTATGGCTTAGGGTACGGGTTCGGGGAGGGGTGCGGGTACGGCGTAGGGTATGGGTTAGGGTTAGGGTTAGGGTTAGTGTTAGGGTTAGGGCTCGGTTTAGGGTACGGGTTAGGATTAGGGTACGTGTTAGGGTTAGGGTAGGCGTTAGGGTTAGGGTACGCGTTAGGGTTAGGGTAGTTATTAAACCTATCCCACTCTCTAGATACCCCTTAGCACGTAAAGGAATATTATTTGAGGGTCCAGCCATGGAGAAGAGTTTAGACACTAGGATAAGATAAGGAACACACCCATTATAAAGAAATCACATTAGGATTCTCTTTTTAAGCTGTTCCTTAAAACACTAGTGCTTAGGAAATCTATTGGAGGCAGAAGCAGTCAAGGGTAGCCTAGGGTTAGGGTTAGGCTTAGGGTTAGGGTTAGGGTACGGCTTAGGGTAAGGGTTCGGGGAGGGTTTCGGGTACGGCGTAGGGTATGGGTTAGGGTTAGGGTTAGGGTTAGTGTTAGGGTTAGGGCTCGGTTTAGGGTACGGTTAGGATTAGGGTACGTGTTAGGTTTAGGGTAGGGGTTAGGGTTAGGGTACGCGTTAGGGTTAGGGTAGTTAGTAAACCTATCCCACTCTCTAGATACCCCTTAGCACGTAAAGGAATATTATTTGGGGGTCCAGCCATGGAGAAGAATTTAGACACTAGGATAAGATAAGGAACACACCCATTATAAAGAAATCACATTAGGATTCTCTTTTTAAGCTGTTGCTTAAAACACTAGTGCTTAGGAAATCTATTGGAGGCAGAAGCAGTCAAGGGTAGCCTAGGGTTAGTGTTAGGCTTAGGGTTAGGCTTAGGGTACGGCTAAGGGTACGGGTTTGGGGAGGGGTTCGGGTACGGCGTAGGGTATGGGTTAGGGTTAGGGTTAGTGTTAGTGTTAGGGTTAGGGCTCGGTTTAGGGTACGGGTTAGGATTAGGGTACGTGTTAGTGTTAGGGTAGGGGTTAGGGTTAGAGTACGCATTAGGGTTAGGGTAGTTATTAAACCTATCCCACTCTCTAGATACCCCTTAGCACGTAAGGCAATATTATTTGGGGGTGCAGCCATGGAGAAGAGTTTAGACACTAGGATAAGATAAGGAACACACCCATTATAAAGAAATCACATTAGGATTCTCTTTTTAAGCTGTTCCTTAAAACAGTAGTGCTTAGGAAATCTATTGGAGGCAGAAGCAGTCAAGGGTAGCCTAGGGTTAGGGTTAGGCTTAGGGTTAGGTTTAGGGTACGGCTTGGGGAATGGGTTCGGGGAGGGGTTCGGGTACGGCGTAGGGTATGGTTTAGGGTTAGGCTTAGGGTTAGTGTTAGGGTTAGGGCTCGGTTTAGGGTACGGTTAGGATTAGGGTACGTGTTAGGTTTAGGGTAGGGGTTAGGGTTAGGGTACGCGTTAGGGTTAGGGTAGTTAGTAAACCTATCCCACTCTCTAGATACCCCTTAGCACGTAAAGGAATATTATTTGGGGGTCCAGCCATGGAGAAGAGTTTACACACTAGGATAAGATAAGGAACACACCCATTATAAAGAAATCACATTAGGATTCTCTTTTTAAGCTGTTGCTTAAAACACTAGTGCTTGGGAAATCTATTGGAGGCAGAAGCAGTCAAGGGTAGCCTAGGGTTAGTGTTAGGCTTAGGGTTAGGCTTAGGGTACGGCTTTGGGTACGGGTTTGTGGAGGGGTTCGGGTACGGCGTAGGGTATGGGTTAGGGTTAGGGTTAGTGTTAGTGTTAGGGTTAGGGCTCGGTTTAGGGTACGGGTTAGGATTAGGGTACGTGTTAGTGTTAGGGTAGGGGTTAGGGTTAGAGTACGCATTAGGGTTAGGGTAGTTATTAAACCTATCCCACTCTCTAGATACCCCTTAGCACGTAAGGCAATATTATTTGTGGGTGCAGCCATGGAGAAGAGTTTAGACACTAGGATAAGATAAGGAACACACCCATTATAAAGAAATCACATTAGGATTCTCTTTTTAAGCTGTTCCTTAAAACAGTAGTGCTTAGGAAATCTATTGGAGGCAGAAGCAGTCAAGGGTAGCCTAGGGTTAGGGTTAGGCTTAGGGTTAGGTTTAGGGTACGGCTTGGGGAATGGGTTCGGGGAGGGGTTCGGGTACGGCGTAGGGTATGGTTTAGGGTTAGGCTTAGGGTTAGTGTTAGGGTTAGGGCTCGGTTTAGGGTACGGGTTAGGATTAGGGTACGTGTTAGGGTTAGGGTAGGGGTTAGGGGTAGGTTACACGTTAGGGCTAGGGTAGTTAGTAAACCTATCCCACTCTCTAGCTCCCCCTTAGCACGTAAAGGAATATTATTTGGGGGTCCAGCCATGGAGAAGAGTTTAGACACTAGGATAAGATAAGGAACACACCCATTATAAAGAAATCACATTAGGATTCTCTTTTTAAGCTGTTTCTTAAAAAACTACTGCTTAGGAAATCAATTGGAGGCAGAAGCAGTTAAGGGTAGCCTAGGGTTAGGGTTAGGCTTAGGGTTAGGTTTAGGGTATGGCTTAGGGTACGGGTTCGGGGAGGGGTGCGGGTACGGCGTAGGGTATGGGTTAGGGTTAGGGTTAGGGTTAGTGTTAGGGTTAGGGCTCGGTTTAGGGTTCAGGTTAGGATTAGGGTACGTGTTAGGGTTAGGGTAGGGGTTAGGGTTAGGGTAAGCGTTAGGGTTAGGGTAGTTATTAAACCTATCCCACTCTCTAGATACCCCTTAGCACGTAAGGGAATATTATTTGGGGGTGCAGCCATGGAGAAGAGTTTAGACACTAGGATAAGATAAGGAACACACCCATTATAAAGAAATCACATTAGGATTCTCTTTTTAAGCTGTTCCTTAAAACACTAGTGCTTAGGAAATCTATTGGAGGCAGAAGCACTCAAGGGTAGCCTAGGGTTAGGGTTAGGCTTAGGGTCAGGCTTAGGGTACGGCTTAGGGTACGGGTTCGGGGATGGGTGCGGGTACGGCGTAGGGTATGGGTTAGGGTTAGGGATAGGGTTAGTGTTAGGGTTAGGGCTCGGTTTAGGGTACGGGTTAGGATTAGGGTACGTGTTAGGGTTAGGGTAGGGGTTAGGGTTAGGGTACGCGTTAGGGTTAGGGTAGTTATTAAACCTATCCCACTCTCTAGATACCCCTTAGCACGTAAAGGAATATTATTTGAGGGTCCAGCCATGGAGAAGAGTTTAGACACTAGGATAAGATAAGGAACACACCCATTATAAAGAAATCACATTAGGATTCTCTTTTTCAGCTGTTCCTTAAAACACTAGTGCTTAGGAAATCTATTGGAGGCAGAAGCAGTCAAGGGTAGCCTAGGGTTAGGGTTAGGCTTAGGGTTAGGGTTAGGGTACAGCTTAGGGTACGGGTTCGGGGAGGGGTTCGGGTACGGCGTAGGGTATGGGTTAGGGTTAGGGTTAGGGTTAGTGTTAGGCTTAGGGCTCGGGTTAGGGTACGGTTAGGATTAGGGTACGTGTTAGGTTTAGGGTAGGGGTTAGGGTTAGGGTACGCGTTAGGGTTAGGGTAGTTAGTAAACCTATCCCACTCTCTAGATACCCCTTAGCACGTAAAGGAATATTATTTGGGGGTCCAGCCATGGAGAAGAGTTTACACACTAGGATAAGATAAGGAACACACCCATTATAAAGAAATCACATTAGGATTCTCTTTTTAAGCTGTTCCTTAAAACACTAGTGCTTAGGAAATCTATTGGAGGCAGAAGCAGTCAAGGGTAGCCTAGGGTTAGTGTTAGCCTTAGGGTTAGGCTTAGGGTATGGCTTAGGGTACGGGTTTGGGGAGGGGTTCGGGTACGGCGTAGGGTATGGGTTAGGGTTAGGGTTAGGGTTAGTGTTAGGCTTAGGGCTCGGTTTAGGGTACGGGTTAGGATTAGGGTACGTGTTAGTGTTAGGGTAGGGGTTAGGGTTAGAGTACGCATTAGGGTTAGGGTAGTTATTAAACCTATCCCACTCTCTACAAACCCCTTAGCACGTAAGGCAATATTATTTGGGGGTGCAGCAATGGAGAAGAGTTTAGACACTAGGATAAGATAAGGAACACACCCATTATAAAGAAATCACATTAGGATTCTCTTTTTAAGCTGTTTCTTAAAACACTACTGCTTAGGAAATCAATTGGATGCAGAAGAAGTCAAGGGTAGCCTAGGGTTAGGGTTAGGCTTAGGGTTAGGTTTAGGGTATGGCTTAGGGTACGTGTTCGGGGAGGGGTGCGGGTACGGCGTAGGGTATGGATTAGGGTTAGGGTTAGTGTTAGTGTTAGGGTTAGGGCTCGGTTTAGGGTACGGGTTAGGATTAGGGTACGTGTTAGGGTTAGGGTAGGGGTTAGGGTTAGGGTACGCGTTAGGGTTAGGGTAGTTATTAAACCTATCCCACACTCTAGATACCCCTTAGCACGTAAGGGAATATTATTTGGGGGTGCAGCCATGGAGAAGAATTTAGACACTAGGATAAGATAAGGAACACACCCATTATAAAGAAATCACATTGGGATTCTCTATTTAAGCTGTTCCTTAAAACACTAGTGCTTAGGAAATCTATTGGAGGCAGAAGCAGTCAAGGGTAGCCTAGGGTTAGGGTTAGGCTTAGGGTTAGGCTTAGGGTACGGCTTCGGGTATGGGTTTGGGGAGGGGTTCGGGTACGGCGTAGGGTATGGGTTAGGGTTAGGGTTAGGGTTAGTGTTAGGGTTAGGGCTCGGTTTAGGGTACGGGTTAGGATTAGGGTACGTGTTAGGGTTAGGGTAGGGGTTAGGGTTAGGTTACGCGTTAGGGCTAGGGTAGTTAGTAAACCTATCCCACTCTCTAGCTCCCCCTTAGCACGTAAAGGAATATTATTTGGGGGTCCAGCCATGGAGAAGAGTTTAGACACTAGGATAAGATAAGGAACACACCCATTATAAAGAAATCACATTAGGATTCTCTTTTTAAGCTGTTCCTTAAAACACTAGTGCTTAGGAAATCTATTGGAGGCAGAAGCAGTCAAGGTTAGCCTAGGGTTAGGGTTAGGCTTAGGGTTAGGCTTAGGGTACGGCTTAGGGTACGGGTTCGGGGAGGGGTGTGGGTACGGCGTAGGGTATGGGTTAGGGTTAGGGTTAGGGTTAGTGTTAGGGTTAGGGCTCGGTTTAGGGTACGGGTTAGGATTAGGGTACGTGTTAGGGTTAGGGTAGAGGTTAGGGTTAGGGTACGCGTTAGGGTTAGGGTAGTTATTAAACCTATCCCACTCTCTAGATACCCCTTAGCACGTAAAGGAATATTATTTGGGGGTCCAGCCATGGAGAAGAGTTTAGACACTAGGATAAGATAAGGAACACACCCATTATAAAGAAATCACATTAGGATTCTCTTTTTAAGCTGTTGCTTAAAACACTAGTGCTTAGGAAATCTATTGGAGGCAGAAGCAGTCAAGGGTAGCCTAGGGTTAGTGTTAGGCTTAGGGTTAGGGTTAGGGTACGGCTTAGGGTACGGGTTTGGGGAGGGGTTCGGGTACGGCGTAGGGTATGGGTTAGGGTTAGGGTTAGTGTTAGTGTTAGGGTTAGGGCTCGGTTTAGGGTACGGGTTAGGATTAGGGTACGTGTTAGTGTTAGGGTAGGGGTTAGGGTTAGAGTACGCATTAGGGTTAGGGTAGTTATTAAACCTATCCCACTCTCTACATACCCCTTAGCACGTAAGGCAATATTATTTGGGGGTGCAGCCATGGAGAAGAGTTTAGACACTAGGATAAGATAAGGAACACACCCATTATAAAGAAATCACATTAGGATTCTCTTTTTAAGCTGTTCCTTAAAACACTAGTGCTTAGGAAATCTATTGGAGGCAGAAGCAGTCAAGGGTAGCCTAGGGTTAGGGTTAGGCTTAGGGTTAGGTTTAGGGTATGGCTTGGGGAATGGGTTCGGGGAGGGGTTCGGGTACGGCGTAGGGTATGGGTTAGGGTTAGGGTTAGTGTTAGGGTTAGGGCTCGGTTTAGGGTACGGGTTAGGATTAGGGTACGTGTTAGGGTTAGGGTAGGGGTTAGGGTTAGGGTACGCGTTAGGGTTAGGGTAGTTATTAAACCTATCCCACTGTCTAGATACCCCTTAGCACGTAAGGGAATATTATTTGGGGGTGCAGCCATGGAGAAGAATTTAGACACTAGGATAAGATAAGGAACACACCCATTATAAAGAAATCACATTAGGATTCTCTATTTAAGCTGTTCCTTAAAACACTAGTGCTTAGGAAATCTATTGGAGGCAGAAGCAGTCAAGGGTAGCCTAGGGTTAGGGTTAGGCTTAGGGTTAGTCTTAGGGTACGGCTTGGGGTATGGGTTTGGGGAGGGGTTCGTGTACGGCGTAGGGTATGGGTTAGGGTTAGGGTTAGGGTTAGTGTTAGGGTTAGGGCTCGGTTTAGGGTACGGGTTAGGATTAGGGTACGTGTTAGGGTTAGGGTAGGGGTTAGGGTTAGGTTACGCGTTAGGGCTAGGGTAGTTAGTAAACCTATCCCACTCTCTAGCTCCCCCTTAGCACGTAAAGGAATATTATTTGGGGGTGCAGCCATGGAGAAGAGTTTAGACACTAGGATAAGATAAGGAACACACCCATTATAAAGAAATCACATTAGGATTCTCTTTTTAAGCTGTTGCTTAAAACACTAGTGCTTAGGAAATCTATTGGAGGCAGAAGCAGTCAAGGGTAGCCTAGGGTTAGTGTTAGGCTTAGGGTTAGGCTTACGGTACGGCTTAGGGTACGGGTTTGGGGAGGTGTTCGGGTACGGCGTAGGGTATGGGTTAGGGTTAGGGTTAGTGTTAGTGTTAGGGTTAGGGCTCGGTTTAGGGTACGGGTTAGGATTAGGGTACGTGTTAGTGTTAGGGTAGGGGTTAGGGTTAGAGTACGCATTAGGGTTAGGGTAGTTATTAAACCTATCCCACTCTCTACATACCCCTTAGCACGTAAGGCAATATTATTTGGGGGTGCAGCCATGGAGAAGAGTTTAGACACTAGGATAAGATAAGGAACACACCCATTATAAAGAAATCACATTAGGATTCTCTTTTTAATCTGTTCCTTAAAACACTAGTGCTTAGGAAATCTATTGGAGGCAGAAGCAGTCAAGGGTAGCCTAGGGTTAGGGTTAGGCTTAGGGTTAGGTTTAGGGTACGGCTTGGGGAATGGGTTCGGGGAGGGGTTCGGGTACGGCGTAGGGTATGGGTTAGGGTTAGGGTTAGGGTTAGGGTTAGGGCTCGGTTTAGGGTACGGGTTAGGATTAGGGTACGTGTTAGGGTTAGGGTAGGGGGTTGGGTTAGGCTACGCGTTAGGGTTAGGGTAGTTATTAAACCTATCCCACTGTCTAGATACCCCTTAGCACGTAAGGGAATATTATTTGGGGGTGCAGCCATGGAGAAGAATTTAGACACTAGGATAAGATAAGGAACACACCCATTATAAAGAAATCACATTAGGATTCTCTATTTAAGCTGTTCCTTAAAACACTAGTGCTTAGGAAATCTATTGGAGGCAGAAGCAGTCAAGGGTAGCCTAGGGTTAGGGTTAGGCTTAGGGTTAGTCTTAGGGTACGGCTTGGGGTATGGGTTTGGGGAGGGGTTCGGGTACGGCGTAGGGTATGGGTTAGGGTTAGGGTTAGGGTTAGTGTTAGGGTTAGGGCTCGGTTTAGGGTTAGGGTTAGGGTTAGGGTACGTGTTAGGGTTAGGGTAGGGGTTAGGGTTAGGTTACGCGTTAGGGCTAGGGTAGTTAGTAAACCTATCCCACTCTCTAGCTCCCCCTTAGCACGTAAAGGAATATTATTTGGGGGTCCAGCCATGGAGAAGAGTTTAGACACTAGGATAAGATAAGGAACACACGCATTATAAAGAAATCACATTAGGATTCTCTTTTTAAGCTGTTCCTTAAAACACTACTGCTTAGGAAATCAATTGGAGGCAGAAGCAGTCAAGGGTAGCCTAGGGTTAGGGTTAGGCTTAGGGTTAGGTTTAGGGTATGGCTTAGGGTACGGGTTCGGGGAGGGGTGCGGGTACGGCGTAGGGTATGGGTTAGGGTTAGGGTTAGGGTTAGTGTTAGGGTTAGGGCTCGGTTTAGGGTACGGGTTAGGATTAGGGTACGTGTTAGGGTTAGGGTAGGCGTTAGGGTTAGGGTACGCGTTAGGGTTAGGGTAGTTATTAAACCTATCCCACTCTCTAGATACCCCTTAGCACGTAAGGGAATATTATTTGGGGGTGCAGCCATGGAGAAGAGTTTAGACACTAGGATAAGATAAGGAACACACCCATTATAAAGAAATCACATTAGGATTCTCTTTTTAAGCTGTTCCTTAAAACACTAGTGCTTAGGAAATCTATTGGAGGCTGAAGCAGTCAAGGGTAGCCTAGGGTTAGGGTTAGGCTTAGGGTTAGGCTTAGGGTACAGCTTAGGGTACGGGTTCGGGGAGGGGTGCGGGTATGGCGTAGGGTATGGGTTAGGGTTAGGGTTAGGGTTAGTGTTAGGGTTAGGGCTCGGTTTAGGGTACGGGTTAGGATTAGGGTACGTGTTAGGGTTAGGGTAGGGTTTAGGGTTAGGGTACGCGTTAGGGTTAGGGTAGTTATTAAGCCTATCCCACTCTCTAGATACCCCTTAGCACGTAAAGGAATATTATTTGAGGGTCCAGCCATGGAGAAGAGTTTAGACACTAGGATAAGATAAGGAACACACCCATTATAAAGAAATCACATTAGGATTCTCTTTTGAAGCTGTTCCTTAAAACACTAGTGCTTAGGAAATCTATTGGAGGCAGAAGCAGTCAAGGGTAGCCTAGGGTTAGGGTTAGGCTTAGGGTTAGGCTTAGGGTACGGCTTAGGGTAAGGGTTCGGGGAGGGTTTCGGGTATGGCGTAGGGTATGGGTTAGGGTTAGGGTTAGGGTTAGTGTTAGGGTTAGGGCTCGGTTTAGGGTACGGTTAGGATTAGGGTACGTGTTCGGTTTAGGGTAGGGGTTAGGGTTAGGGTACGCGTTAGGGTTAGGGTAGTTAGTAAACCTATCCCACTCTCTAGATACCCCTTAGCACGTAAAGGAATATTATTTGGGGGTCCAGCCATGGAGAAGAATTTAGACACTAGGATAAGATAAGGAACACACCCATTATAAAGAAATCACATTAGGATTCTCTTTTTAAGCTGTTGCTTAAAACACTAGTGCTTAGGAAATCTATTAGAGGCAGAAGCAGTCAAGGGTAGCCTAGGGTTAGTGTTAGGCTTAGGGTTAGGCTTAGGGTACGGCTTAGGGTACGGGTTTGGGGAGGGGTTCGGGTACGGCGTAGGGTATGGGTTAGGGTTAGGGTTAGTGTTAGTGTTAGGGTTAGGGCTCGGTTTAGGGTACGGGTTAGGATTAGGGTACGTGTTAGTGTTAGGGTAGGGGTTAGGGTTAGAGTACGCATTAGGGTTAGGGTAGTTATTAAACCTATCCCACTCTCTACATACCCCTTAGCACGTAAGGCAATATTATTTGGGGGTGCAGCCATGGAGAAGAGTTTAGACACTAGGATAAGATAAGGAACACACCCATTATAAAGAAATCACATTAGGATTCTCTTTTTAAGCTGTTCCTTAAAACACTAGTGCTTAGGAATTCTATTGGAGACAGAAGCAGTCAAGGGTAGCCTAGGGTTAGGGTTAGGCTGAGGGTTAGGCTTAGGTTACGGCTTAGGGTACGGGTTTGGGGAGGGGTTCGGGTACGGCGTAGGGTATGGGTTAGGGTTAGGGTTAGGGTTAGTGTTAGGTTTAGGGCTCGGTTTAGGGTACGGGTTAGGATTAGGGTACGTGTTAGGGTTAGGGTAGGGGTTAGGGTTAGGGTACGCGTTAGGGTTAGGGTAGTTATTAAACCTATCCCACTCTCTAGATACCCCTTAGCACGTAAAGGAATATTATTTGGGGGTCCAGCCATGGAGAAGAGTTTAGACACTAGGATAAGATAAGGAACACACCCATTATAAAGAAATCACTTTAGGATTCTCTTTTTAAGCTGTTCCTTAAAACACTAGTGCTTAGGAAATCTATTGGAGGCAGAAGCAGTCAAGGGTAGCCTAGGGTTAGGGTTAGGCTTAGGGTTAGGTTTAGGGTACGGCTTGGGGAATGGGTTCGGGGAGGGGTTCGGGTACGGCGTAGGGTATGGGTTAGGGTTAGGGTTAGTGTTAGGGTTAGGGCTCGGTTTAGGGTACGGGTTAGGATTAGGGTACGTGTTAGGGTTAGGGTAGGGGTTAGGGTTAGGGTACGCGTTAGGGTTAGGGTAGTTATTAAACCTATCCCACTGTCTAGATACCCCTTAGCACGTAAGGGAATATTATTTGGGGGTCCAGCCATGGAGAAGAATTTAGACACTAGGATAAGATAAGGAACACACCCATTATAAAGAAATCACATTAGGATTCTCTATTTAAGCTGTTCCTTAAAACACTAGTGCTTAGGAAATCTATTGGAGGCAGAAGCAGTCAAGGGTAGCCTAGGGTTAGGGTTAGGCTTAGGGTTAGTCTTAGGGTACGGCTTGGGGTATGGGTTTGGGGAGGGGTTCGGGTACGGCGTAGGGTATGGGTTAGGGTTAGGGTTAGGGTTAGTGTTAGGGTTAGGGCTCGGTTTAGGGTACGGGTTAGGATTAGGGTACGTATTAGGGTTAGGGTAGGGGTTAGGGTTAGGTTACACGTTAGGGCTAGGGTAGTTAGTAAACCTATCCCACTCTCTAGCTCCCCCTTAGCACGTAAAGGAATATTATTTGGGGGTCCAGCCATGGAGAAGAGTTTAGACACTAGGATAAGATAAGGAACACACCCATTATAAAGAAATCACATTAGGATTCTCTTTTTAAGCTGTTCCTTAAAACACTACTGCTTAGGAAATCAATTGGAGGCAGAAGCAGTCAAGGGTAGCCTAGGGTTAGGGTTAGGCTTAGGGTTAGGTTTAGGGTATGGCTTAGGGTACGGGTTCGGGGAGGGGTGCGGGTACGGCGTAGGGTATGGGTTAGGGTTAGGGTTAGGGTTAGTGTTAGGGTTAGGGCTCGGTTTAGGGTACGGGTTAGGATTAGGGTACGTGTTAGGGTTAGGGTAGGCGTTAGGGTTAGGGTACGCGTTAGGGTTAGGGTAGTTATTAAACCTATCCCACTCTCTAGATACCCCTTAGCACGTAAGGGAATATTATTTGGGGGTGCAGCCATGGAGAAGAGTTTAGACACTAGGATAAGATAAGGAACACACCCATTATAAAGAAATCACATTAGGATTCTCTTTTTAAGCTGTTCCTTAAAACACTAGTGCTTAGGAAATCTATTGGAGGCAGAAGCAGTCAAGGGTAGCCTAGGGTTAGGCTTAGGCTTAGGGTTAGTCTTAGGGTACGGCTTGGGGTATGGGTTTGGGGAGGGGTTCGGGTACGGCGTAGGGTATGGGTTAGGGTTAGGGTTAGGGTTAGTGTTAGGGTTAGGCCTCGGTTTAGGGTACGGTTTAGGATTAGGGTACGTGTTAGGGTTAGGGTAGGGGTTAGGGTTAGGTTACGCGTTAGGGCTAGGGTAGTTAGTAAACCTATCCCACTCTCTAGCTCCCCCTTAGCACGTAAAGGAATATTATTTGGGGGTCCAGCCATGGAGAAGAGTTTAGACACTAGGATAAGATAAGGAACACACCCATTATAAAGAAATCACATTAGGATTCTCTTTTTAAGCTGTTCCTTAAAACACTACTGCTTAGGAAATCAATTGGAGGCAGAAGCAGTCAAGGGTAGCCTAGGGTTAGGGTTAGGCTTAGGGTTAGGTTTAGGGTATGGCTTAGGGTACGGGTTCGGGGAGGGGTGCGGGTACGGCGTAGGGTATGGGTTAGGGTTAGGGTTAGGGTTAGTGTTAGGGTTAGGGCTCGGTTTAGGTTACGGGTTAGGATTAGGGTACGTGTTAGGGTTAGGGTAGGCGTTAGGGTTAGGGTACGCGTTAGGGTTAGGGTAGTTATTAAACCTATCCCACTCTCTAGATACCCCTTAGCACGTAAGGGAATATTATTTGGGGGTGCAGCCATGGAGAAGAGTTTAGACACTAGGATAAGATAAGGAACACACCCATTATAAAGAAATCACATTAGGATTCTCTTTTTAAGCTGTTCCTTAAAACACTAGTGCTTAGGAAATCTATTGGAGGCAGAAGCAGTCAAGGGTAGCCTAGGGTTAGGGTTAGGCTTAGGGTTAGGTTTAGGGTACGGCTTGGGGAATGGGTTCAGGGAGGGGTTCGGGTACGGCGTAGGGTATGGGTTAGGGTTAGGGTTAGGGTTAGTGTTAGGGTTAGGGCTCGGTTTAGGGTACGGGTTAGGATTAGTGTACGTGTTAGGGTTAGGGTAGGGGTTAGGGTTAGGTTACGCGTTAGGGCTAGGGTATTTAGTAAACCTATCCCACTCTCTAGCTCCCCCTTAGCACGTAAAGGAATATTATTTGAGGGTCCAGCCATGGAGAAGAGTTTAGACACTAGGATAAGATAAGGAACACACCCATTATAAAGAAATCACATTAGGATTCTCTTTTTAAGCTGTTTCTTAAAACACTACTGCTTAGGAAATCAATTGGATGCAGAAGCAGTCAAGGATAGCCTAGGGTTAGGGTTAGGCTTAGGGTTAGGTTTAGGGTATGGCTTAGGGTACGGGTTCGGGGAGGGGTGCGGGTACGGCGTAGGGTATGGGTTAGGGTTAGGGTTAGTGTTAGTGTTAGGGTTAGGGCTCGGTTTAGGGTTCAGGTTAGGATTAGGGTACGTGTTAGGGTTAGGGTAGGGGTTAGGGTTAGGGTACGCGTTAGGGTTAGGGTAGTTATTAAACCTATCCCACACTCTAGATACCCCTTAGCACGTAAGGGAATATTATTTGGGGGTGCAGCCATGGAGAAGAACTTAGACACTAGGATAAGATAAGGAACACACCCATTATAAAGAAATCACATTGGGATTCTCTATTTAAGCTGTTCCTTAAAACACTAGTGCTTAGGAAATCTATTGGAGGCAGAAGCAGTCAAGGGTAGCCTAGGGTTAGGGTTAGGCTTAGGGTTAGGCTTAGGGTACGGCTTCGGGTATGGGTTTGGGGAGGGGTTCGGGTACGGCGTAGGGTATGGGTTAGGGTTAGGGTTAGGGTTAGTGTTAGGGTTAGGGCTCGGTTTAGGGTACGGGTTAGGATTAGGGTACGTGTTAGGGTTAGGGTAGGGGTTAGGGTTAGGTTACGCGTTAGGGCTAGGGTAGTTAGTAAACCTATCCCACTCTCTAGCTCCCCCTTAGCACGTAAAGGAATATTATTTGGGGGTCCAGCCATGGAGAAGAGTTTAGACACTAGGATAAGATAAGGAACACACCCATTATAAAGAAATCACATTAGGATTCTCTTTTTAAGCTGTTCCTTAAAACACTAGTGCTTAGGAAATCTATTGGAGGCAGAAGCAGTCAAGGTTAGCCTAGGGTTAGGGTTAGGCTTAGGGTTAGGCTTAGGGTACGGCTTAGGGTACGGGTTCGGGGAGGGGTGTGGGTACGGCGTAGGGTATGGGTTAGGGTTAGGGTTAGGGTTAGTGTTAGGGTTAGGGCTCGATTTAGGGTACGGGTTAGGATTAGGGTACGTGTTAGGGTTAGGGTAGAGGTTAGGGTTAGGGTACGCGTTAGGGTTAGGGTAGTTATTAAACCTATCCCACTCTCTAGATACCCCTTAGCACGTAAAGGAATATTATTTGGGGGTCCAGCCATGGAGAAGAGTTTAGACACTAGGATAAGATAAGGAACACACCCATTATAAAGAAATCACTTTAGGATTCTCTTTTTAAGCTGTTCCTTAAAACACTAGTGCTTAGGAAATCTATTGGAGGCAGAAGCAGTCAAGGGTAGCCTAGGGTTAGGGTTAGGCTTAGGGTTAGGTTTAGGGTACGGCTTGGGGAATGGGTTCAGGGAGGGGTTCGTGTACGGCGTAGGGTATGGGTTAGGGTTAGGGTTAGGGTTAGGGCTCGGTTTAGGGTATGGGTTAGGATTAGGGTACGAGTTAGGGTTAGGGTAGGGGTTAGGGTTAGGGTACGCGTTAGGGTTAGGGTAGTTATTAAACCTATCCCACTGTCTAGATACCCCTTAGCACGTAAAGGAATATTATTTGGGGGTCCAGCCATGGAGAAGAGTTTAGACACTAGGATAAGATAAGGAACACACCCATTATAAAGAAATCACTTTAGGATTCTCTTTTTAAGCTGTTCCTTAAAACACTAGTGCTTAGGAAATCTATTGGAGGCAAAAGCAGTCAAGGGTAGCCTAGGGTTAGGGTTAGGCTTAGGGTTAGGTTTAGGGTACGGCTTGGGGAATGGGTTCGGGGAGGGGTTCGGGTATGGCGTAGGGTATGGTTTAGGGTTAGGGTTAGGGTTAGTGTTAGGGTTAAGGCTCGGTTTAGGGTATGGGTTAGGATTAGGGTACGTGTTAGGGTTAGGGTAGGGGTTAGGGTTAGGTTACGCGTTAGGGCTAGGGTAGTTAGTAAACCTATCCCACTCTCTAGCTCCCCCTTAGCACGTAAAGGAATATTATTTGGGGGTCCAGCCATGGAGAAGAGTTTAGACACTAGGATCAGATAAGGAACACACCCATTATAAAGAAATCACATTAGGATTCTCTTTTTAAGCTGTTGCTTAAAACACTAGTGCTTAGGAAATCTATTGGAGGCAGAAGCAGTCAAGGGTAGCCTAGGGTTAGTGTTAGGCTTAGGGTTAGGCTTAGGGTACGGCTTAGGGTACGGGTTTGGGGAGGGGTTCGGGTACGGCGTAGGGTATGGGTTAGGGTTAGGGTTAGTGTTAGTGTTAGGGTTAGGGCTCGGTTTCGGGTACGGGTTAGGATTAGGGTACGTGTTAGTGTTAGGGTAGGGGTTAGGGTTAGAGTACGCATTAGGGTTAGGGTAGTTATTAAACCTATCCCACTCTCTACATACCCCTTAGCACGTAAGGCAATATTATTTGGGGGTGCAGCCATGGAGAAGAGTTTAGACACTAGGATAAGATAAGGAACACACCCATTATAAAGAAATCACATTAGGATTCTCTTTTTAAGCTGTTCCTTAAAACACTAGTGCTTAGGAAATCTATTGGAGGCAGAAGCAGTCAAGGGTAGCCTAGGGTTAGGGTTAGGCTTAGGGTTAGGTTTAGGGTACGGCTTGGGGAATGGGTTCGGGGAGGGGTTCGGGTACGGCGTAGGGTATGGGTTAGGGTTAGGGTTAGGGTTAGTGTTAGGGTTAGGGCTCGGTTTAGGGTACGGGTTAGGATTAGTGTACGTGTTAGGGTTAGGGTAGGGGTTAGGGTTAGGTTACGCGTTAGGGCTAGGGTATTTAGTAAACCTATCCCACTCTCTAGCTCCCCCTTAGCACGTAAAGGAATAGTATTTGAGGGTCCAGCCATGGAGAAGAGTTTAGACACTAGGATAAGATAAGGAACACACCCATTATAAAGAAATCACATTAGGATTCTCTTTTTAAGCTGTTTCTTAAAACACTACTGCTTAGGAAATCAATTGGATGCAGAAGCAGTCAAGGATAGCCTAGGGTTAGGGTTAGGCTTAGGGTTAGGTTTAGGGTATGGCTTAGGGTACGGGTTCGGGGAGGGGTGCGGGTACGGCGTAGGGTATGGGTTAGGGTTAGGGTTAGTGTTAGTGTTAGGGTTAGGGCTCGGTTTAGGGTTCAGGTTAGGATTAGGGTACGTGTTAGGGTTAGGGTAGGGGTTAGGGTTAGGGTACGCGTTAGGTTTAGGGTAGTTATTAAACCTATCCCACACTCTAGATACCCCTTAGCACGTAAGGGAATATTATTTGGGGGTGCAGCCATGGAGAAGAATTTAGACACTAGGATAAGATAAGGAACACACCCATTATAAAGAAATCACATTGGGATTCTCTATTTAAGCTGTTCCTTAAAACACTAGTGCTTAGGAAATCTATTGGAGGCAGAAGCAGTCAAGGGTAGCCTAGGGTTAGGGTTAGGCTTAGGGTTAGGCTTAGGGTACGGCTTCGGGTATGGGTTTGGGGAGGGGTTCGGGTACGGCGTAGGGTATGGGTTAGGGTTAGGGTTAGGGTTAGTGTTAGGGTTAGGGCTCGGTTTAGGGTACGGGTTAGGATTAGGGTACGTGTTAGGGTTAGGGTAGGGGTTAGGGTTAGGTTACGCGTTAGGGCTAGGGTAGTTAGTAAACCTATCCCACTCTCTAGCTCCCCCTTAGCACGTAAAGGAATATTATTTGGGGGTCCAGCCATGGAGAAGAGTTTAGACACTAGGATAAGATAAGGAACACACCCATTATAAAGAAATCACATTAGGATTCTCTTTTTAAGCTGTTCCTTAAAACACTAGTGCTTAGGAAATCTATTGGAGGCAGAAGCAGTCAAGGTTAGCCTAGGGTTAGGGTTAGGCTTAGGGTTAGGCTTAGGGTACGGCTTAGGGTACGGGTTCGGGGAGGGGTGTGGGTACGGCGTAGGGTATGGGTTAGGGTTAGGGTTAGGGTTAGTGTTAGGGTTAGGGCTCGATTTAGGGTACGGGTTAGGATTAGGGTACGTGTTAGGGTTAGGGTAGAGGTTAGGGTTAGGGTACGCGTTAGGGTTAGGGTAGTTATTAAACCTATCCCACTCTCTAGATACCCCTTAGCACGTAAAGGAATATTATTTGGGGGTCCAGCCATGGAGAAGAGTTTAGACACTAGGATAAGATAAGGAACACACCCATTATAAAGAAATCACTTTAGGATTCTCTTTTTAAGCTGTTCCTTAAAACACTAGTGCTTAGGAAATCTATTGGAGGCAGAAGCAGTCAAGGGTAGCCTAGGGTTAGGGTTAGGCTTAGGGTTAGGTTTAGGGTACGGCTTGGGGAATGGGTTCAGGGAGGGGTTCGTGTACGGCGTAGGGTATGGGTTAGGGTTAGGGTTAGGGTTAGGGCTCGGTTTAGGGTATGGGTTAGGATTAGGGTACGAGTTAGGGTTAGGGTAGGGGTTAGGGTTAGGGTACGCGTTAGGGTTAGGGTAGTTATTAAACCTATCCCACTGTCTAGATACCCCTTAGCACGTAAAGGAATATTATTTGGGGGTCCAGCCATGGAGAAGAGTTTAGACACTAGGATAAGATAAGGAACACACCCATTATAAAGAAATCACTTTAGGATTCTCTTTTTAAGCTGTTCCTTAAAACACTAGTGCTTAGGAAATCTATTGGAGGCAAAAGCAGTCAAGGGTAGCCTAGGGTTAGGGTTAGGCTTAGGGTTAGGTTTAGGGTACGGCTTGGGGAATGGGTTCGGGGAGGGGTTCGGGTATGGCGTAGGGTATGGTTTAGGGTTAGGGTTAGGGTTAGTGTTAGGGTTAAGGCTCGGTTTAGGGTATGGGTTAGGATTAGGGTACGTGTTAGGGTTAGGGTAGGGGTTAGGGTTAGGTTACGCGTTAGGGCTAGGGTAGTTAGTAAACCTATCCCACTCTCTAGCTCCCCCTTAGCACGTAAAGGAATATTATTTGGGGGTCCAGCCATGGAGAAGAGTTTAGACACTAGGATAAGATAAGGAACACACCCATTATAAAGAAATCACATTAGGATTCTCTTTTTAAGCTGTTGCTTAAAACACTAGTGCTTAGGAAATCTATTGGAGGCAGAAGCAGTCAAGGGTAGCCTAGGGTTAGTGTTAGGCTTAGGGTTAGGCTTAGGGTACGGCTTAGGGTACGGGTTTGGGGAGGGGTTCGGGTACGGCGTAGGGTATGGGTTAGGGTTAGGGTTAGTGTTAGTGTTAGGGTTAGGGCTCGGTTTCGGGTACGGGTTAGGATTAGGGTACGTGTTAGTGTTAGGGTAGGGGTTAGGGTTAGAGTACGCATTAGGGTTAGGGTAGTTATTAAACCTATCCCACTCTCTACATACCCCTTAGCACGTAAGGCAATATTATTTGGGGGTGCAGCCATGGAGAAGAGTTTAGACACTAGGATAAGATAAGGAACACACCCATTATAAAGAAATCACATTAGGATTCTCTTTTTAAGCTGTTCCTTAAAACACTAGTGCTTAGGAAATCTATTGGAGGCAGAAGCAGTCAAGGGTAGCCTAGGGTTAGGGTTAGGCTTAGGGTTAGGTTTAGGGTACGGCTTGGGGAATGGGTTCGGGGAGGGGTTCGGGTACGGCGTAGGGTATGGGTTAGGGTTAGGGTTAGGGTTAGGGTTAGGGCTCGGTTTAGGGTACGGGTTAGGATTAGGGTACGTGTTAGGGTTAGGGTAGGGGTTAGGGTTAGGGTACGCGTTAGGGTTAGGGTAGTTATTAAACCTATCCCACTGTCTAGATACCCCTTAGCACGTAAGGGAATATTATTTGGGGGTGCAGCCATGGAGAAGAATTTAGACACTAGGATAAGATAAGGAACACACCCATTATAAAGAAATCACATTAGGATTCTCTATTTAAGCTGTTCCTTAAAACACTAGTGCTTAGGAAATCTATTGGAGGCAGAAGCAGTCAAGGGTAGCCTAGGGTTAGGGTTAGGCTTAGGGTTAGTCTTAGGGTACGGCTTGGGGTATGGGTTTGGGGAGGGGTTCGGGTACGGCGTAGGGTATGGGTTAGGGTTAGGGTTAGGGTTAGTGTTAGGGTTAGGGCTCGGTTTAGGGTACGGGTTAGGATTAGGGTACGTGTTAGGGTTAGGGTAGGGGTTAGGGTTAGGTTACGCGTTAGGGCTAGGGTAGTTAGTAAACCTATCCCACTCTCTAGCTCCCCCTTAGCACGTAAAGGAATATTATTTGGGGGTCCAGCCATGGAGAAGAGTTTAGACACTAGGATAAGATAAGGAACACACCCATTATAAAGAAATCACATTAGGATTCTCTTTTTAAGCTGTTGCTTAAAACACTAGTGCTTAGGAAATCTATTGGAGGCAGAAGCAGTCAAGGGTAGCCTAGGGTTAGTGTTAGGCTTAGGGTTAGGCTTAAGGTACGGCTTAGGGTACGGGTTTGGGGAGGGGTTCGGGTACGGCGTAGGGTATGGGTTAGGGTTAGGGTTAGTGTTAGTGTTAGGGTTAGGGCTCGGTTTAGGGTACGGGTTAGGATTAGGGTACGTGTTAGTGTTAGGGTAGGGGTTAGGGTTAGAGTACGCATTAGGGTTAGGGTAGTTATTAAACCTATCCCACTCTCTACATACCCCTTAGCACGTAAGGCAATATTATTTGGGGGTGCAGCCATGGAGAAGAGTTTAGACACTAGGATAAGATAAGGAACACACCCATTATAAAGAAATCACATTAGGATTCTCTTTTTAAGCTGTTCCTTAAAACACTAGTGCTTAGGAAATCTATTGGAGGCAGAAGCAGTCAAGGGTAGCCTAGGGTTAGGGTTAGGCTTAGGGTTAGGTTTAGGGTACGGCTTGGGGAATGGGTTCGGGGAGGGGTTCGGGTACGGCGTAGGGTATGGGTTAGGGTTAGGGTTAGTGTTAGGGTTAGGGCTCGGTTTAGGGTACGGGTTAGGATTAGGGTACGTGTTAGGGTTAGGGTAGGGGGTTGGGTTAGGGTACGCGTTAGGGTTAGGGTAGTTATTAAACCTATCCCACTGTCTAGATACCCCTTAGCACGTAAGGGAATATTATTTGGGGGTGCAGCCATGGAGAAGAGTTTAGACACTAGGATAAGATAAGGAACACACCCATTATAAAGAAATCACATTAGGATTCTCTTTTTAAGCTGTTCCTTAAAACACTAGTGCTTAGGAAATCTATTGGAGGCAGAAGCAGTCAAGGGTAGCCTAGGGTTAGGGTTAGGCTTAGGGTCAGGCTTAGGGTACGGCTTAGGGTACGGGTTCGGGGAGGGGTGCGGGTACGGCGTAGGGTATGGGTTAGGGTTAGGGATAGGGTTAGTGTTAGGGTTAGGGCTCGGTTTAGGGTACGGGTTAGGATTAGGGTACGTGTTAGGGTTAGGGTAGGGGTTAGGGTTAGGGTACGCGTTAGGGTTAGGGTAGTTATTAAACCTATCCCACTCTCTAGATACCCCTTAGCACGTAAAGGAATATTATTTGAGGGTCCAGCCATGGAGAAGAGTTTAGACACTAGGATAAGATAAGGAACACACCCATTATAAAGAAATCACATTAGGATTCTCTTTTTCAGCTGTTCCTTAAAACACTAGTGCTTAGGAAATCTATTGGAGGCAGAAGCAGTCAAGGGTAGCCTAGGGTTAGGGTTAGGCTTAGGGTTAGGGTTAGGGTACGGCTTAGGGTACGGGTTCGGGGAGGGGTTCGGGTACGGCGTAGGGTATGGGTTAGGGTTAGGGTTAGGGTTAGTGTTAGGCTTAGGGCTCGGTTTAGGGTACGGTTAGGATTAGGGTACGTGTTAGGTTTAGGGTAGGGGTTAGGGTTAGGGTACGCGTTAGGGTTAGGGTAGTTAGTAAACCTATCCCACTCTCTAGATACCCCTTAGCACGTAAAGGAATATTATTTGGGGGTCCAGCCATGGAGAAGAGTTTAGACACTAGGATAAGATAAGGAACACACCCATTATAAAGAAATCACATTAGGATTCTCTTTTTAAGCTGTTGCTTAAAACACTAGTGCTTGGGAAATCTATTGGAGGCAGAAGCAGTCAAGGGTAGCCTAGGGTTAGTGTTAGGCTTAGGGTTAGGCTTAGGGTACGGCTTAGGGTACGGGTTTGGGGAGGGGTTCGGGTACGGCGTAGGGTATGGGTTAGGGTTAGGGTTAGTGTTAGTGTTAGGGTTAGGGCTCGGTTTAGGGTACGGGTTAGGATTAGGGTACGTGTTAGTGTTAGGGTAGGGGTTAGGGTTAGAGTACGCATTAGGGTTAGGGTACTTATTAAACCTATCCCACTCTCTAGATACCCCTTAGCACGTAAGGCAATATTATTTGGGGGTGCAGCCATGGAGAAGAGTTTAGACACTAGGATAAGATAAGGAACACACCCATTATAAAGAAATCACATTAGGATTCTCTTTTTAAGCTGTTCCTTAAAACAGTAGTGCTTAGGAAATCTATTGGAGGCAGAAGCAGTCAAGGGTAGCCTAGGGTTAGGGTTAGGCTTAGGGTTAGGTTTAGGGTACGGCTTGGGGAATGGCTTCGGGGAGGGGTTCGGGTACGGCGTAGGGTATGGTTTAGGGTTAGGCTTAGGGTTAGTGTTAGGGTTAGGGCTCGGTTTAGGGTACGGGTTAGGATTAGGGTACGTGTTAGGGTTAGGGTAGGGGTTAGGGGTAGGTTACACGTTAGGGCTAGGGTAGTTAGTAAACCTATCCCACTCTCTAGCTCCCCCTTAGCACGTAAAGGAATATTATTTGGGGGTCCAGCCATGGAGAAGAGTTTAGACACTAGGATAAGATAAGGAACACACCCATTATAAAGAAATCACATTAGGATTCTCTTTTTAAGCTGTTTCTTAAAAAACTACTGCTTAGGAAATCAATTGGAGGCAGAAGCAGTTAAGGGTAGCCTAGGGTTAGTGTTAGGCTTAGGGTTAGGTTTAGGGTATGGCTTAGGGTACGGGTTCGGGGAGGGGTGCGGGTACGGCGTAGGGTATGGGTTAGGGTTAGGGTTAGGGTTAGTGTTAGGGTTAGGGCTCGGTTTAGGGTTCAGGTTAGGATTAGGGTACGTGTTAGGGTTAGGGTAGGGGTTAGGGTTAGGGTAAGCGTTAGGGTTAGGGTAGTTATTAAACCTATCCCACTCTCTAGATACCCCTTAGCACGTAAGGGAATATTATTTGGGGGTGCAGCCATGGAGAAGAGTTTAGACACTAGGATAAGATAAGGAACACACCCATTATAAAGAAATCACATTAGGATTCTCTTTTTAAGCTGTTCCTTAAAACACTAGTGCTTAGGAAATCTATTGGAGGCAGAAGCAGTCAAGGGTAGCCTAGGGTTAGGGTTAGGCTTAGGGTCAGGCTTAGGGTACGGCTTAGGGTACGGGTTCGGGGATGGGTGCGGGTACGGCGTAGGGTATGGGTTAGGGTTAGGGATAGGGTTAGTGTTAGGGTTAGGGCTCGGTTTAGGGTACGGGTTAGGATTAGGGTACGTGTTAGGGTTAGGGTAGGGGTTAGGGTTAGGGTACGCGTTAGGGTTAGGGTAGTTATTAAACCTATCCCACTCTCTAGATACCCCTTAGCACGTAAAGGAATATTATTTGAGGGTCCAGCCATGGAGAAGAGTTTAGACACTAGGATAAGATAAGGAACACACCCATTATAAAGAAATCACATTAGGATTCTCTTTTTCAGCTGTTCCTTAAAACACTAGTGCTTAGGAAATCTATTGGAGGCAGAAGCAGTCAAGGGTAGCCTAGGGTTAGGGTTAGGCTTAGGGTTAGGGTTAGGGTACAGCTTATGGTACGGGTTCGGGGAGGGGTTCGGGTACGGCGTAGGGTATGGGTTAGGGTTAGGGTTAGGGTTAGTTTTAGGCTTAGGGCTCGGTTTAGGGTACGGTTAGGATTAGGGTACGTGTTAGGTTTAGGGTAGGGGTTAGGGTTAGGGTACGCGTTAGGGTTAGGGTAGTTAGTAAACCTATCCCACTCTCTAGATACCCCTTAGCACGTAAAGGAATATTATTTGGGGGTCCAGCCATGGAGAAGAGTTTACACACTAGGATAAGATAAGGAACACACCCATTATAAAGAAATCACATTAGGATTCTCTTTTTAAGCTGTTCCTTAAAACACTAGTGCTTAGGAAATCTATTGGAGGCAGAAGCAGTCAAGGGTAGCCTAGGGTTAGTGTTAGCCTTAGGGTTAGGCTTAGGGTATGGCTTAGGGTACGGGTTTGGGGAGGGGTTCGGGTACGGCGTAGGGTATGGGTTAGGGTTAGGGTTAGGGTTAGTGTTAGGCTTAGGGCTCGGTTTAGGGTACGGGTTAGGATTAGGGTACGTGTTAGTGTTAGGGTAGGGGTTAGGGTTAGAGTACGCATTAGGGTTAGGGTAGTTATTAAACCTATCCCACTCTCTACAAACCCCTTAGCACGTAAGGCAATATTATTTGGGGGTGCAGCCATGGAGAAGAGTTTAGACACTAGGATAAGATAAGGAACACACCTATTATAAAGAAATCACATTAGGATTCTCTTTTTAAGCTGTTCCTTAAAACACTAGTGCTTAGGAAATCTATTGGAGGCAGAAGCAGTCAAGGGTAGCCTAGGGTTAGGGTTAGGCTTAGGGTTAGGTTTAGGGTACGGCTTAGGGTACGGGTTTGGGGAGGGGTTCGGGTACGGCGTAGGGTATGGGTTAGGGTTAGGGTTAGGGTTAGGGTTAGTGTTAGGGTTAGGGCTCGGTTTAGGGTACGGGTTAGGATTAGGGTACGTGTTAGGGTTAGGGTAGGGGTTAGGGTTAGGGTACGCGTTAGGGTTAGGGTAGTTATTAAACCTATCCCACTCTCTAGATACCCCTTAGCACGTAAAGGATTATTTGGGGGTCCAGCCATGGAGAAGAGTTTAGACACTAGGATAAGATAAGGAACACACCCATTATAAAGAAATCACTTTAGAATTCTCTTTTTAAGCTGTTCCTTAAAACACTAGTGCTTAGGAAATCTATTGGAGGCAGAAGCAGTCAAGGGTAGCCTAGGGTTAGGGTTAGGCTTAGGGTTAGGTTTAGGGTACGGCTTGGGGAATGGGTTCAGGGAGGGGTTCGGGTACGGCGTAGGGTATGGGTTAGGGTTAGGGTTAGGGTTAGTGTTAGGGTTAGGGCTCGGTTTAGGGTACGGGTTAGGATTAGTGTACGTGTTAGGGTTAGGGTAGGGGTTAGGGTTAGGTTACGCGTTAGGGCTAGGGTATTTAGTAAACCTATCCCACTCTCTAGCTCCCCCTTAGCACGTAAAGGAATATTATTTGAGGGTCCAGCCATGGAGAAGAGTTTAGACACTAGGATAAGATAAGGAACACACCCATTATAAAGAAATCACATT
Source organism: Balaenoptera borealis (assembly GCF_965194805.1). Classification (NCBI taxonomy): domain Eukaryota; kingdom Metazoa; phylum Chordata; class Mammalia; order Artiodactyla; family Balaenopteridae; genus Balaenoptera; species Balaenoptera borealis. The sequence continues at coordinate 8,056 of NW_028123559.1, read as the reverse complement.
AGGATTCTCTTTTTAAGCTGTTTCTTAAAACACTACTGCTTAGGAAATCAATTGGATGCAGAAGAAGTCAAGGGTAGCCTAGGGTTAGGGTTAGGCTTAGGGTTAGGTTTAGGGTATGGCTTAGGGTACGGGTTCGGGGAGGGGTGCGGGTACGGCGTAGGGTATGGATTAGGGTTAGGGTTAGTGTTAGTGTTAGGGTTAGGGCTCGGTTTAGGGTTCAGGTTAGGATTAGGGTACGTGTTAGGGTTAGGGTAGGGGTTAGGGTTAGGGTACGCGTTAGGGTTAGGGTAGTTATTAAACCTATCCCACACTCTAGATACCCCTTAGCACGTAAGGGAATATTATTTGGGGGTGCAGCCATGGAGAAGAATTTAGACACTAGGATAAGATAAGGAACACACCCATTATAAAGAAATCACATTGGGATTCTCTATTTAAGCTGTTCCTTAAAACACTAGTGCTTAGGAAATCTATTGGAGGCAGAAGCAGTCAAGGGTAGCCTAGGGTTAGGGTTAGGCTTAGGGTTAGTCTTAGGGTACGGCTTGGGGTATGGGTTTGGGGAGGGGTTCGGGTACGGCGTAGGGTATGGGTTAGGGTTAGGGTTAGGGTTAGTGTTAGGGTTAGGGCTCGGTTTAGGGTACGGGTTAGGATTAGGGTACGTGTTAGGGTTAGGGTAGGGGTTAGGGTTAGGTTACGCGTTAGGGCTAGGGTAGTTAGTAAAACTATCCCACTCTCTAGCTCCCCCTTAGCACGTAAAGGAATATTATTTGGGGGTCCAGCCATGGAGAAGAGTTTAGACACTAGGATAAGATAAGGAACACACCCATTATAAAGAAATCACATTAGGATTCTCTTTTTAAGCTGTTCCTTAAAACACTAGTGCTTAGGAAATCTATTGGAGGCAGAAGCAGTCAAGGTTAGCCTAGGGTTAGGGTTAGGCTTAGGGTTAGGCTTAGGGTACGGCTTAGGGTACGGGTTCGGGGAGGGGTGTGGGTACGGCGTAGGGTATGGGTTAGGGTTAGGGTTAGGGTTAGTGTTAGGGTTAGGGCTCGGTTTAGGGTACGGGTTAGGATTAGGGTACGTGTTAGGGTTAGGGTAGAGGTTAGGGTTAGGGTACGCGTTAGGGTTAGGGTAGTTATTAAACCTATCCCACTCTCTAGATACCCCTTAGCACGTAAAGGAATATTATTTGGGGGTCCAGCCATGGAGAAGAGTTTAGACACTAGGATAAGATAAGGAACACACCCATTATAAAGAAATCACTTTAGGATTCTCTTTTTAAGCTGTTCCTTAAAACACTAGTGCTTAGGAAATCTATTGGAGGCAGAAGCAGTCAAGGGTAGCCTAGGGTTAGGGTTAGGCTTAGGGTTAGGTTTAGGGTACGGCTTGGGGAATGGGTTCAGGGAGGGGTTCGTGTACGGCGTAGGGTATGGGTTAGGGTTAGGGTTAGGGTTAGTGTTAGGGTTAGGGCTCGGTTTAGGGTATAGTTTAGGATTAGGGTACGAGTTAGGGTTAGGGTAGGGGTTAGGGTTAGGGTACGCGTTAGGGTTAGGGTAGTTATTAAACCTATCCCACTGTCTAGATACCCCTTAGCACGTAAAGGAATATTATTTGGGGGTCCAGCCATGGAGAAGAGTTTAGACACTAGGATAAGATAAGGAACACACCCATTATAAAGAAATCACTTTAGGATTCTCTTTTTAAGCTGTTCCTTAAAACACTAGTGCTTAGGAAATCTATTGGAGGCAGAAGCAGTCAAGGGTAGCCTAGGGTTAGGGTTAGGCTTAGGGTTAGGTTTAGGGTACGGCTTGGGGAATGGGTTCGGGGAGGGGTTCGGGTATGGCGTAGGGTATGGTTTAGGGTTAGGGTTAGGGTTAGTGTTAGGGTTAAGGCTCGGTTTAGGGTATGGGTTAGGATTAGGGTACGTGTTAGGGTTAGGGTAGGGGTTAGGGTTAGGTTACGCGTTAGGGCTAGGGTAGTTAGTAAACCTATCCCACTCTCTAGCTCCCCCTTAGCACGTAAAGGAATATTATTTGGGGGTCCAGCCATGGAGAAGAGTTTAGACACTAGGATAAGATAAGGAACACACCCATTATAAAGAAATCACATTATGATTCTCTTTTTAAGCTGTTGCTTAAAACACTAGTGCTTAGGAAATCTATTGGAGGCAGAAGCAGTCAAGGGTAGCCTAGGGTTAGTGTTAGGCTTAGGGTTAGGCTTAGGGTACGGCTTAGGGTACGGGTTTGGGGAGGGGTTCGGGTACGGCGTAGGGTATGGGTTAGGGTTAGGGTTAGTGTTAGTGTTAGGGTTAGGGCTCGGTTTAGGGTACGGGTTAGGATTAGGGTACGTGTTAGTGTTAGGGTAGGGGTTAGGGTTAGAGTACGCATTAGGGTTAGGGTAGTTATTAAACCTATCCCACTCTCTACATACCCCTTAGCACGTAAGGCAATATTATTTGGGGGTGCAGCCATGGAGAAGAGTTTAGACACTAGGATAAGATAAGGAACACACCCATTATAAAGAAATCACATTAGGATTCTCTTTTTAAGCTGTTCCTTAAAACACTAGTGCTTAGGAAATCTATTGGAGGCAGAAGCAGTCAAGGGTAGCCTAGGGTTAGTGTTAGGCTTAGGGTTAGGTTTAGGGTACGGCTTGGGGAATGGGTTCGGGGAGGGGTTCGGGTACGGCGTAGGGTATGGGTTAGGGTTAGGGTTAGTGTTAGGGTTAGGGCTCGGTTTAGGGTACGGGTTAGGATTAGGGTACGTGTTAGGGTTAGGGTAGGGGTTAGGGTTAGGGTACGCGTTAGGGTTAGGGTAGTTATTAAACCTATCCCACTGTCTAGATACCCCTTAGCACGTAAGGGAATATTATTTGGGGGTGCAGCCATGGAGAAGAATTTAGACACTAGGATAAGATAAGGAACACACCCATTATAAAGAAATCACATTAGGATTCTCTATTTAAGCTGTTCCTTAAAACACTAGTGCTTAGGAAATCTATTGGAGGCAGAAGCAGTCAAGGGTAGCCTAGGGTTAGGGTTAGGCTTAGGGTTAGTCTTAGGGTACGGCTTGGGGTATGGGTTTGGGGAGGGGTTCGGGTACGGCGTAGGGTATGGGTTAGGGTTAGGGTTAGGGTTAGTGTTAGGGTTAGGGCTCGGTTTAGGGTACGGGTTAGGATTAGGGTACGTGTTAGGGTTAGGGTAGGGGTTAGGGTTAGGTTACGCGTTAGGGCTAGGGTAGTTAGTAAACCTATCCCACTCTCTAGCTCCCCCTTAGCACGTAAAGGAATATTATTTGGGGGTCCAGCCATGGAGAAGAGTTTAGACACTAGGATAAGATAAGGAACACACCCATTATAAAGAAATCACATTAGGATTCTCTTTTTAAGCTGTTGCTTAAAACACTAGTGCTTAGGAAATCTATTGGAGGCAGAAGCAGTCAAGGGTAGCCTAGGGTTAGTGTTAGGCTTAGGGTACGGCTTAGGGTACGGGTTTGGGGAGGTGTTCGGGTACGGCGTAGGGTATGGGTTAGGGTTAGGGTTAGTGTTAGTGTTAGGGTTAGGGCTCGGTTTAGGGTACGGGTTAGGATTAGGGTACGTGTTAGTGTTAGGGTAGGGGTTAGGGTTAGAGTACGCATTAGGGTTAGGGTAGTTATTAAACCTATCCCACTCTCTACATACCCCTTAGCACGTAAGGCAATATTATTTGGGGGTGCAGCCATGGAGAAGAGTTTAGACACTAGGATAAGATAAGGAACACACCCATTATAAAGAAATCACATTAGGATTCTCTATTTAAGCTGTTCCTTAAAACACTAGTGCTTAGGAAATCTATTGGAGGCAGAAGCAGTCAAGGGTAGCCTAGGGTTAGGGTTAGGCTTAGGGTTAGTCTTAGGGTACGGCTTGGGGTATGGGTTTGGGGAGGGGTTCGGGTACGGCGTAGGGTATGGGTTAGGGTTAGGGTTAGGGTTAGTGTTAGGGTTAGGGCTCGGTTTAGGGTTAGGGTTAGGGTTAGGGTACGTGTTAGGGTTAGGGTAGGGGTTAGGGTTAGGTTACGCGTTAGGGCTAGGGTAGTTAGTAAACCTATCCCACTCTCTAGCTCCCCCTTAGCACGTAAAGGAATATTATTTGGGGGTCCAGCCATGGAGAAGAGTTTAGACACTAGGATAAGATAAGGAACACACGCATTATAAAGAAATCACATTAGGATTCTCTTTTTAAGCTGTTCCTTAAAACACTACTGCTTAGGAAATCAATTGGAGGCAGAAGCAGTCAAGGGTAGCCTAGGGTTAGGGTTAGGCTTAGGGTTAGGTTTAGGGTATGGCTTAGGGTACGGGTTCGGGGAGGGGTGCGGGTACGGCGTAGGGTATGGGTTAGGGTTAGGGTTAGGGTTAGTGTTAGGGTTAGGGCTCGGTTTAGGGTACGGGTTAGGATTATGGTACGTGTTAGGGTTAGGGTAGGCGTTAGGGTTAGGGTACGCGTTAGGGTTAGGGTAGTTATTAAACCTATCCCACTCTCTAGATACCCCTTAGCACGTAAGGGAATATTATTTGGGGGTGCAGCCATGGAGAAGAGTTTAGACACTAGGATAAGATAAGGAACACACCCATTATAAAGAAATCACATTAGGATTCTCTTTTTAAGCTGTTCCTTAAAACACTAGTGCTTAGGAAATCTATTGGAGGCAGAAGCAGTCAAGGGTAGCCTAGGGTTAGGGTTAGGCTTAGGGTTAGTCTTAGGGTACGGCTTGGGGTATGGGTTTGGGGAGGGGTTCGGGTACGGCGTAGGGTATGGGTTAGGGTTAGGGTTAGGGTTAGTGTTAGGGTTAGGCCTCGGTTTAGGGTACGGGTTAGGATTAGGGTACGTGTTAGGGTTAGGGTAGGGGTTAGGGTTAGGTTACGCGTTAGGGCTAGGGTAGTTAGTAAACCTATCCCACTCTCTAGATCCCCCTTAGCACGTAAAGGAATATTATTTGGGGGTCCAGCCATGGAGAAGAGTTTAGACACTAGGATAAGATAAGGAACACACCCATTATAAAGAAATCACATTAGGATTCTCTTTTTAAGCTGTTCCTTAAAACACTACTGCTTAGGAAATCAATTGGAGGCAGAAGCAGTCAAGGGTAGCCTAGGGTTAGGGTTAGGCTTAGGGTTAGGTTTAGGGTATGGCTTAGGGTACGGGTTCGGGGAGGGGTGCGGGTACGGCGTAGGGTATGGGTTAGGGTTAGGGTTAGGGTTAGTGTTAGGGTTAGGGCTCGGTTTAGGGTACGGGTTAGGATTAGGGTACGTGTTAGGGTTAGGGTAGGCGTTAGGGTTAGGGTACGCGTTAGGGTTAGGGTAGTTATTAAACCTATCCCACTCTCTAGATACCCCTTAGCACGTAAGGGAATATTATTTGGGGGTGCAGCCATGGAGAAGAGTTTAGACACTAGGATAAGATAAGGAACACACCCATTATAAAGAAATCACATTAGGATTCTCTTTTTAAGCTGTTCCTTAAAACACTAGTGCTTAGGAAATCTATTGGAGGCTGAAGCAGTCAAGGGTAGCCTAGGGTTAGGGTTAGGGTTAGGGTTAGGCTTAGGGTACAGCTTAGGGTACGGGTTCGGGGAGGGGTGCGGGTATGGCGTAGGGTATGGGTTAGGGTTAGGGTTAGGGTTAGTGTTAGGGTTAGGGCTCGGTTTAGGGTACGGGTTAGGATTAGGGTACGTGTTAGGGTTAGGGTAGGGTTTAGGGTTAGGGTACGCGTTAGGGTTAGGGGAGTTATTAAGCCTATCCCACTCTCTAGATACCCCTTAGCACGTAAAGGAATATTATTTGAGGGTCCAGCCATGGAGAAGAGTTTAGACACTAGGATAAGATAAGGAACACACCCATTATAAAGAAATCACATTAGGATTCTCTTTTGAAGCTGTTCCTTAAAACACTAGTGCTTAGGAAATCTATTGGAGGCAGAAGCAGTCAAGGGTAGCCTAGGGTTAGGGTTAGGCTTAGGGTTAGGCTTAGGGTACGGCTTAGGGTAAGGGTTCGGGGAGGGTTTCGGGTATGGCGTAGGGTATGGGTTAGGGTTAGGGTTAGGGTTAGTGTTAGGGTTAGGGCTCGGTTTAGGGTACGGTTAGGATTAGGGTACGTGTTCGGTTTAGGGTAGGGGTTAGGGTTAGGTTACGCGTTAGGGCTAGGGTAGTTAGTAAACCTATCCCACTCTCTAGCTCCCCCTTAGCACGTAAAGGAATATTATTTGGGGGTCCAGCCATGGAGAAGAGTTTAGACACTAGGATAAGATAAGGAACACACCCATTATAAAGAAATCACATTAGGATTCTCTTTTTAAGCTGTTCCTTAAAACACTAGTGCTTAGGAAATCTATTGGAGGCAGAAGCAGTCAAGGTTAGCCTAGGGTTAGGGTTAGGCTTAGGGTTAGGCTTAGGGTACGGCTTAGGGTACGGGTTCGGGGAGGGGTGTGGGTACGGCGTAGGGTATGGGTTAGGGTTAGGGTTAGGGTTAGTGTTAGGGTTAGGGCTCGGTTTAGGGTACGGGTTAGGATTAGGGTACGTGTTAGGGTTAGGGTAGAGGTTAGGGTTAGGGTACGCGTTAGGGTTAGGGTAGTTATTAAACCTATCCCACTCTCTAGATACCCCTTAGCACGTAAAGGAATATTATTTGGGGGTCCAGCCATGGAGAAGAGTTTAGACACTAGGATAAGATAAGGAACACACCCATTATAAAGAAATCACTTTAGGATTCTCTTTTTAAGCTGTTCCTTAAAACACTAGTGCTTAGGAAATCTATTGGAGGCAGAAGCAGTCAAGGGTAGCCTAGGGTTAGGGTTAGGCTTAGGGTTAGGTTTAGGGTACGGCTTCGGGAATGGGTTCAGGGAGGGGTTCGTGTACGGCGTAGGGTATGGGTTAGGGTTAGGGTTAGGGTTAGTGTTAGGGTTAGGGCTCGGTTTAGGGTATGGTTTAGGATTAGGGTACGAGTTAGGGTTAGGGTAGGGGTTAGGGTTAGGGTACGCGTTAGGGTTAGGGTAGTTATTAAACCTATCCCACTGTCTAGATACCCCTTAGCACGTAAAGGAATATTATTTGGGGGTCCAGCCATGGAGAAGAGTTTAGACACTAGGATAAGATAAGGAACACACCCATTATAAAGAAATCACTTTAGGATTCTCTTTTTAAGCTGTTCCTTAAAACACTAGTGCTTAGGAAATCTATTGGAGGCAGAAGCAGTCAAGGGTAGCCTAGGGTTAGGGTTAGGCTTAGGGTTAGGTTTAGGGTACGGCTTGGGGAATGGGTTCGGGGAGGGGTTCGGGTATGGCGTAGGGTATGGTTTAGGGTTAGGGTTAGGGTTAGTGTTAGGGTTAAGGCTCGGTTTAGGGTATGGGTTAGGATTAGGGTACGTGTTAGGGTTAGGGTAGGGGTTAGGGTTAGGTTACGCGTTAGGGCTAGGGTAGTTAGTAAACCTATCCCACTCTCTAGCTCCCCCTTAGCACGTAAAGGAATATTATTTGGGGGTCCAGCCATGGAGAAGAGTTTAGACACTAGGATAAGATAAGGAACACACCCATTATAAAGAAATCACATTAGGATTCTCTTTTTAAGCTGTTGCTTAAAACACTAGTGCTTAGGAAATCTATTGGAGGCAGAAGCAGTCAAGGGTAGCCTAGGGTTAGTGTTAGGCTTAGGGTTAGGCTTAGGGTACGGCTTAGGGTACGGGTTTGGGGAGGGGTTCGGGTACGGCGTAGGGTATGGGTTAGGGTTAGGGTTAGTGTTAGTGTTAGGGTTAGGGCTCGGTTTAGGGTACGGGTTAGGATTAGGGTACGTGTTAGTGTTAGGGTAGGGGTTAGGGTTAGAGTACGCATTAGGGTTAGGGTAGTTATTAAACCTATCCCACTCTCTACATACCCCTTAGCACGTAAGGCAATATTACTTGGGGGTGCAGCCATGGAGAAGAGTTTAGACACTAGGATAAGATAAGGAACACACCCATTATAAAGAAATCACATTAGGATTCTCTTTTTAAGCTGTTCCTTAAAACACTAGTGCTTAGGAAATCTATTGGAG